>NC_135721.1:83565933-83867101 GCF_964656455.1 Halichoerus grypus | reverse complement strand
AAATCTAAGCTAAGGCAAAAAGCTGAGAGTGGTTCCTCATGACACAGGAGTGAGCACATATAATCTTCAGGGAGAAACAAAAGCAAAACGAAAATATATAGCTTTCATACGTTTAAAGGTGCATTTGCATTCATTACAGCAATTTATTTGAACCTAATTCTTTTTTTAATAAAAGATTTTATTTATTTGAGGGGGGGATAGAAAGAGAGAGAGAGAGCACGAGTAGGGGGAGGGATAGGGGCAGAAGGAGAAGCAGACTCCCCGCTGAGCGACATGGGGTAGGGGGCTCGATCCCAGGACCCCAGGATCACAACCTGAGCTGAAGGCAGATGCTTAACCGACTGAGGCACCCAGGCGCCCATATTTGAACTTCATTCTGAAGCCATGTAATAAAGCTGGTGATTGCTATGCTGCATACAGAGTACATATGTACTCTTATACATAGGTAATGTATAAGAGAGCTTACAAGTGATATTGGAGTCAAACGTTTTCCCTATAAAGCCAAAACAGTAAGGTACTGGCTCATAAGCAGGCAAATACACTGACAGAACAGAACAGAAAATCCAGAGATAGACCCAATGGCATAAGGGAATTCGGTGTGCGTTAAAGGCAGCCGCCTACATCAGTCACAGAAGGTGGGCTCTGCAGTCGGTTGACTGGGATAATGGACAGCCATAGAGAAAAGGATAAACCAAATCCGTTCCTTATACCCTGCACTATAAAAAGTGAAACTATAAAAAATGAAGCCATAAAAGTACCAGCAGAAAACATGGGTGAATTTGTCTATAACCAGAAGAGAGGGAAGCGTCCCTAATTATGACTTGAAATCACGTGCACGGGTGGTTCAGTGGTAGAATTCTCACCTAATTATGACTCAAAATCAAGACACAATAAAGTAAAAAGGTTAATACATCTGATTATATAGGAATGTTGAAGAAAAGCTTTTGCATGGTCAAAACTGGAAACAAATATTTGAAACCTACACCAGGCAACAAGTTGGTATCTCAAACACATAGAGAACACTAAAAGAAATGGCAAGAGAAAAGAACAGATAATCCCTATCAAAAGAAATGCAAATGGCTCCTAAATGTACGAAAAAATGTTCACTCTTGGGGCGCCTGCGTGGCGTAGTCAGTTAAGCATCCAACTCTTGGTTTTGGCTCAAGTCATGATCTCAGGGTCATGAGATCGAGCCCCACGTCGGGCTCCAAGAGGAGTCTGCTTAAGACTCTCCCCCCCCGCAAAAAAAAGACTCTCTCTCCCTCTCCTTCTGCCCCTCCCCCCACTCCCGAAATAAATAAATAAATCTTTTAAAAAAATGTCCCCTCTTGCTCATCACAGGAGAAATGCAATTAGCTACGCTGAGATACCACTTCTCATGTACGGGATTGCGGACAACACGGAAGTTCGACGACACAGGGAACAGCCATTGTCATATGTTGCTGGGGAGAACAGAAAATGTACAACCTTTATCAAAGGAATATGGCTATACCTAGCAAAACTCACATGCATTTGTACTTTGACTCAACAAGCCCACCTATAAAAGGCTTTTCCATAGATCCACCAGGAAAATACAAAAAAATAAGTCCCTAGTAAAACCGTAAAACTGGAAAAAACGCACATGCCCACCAATAGGGCTGATTTTTTAAAAAAACCATGGTACCTCCACACGATGGAGTAGCATGCAGCTATGAAATGAGGAATATCTCTGAATTATATTACAAAGGGGTCTCCATAATACATTAAGTAAAAAAAAAAAAAGGCGCTGAGAGATACAAATATTTACATATTATTTATATTTTTTATTAAAAAATGAAAGGATAAACCATAAAAATACCATAAAAATAAAGGTTGCCTAAGGGGGAAGAAGAAAATAAGTGAAGACGACAGGATATCAGCTCTCTGAGAATACCTTGCTGTAGCCCACCTGACTTGGAACCTTGCACATATTCATGTAGTAAAAATATAAAATGAAATAAAGCAATTCCTAAAAATCAAAAGTAAAATAAGACAAATTAACTGTATATCCAGGTGGTGGCATAACAAAACAGAGGGGGACTCTTGCAAGTGACTTTAAAAAACACAGTAATGTGACCATACATTCCTGATGGGTTTTATGTACACCCTACCCTCAAGACAAAAAGAACCATAAACAGTCAAACTATTTTCAGTCATTGCATTGTGGCAACAGTGGTGTCAGTATTGTTCTGCATACTGCAGGATTAGTCAAAGGAACAATTATGTCGGGCAGTGTTTTACTAAGACTCTGGGTGTGGTTTAAGGCAGACAGGAACATAAAGACAGATGAGGTCAATGCCCTGCAGTCGTGAACTGGTTCTATCAGTATGGTCTCACAATGGATTTTACCTTTATAGAAACACATCCTTCCCAACTCTGTCCACTGAAGAGTCCTGAACACTATGGGCAACAAGCAGCTCTAGCACCCAGCCCGTGGTCTCTAAACATCAGGGGTCCTTGGAGAAATGGCTGAAACCAGATCTAGGGCAGGAAAGGCACAAAATGAACCTGGAACACTTTCCACACCAGAAGGCGAGGAAGTCGTGCAAGTTCTAGGGTCATGTGAAAGGGGTGTGGCAGTCAAGCTGGACAACCCCTGCCCCCCCAAACACAAATAGATGGAAACGCACCATATGTGTTTGAATCCATGATGCATCACGGTATCTTTTAAAAAGTCGCTTCCGGAGACAGAAGGGATCACCTTAGTGAGAACTGTCCCATGCTGCCTTTCTTAGACAATGGACCTGGGGGCAGCCAAATACAGTAAGTTTCTCTTCACTGAAGTAGTCCAGTTATGAAGGAGGAAGGGACAGAAACAGAACGCTGCCATTTGGCAGCCCACCATGATTTAAAGGCTCTACACACCACTCATCAATAGCTCCTGACATCACAGAGAGAGAAAAAGAAATTACACAACCCTGACGGAAGTCCTCCACCGCCGACGAGGAAGTCTTGCCTCTCCCCAAAACAAGCAAAAAACCCCAAAAAAACCAAAAAACACACCCCACACTTGAATCTGATAAGAGCTGGCATCCTAATTATCAGTTGGCAGGAAACACGAAGGTCAACCTGACATAGTAAACAATATAAGGGGATAAAAATCATCAAAATTCAGACTGTGGGATGCTACAGGTGAAATGATCCAACCTCTTCAACAAAAGGTTAGGGGAAAATAAAAAGAGAAGGAGAAGGAACCTTAGGAGAACTTACAGACCCAGAGAAGCTTAACAGATCAATCAATTGCAATGTACACGCCTCATGTGGGATCTGATTAAAACTGAAAAATATACATATCCTTAAACATAAATTTATGTAGATAGGTATTTACATCTTTTATGCGTGATAACAGGAGAAATATGGCATGCCTTGATATTTGGTGATATTAAGGAATTACTGTTAAATTTTTTTTAGGTATGCAATAGTATTGTGGTTTTCATCTTTCTCTTCCTTTCTTTTTTTTAAGGAACTTAGAACTACATACTGAACGGTTTATAAGAGAAGTGCTATGGTGCTCACGATGCTGTGCTAATCGAGCAGGGGAAATGGTTAGGTATATAAATCAAACCATTGGCGGGGGGGAATTCGTAACAGCTGGAGCTGAGTACATCTGATGTCATTATAATGTTCTCTTTACTCTCTCTGTATTTTCCATAATACCAATCTTTATTAAAACCGGGAATTTCTGTTAAAGAAAAAGGTGGTTGGGGTAAAGAATTTTTGTCCAGAAAGTAAAAATCAGAGCTATCGAGCCATGAAGAGACATGGGTGAACCTTAAAGGCATATTACTAAGTGAAAGACACCAATGTGAAAAGGTAACATACTGTATGATTTCAACTACATGACACTCTGGAAAGATCAGCGGTTGCCAGAGGTTGGGGGTGTAGGGGATGAACAGGTAGAACACCGAGAATTTTGAAGGCAGTGAACATATTCTCTCTGGTACCATAATGATGGATCCGTGTCATTATACATTCGTCCAAACCCAAAGCATGTACAACTCCAAGAGCGAACCCTGATGTAAACTACAGACTTTGGGAGATTACAACGTATCCCTGTAGACACATCCATTATCATAAATGTACCACTCTGTCGGGGGGATGTGGACAGTGCAGGAGGATGTGCGTGTTTGGGGGTAGTGGGTATGTGGGAACTCTGTACTTCCTGTTCAATTGTGCTGTGAGCCCAAAATTGCTCTGAAAAACAAAAATGATTTTAAAAAGTAAAAATCAGTAAGTGTTCACTAACTAGAGTTCATGACCTCAACTTTTGTTATTAGCGGAAAATATGTTTGTACCCCTCACTCTGAGATGAGATGCCTGCACGCAGACTGTGGTTAACAAATACCGGGGGTGAGGTAGGCTCACCCTCCCCAGCACCCGCCGTGTGTCACAGACACACACGAACCCGAAAGTGAGCCATCCACGACTGAAAGAGAGTACGAGTCACCCACGCCATGAACAGCTCTGAGTCTTCATTTCAAGAAGGCAGCAGAGGGAATTCACAGGGCCGTACGACAGAGCCAAAGCCCTTTCAGGGGGCTAGAGACGACAGTGTGGTGGGATGAAACTGCAGTCAATTAAATAAATAACGGACGCAACGCTGAAGTCTCCACACTTGAAACTATGCCTAAGTGAGCTCCACTCCTTTTCGTAACGAAGAGTAAAAACAACCAACTGACAAATCCACCCACACGTGAGAACATCTTACAAGGAAGTCTTACGGATTTTTATTTTGTAGTTATTTACTTAAAGGAATTTTCTCCGCAGAGCTATCTCGAGGCTCCTCTTTAGCACGGAATAAAGCTGGCTTTCCTTTATGACTGGCCTATTTTTGTTCCACTGACCCTACATTCACTGGACAATCTAAGGGAACGTTAGCACACACTGGTTCTGCATTCTGTTTACACCTTGCCACACATCCTCGGTGTTGGCGAATACTCTTCACGAGTATCTATCTTCACAGCTAAATTCTCCCTTCCAGATCTGGGCATGGGTTCACGGAGGGAAGGCAAAGGGAATGGACAGATGGGAGGCGGAGGTTGGTGGAGGCTCACCCAGTCCTCCGGGACCCGCCAGGAGGAACTCCTGTCTCCCGATCCTCTTGACAATGGGGCGCTTCTCCTCGCTGCAGTAAGGAAACAGGTCCTGGGAGAAGCCTGTGTTGTAGTTCAGGATGATGTACTGTGTGGTCAGAGCCAAGCACAGGAAGTGGCCGTCCACGGCCACAGCCAGGGGCTGCTCCGGCGTGGACACCTCCCTGACGATCTGAACCCGGTCCTCGTATACCAGGAACAGCTGGATGGTCCTGCGCTTGACCGAGATGATGCAGACTTCCACGCAGAACGGGTCTCCGTTCACAGGGTTCTCGTTCAAGGCCAGCGCCGCGGCCCCTTTGATGCGCGCCCCCGAGGGGACGGGCTCCAGGCTCATCATGTTGACCAGGGTGATGGAGTTGTCACAGAGCACCAGCAGCCTGTTGAGGGCCGAGGCCGCTCGCAGCTCATTCACTGGCTTCCGGAAGCCCAGGTGTCGGTGCAGCTGCTTGGCGGCAGAGAAGGTGGCCGTCCCGGTGGGCAGCGCCCGCTCCTCCAACAGGAAGTGGTGAACGACGCAGTCCCTGGTGCCCACGTAGAGGTTCTTCCCGCAGCACTCCACGCATTCTACATGCACACGCTCCTTGTCGCCTGCTAGCAGCTCCCAGCCCACGGCAGAGACCAAGGTGAAGGCCTTGGTGCTCATCATGTCTGCCGCTGCTCTGCGGGGAGAGGGACAGGGAAGTTAAGTCAGGGCAATGAACAACAAGCAGAACCATGTCAGGTCACCACGAATACACCTCGTTCCCCAGTTACGATTTCGGGGAAAGGACACCATCCGACGCTGTTAGGAAACAGTACCAGGAAGAAAAGCTCTCCCTCTGGGTCTCCTTCCACCAGGCAAATGGGAGACCCCAGCAGGAGAGCACACGCTGGGCTTTTGATGAAGGCCATCCTGCCCATTCTCAACAGCGCCGAGATGTACACGGAGTTTCCTCATGTTGTTCTTGGGAGATGTACGGGGACGCAGAAGACAATCCCACATATCCACCCAGAGACAACATAATAGAAACATTTGGGAAAAAGGCAAAAATGATCCTCACTGATCATCCCCTGAGCGTCTCTGGCATTTAAGAGAACAGTGGGACACAACTGCCTCAGGGGGTTAAATCCTGCCCCTCAGATCTTGTCAGAAACACTGAGGCAGGGGCCACAGCTTGAACACTGTGTTCTTCCCAGCACCATATTTGGCTCTCCGAGTAAATGTGTTCATGCAGAGTGGTAAAGACGTGCCTCAGATCTCTACGTCTGCCAGGGGAGGAGATATCTAGTGGACTTGTGAGAAGGTCACGGACACGTCAGTTAATGGACTATTCCCGCTAGAAGACCGACTGCCCCAACCTCTGAAGAGGACTCTGGTTTCACACACCACAAAGTTAAAGGCAGCAGAAATGAGCAGGATGGCCTTTCCCTGATTTCTCAGCCCGCAGGAAGGCAATCACACAGGCTCCCCGATCCACTCAAGCAGGAGGGAGAAATGTAGCTCCAAAGAGGTCTGCAGAAGACTGATGGAAGTTAGGGGAGGCCAGCTGGACTTTTCCATCACTTTGAGCTGTCCAGAAGTAGGGTCGCCTCTAGAGAGACTAAATTCCTCAATCCTTTGAGGCATTCTAGCCAAGGCTGGAAGACTTCTTGGAAATATTCAAGAAAGAATGTAGAATGCTATCATTTTTTATATCTCCCTGTATATTGGGGCAGCAACAGCTTCACAAGGAGAACTCCAGTCTCCTTCCCTGAGTCAATAAAATCCCCAGGAAGGAAAGTATCTCAGGTCTGGGGATGAGGTATTTCTGCTGGACACCATCGGACTTCCTTCCTGTCACTTACTGGCTATGTGACCTTGGGAAAGTCACTTGGCTTCTCTGTGCCTCAGTTCCCTCATTTGTAAGATGAGCGTCATGGCACCTACTTCATAACGATACTTAGATGAGGGTTAAGTAAGTCTGCTCATGTAAGATACTTAGTATCTGGGACATAGCAAGTACCCGATAAAAGTTTTTGATCTAATCTTCAATACATCCCTCTCAAAGCCCCAGCCTACTTTCGGTCTTTATTTCCCAAGCTGGGTACCGAGAGATGAAATAATGCTGTCTTCGGCCCTTAGCTAGGTAACCTGTGTCCACCTTGTTGACACTGAAGGACAGACTGAAACATAAGCCAGACATGCACTCACACACAACCTCCCCAGCCCCAGCCACTGTCATACTCATTTACATGAGCTGTCCTCACAGACTGTGGAAGAGAGGCAAGAAAGTGGGGTGTGAGGCTTGAAGGCATCACAGAGAAGGAATCCTGTCCATCTATCTGGGGCCTCGGGAACTTGCAGGGTCCTGGGGAAAGCCCAGGGTTGAGGGAAAAGTAAGCTTCAATGTCTGATGCCAATCTTTTTAAACACTACCATCTATTTGTCATGACTGAACAGAACCACAAAACCCAACCTAGACGATATTTTTTTTCCCCATTTAAGTGCCCAAGAATAAAACACAGGTATTGAAATGTAGGCTTTGAGACATCCTAAGTCTGTGAAAGTAAGGTTTTATGAAATACTTCTGCCTTCATTGATTGATCAATAAAGGCTATCTTTTAGAATCACATGATAGAGTGACTACTGTTCCAAGTGTGAACTGTACCCCTCCCTTTGCAGAAGGAACAGAGAAACAGGCTTTAGGGACTCATAAGCAAATTCCTACCTAACTCTCCCAAGGTATGGTGCCTTCGCAAGCACAAGAGATAAACTAGACATGTTTGTGCTGACGAATATATGCAAACACCTCATATTTAGTCTAAGGGCTGGGTGGACAGAGAAGGAGGGAGAGGAGAAGTAGAGCTGTAAGAAAAGCATCTGGTTTATTAAAAAGCTTTACAGTATGAGTATTTAAGAAGAAATGCAATACTTACTAGTATTTAAGAAGGAATGCAATACTGTTTCACTATGTGGTAACTACAACTACTCAAGTCTTGCTAAAGTTCCCTACTATAGGCCTTTAAAAAAATAAATGAATGTTTATGAGAAGCAGAAGGAGACTATGTCAGCATCATGGTGGCTAAGATGTTCCTCCTTTTTATCCCCCTTTTTCACAACGAATCAGACATCCATCCACAGACCAGAGCCCCATGCTGGCTGCTGGGACCTAGCACATACACCAAGGGGCCCAGGGGAGCCTCACCCCCTCGCACATCCAGCAACAGGCAGACAGGACTCAGCGTGGGCTGTGGGACCAGCGCAGCCACCAAACCACCACCAAACCTGCCCGGACCCCTCTCGCTGCGGCCGGGGAGAGACCTGCAGAGTGCTGACCTGCGGGGATATGCACACAAGCGACAGAATGTGCACAAGTCCAGTCTTCCCAAGGGGGGCTTCCAGCACACCATTGGGGCCAACAAAGCACACACACAAAAAACAATCTGAGCAGACTGGCCAATCGCAGCAGAGCTGGCCTTAAGAGAAACCTTCCCAGGGCTGTGCTCCGCAAGGAAACACTGCAGAGGACTGATCTGTCAGACTGGGGGGAGGACAGCGGTGCGGGAGTGCGGCTACCCCAGTGGTGTGGGATGCGGCTGCAGACCCCACTGCTCTTGGCAGGACCCACGGTAATGAGGCTGGAAGTCCGTGACTGCGGGAAGGAAGGAGACTGGGAGAGAGGCCAATGAGAATTTCAAGGGGGCCTTAGGGGGATGGTGTGCAGCAGAAAGTCCACCAGGAGCCTGTGGGAGCACCACACCCGGGGATCTCACCAGTGTGTCTCCAGGCAGCCCCAGTGCCCGAGCACTAGACCCACACCTCCTCCCACCGTGCAGCAGCTCCTGTCCCTGCCCCGAAGTGCAGCACTGGAGAGAGTTCAGCAGACAGTGAGCCACTCAGACAACAGGCCTAGGTCTGTGGGCCCGGGAGAAACCACAAGCGAGCCACAGCGCCACCTTCAGGAAAACAAAGGAAGGTTTCCAGTAGCCAGCTGGTGAGTTCTAAGAACCAAAGACACAAAAGCTTAAGACTCCCGCCACAAGAGGGAGCAAGGGAGCACAGCCGACGCGTCCAGGTAGAGGGAGCGAAAACCCACATAGCCCCACCATAGCACACAACACCCCATCTCAAGGCAACTCGCACAGATTTAAGGAGCTGTCCGCTACCACAGATGTGAATGCAGCAACGCAAAGCTACAAGGAACGTGACAAACCAAGAAAACGGGCCATCACAAAGAGTTGAAAACTCCCCCCAAATTGAGTTTAAAGGCATTAAATCTGTGATCTAGCTGATAAAAAATTCCAACTAGCTGCTCTGAAGAAACTCTGTGAGCTACAAGAAGACTCAGCCAATTCAATGAAACCTTGAAAAAAAATACATGATCAAAATGAGATTTTTACCAAAGAGAAAGAAATCATAAAAAAAACACAAAAACCCAACAGAAATTCTGAGGCTGAAGAACTCAAGGAGTAAAATGAAAAATGCAATAGAGCATCTGCAGTAGAGTAAAGTGTTCGGAGGACAGAATGAGTGGTTAGAGGATGGGGATTTTGAAACCACCCAGTTTGGGGAGGACAGAGAGAAGAGAATGAAGAGTGAAGAAAGCCAAAGCGATCAATAGGATTCCATCAAAAGAACAAATACTGGAATACCTGGAGTTTCAGAAGCAGAGAGAGAAGGGGGCAGAAAATTATTTAAAGAAATAACAGCTGAGAGCTTCCCAAACCTGGGGAGAGAATTGGACATCCAAGTTCACAGAGCTAACAGATCACCCTATTATCTCAATGCAAAAATACACATTATAATGAAACTATCAGAAATCAAAGATAAAGAAAGAATTCTAAAAGCAGCCGGGGGGGGGGGGGTACATTGTAACTTTCAAAGAAACCCTATTAGGCTATCCAGGGATTTTGCATTTTTCCCTCACAGGCCAGGAGAGTCTTTCCACTGAGGAATGGATAAAGAAGGTGTGGTGCATATATACAATGGAATATTATTCAGCCATGAAAAAGAAAGGAATGCTGCCATTTGCAACAACATGGATGGGTCTAGAGAGCATTATGTTAGTGAGATAAGTCAGACAGACATAGGAAGACAAATACTGCATGATCTCACTTATATGTGGCACCTTAAAAAGCCAAACTCATAAAAATAGAGTTCAACAGTGCTTAGCAGAGGCGGGGGGGTGGGGGCGGTAACTGGGGAGATGTTGTCTAGGGCACCAATTTGGAACTAGGGGATAAATAACTCCTGGAGAGCTAATGCACAGCCTCCCGATCATCAGCAATATATTATAAACTTCACAGTTGCTAAAACAGAATCACACGGGGGTAACTGAAAGCTGACAAAATAACATTCTGGTACTTAAAAGTGGTTTATTCCTTTAAGCTTTAAGCAGCAGGGAAATTTTCTCCATGATCTAATTCATAGGATAAACTCACTTAGAGACAATATGAATCATAAAAAGATAAACTGTAGGCCATGCCTCTCTCTGTATTATCATTAAGTCCAACTTAGTGGGGTCTGAAGTCAGAGAGGTTTTAACATGGTAATAAAATCGAAAATTTCTCCAAGATGTACAATTCATACTCTATTATGTGATCTCAAACGGATCTGAAATTTACACATTTTGATAGAACGTTACCTTAAAAGCATGGTTATCATTTGAAAGGGCAACATTTTAATATTTTTCTCAAAACTGCAAAATACAGACCTAGTGAGGGAAAGAAACTGAAAAATATTAGTACACTCACAGACAACAGTTTAAATAAGGATAACATTACATATGCAACAAGCACTTCTAAGGGTGCAAAAAAAAAAAAAAAAAAGGCACTGTTCCATTTCCCAAGAGTATCCCAATCTCATTAAGGAAAAAGGACTAGAAAAATAAGCAAGTGACAGTGTAAAGCAGTATGTACTAAGGACCAAAGTTAAAACATTAGTAATGACTTTCCAGCACCTTGAGAGCCTACACACCCCCATTGGTGACATTAGAATCTAAGTGAGTGTCTTTGAAAATGCTAATGGAAAAATACGAATTTTCTTTTGCAGGCGTGCACAGAAACATTATCTTTGGTTCACGGCTGTGGCCACTGTGAAAAGTTCTTGCTGCTTTGGCATCTTCCCTCAGATTCTTTACGTTTCTTAAACCTTGGATCAAAAAACGACAGTTCCATTCTTTCTGCTACACACCGAGCTGGGCAGCAGTGATTCTGAGGTTAACCATAAGGTTCAGAAATGTTTTTCTGTGTTCTTAAGATCAGTTACGATAGTTATAGAGGCTTCTAGAGGCCCAGGAAAGCTGACTCGGATGAGTTTGTAAGCAATGCAAGAGTACCAGCTATATTCTGTTTTTGTGGGCACTGCCTGTCCCAGAAAGCAAGCACCACGTCCACACGGCTCTCCTAGCGAGTTCTACCAAACATTTAGGAATCAGATAATACCAACTCTAAATAATAAATCTTCCAGAGAAGAAAAAAAAAAAAAAAAAAAAAAGGAGGCAGGCACATGTCCCACTTCATTTTATAAAGCCAGTATAAAGTACAACTTTACTATCCAAACCTGATAAGGGTGTAGGAAAAAAGAAAATCCTAATCATTCTTACTTATAAATCAACATGCAAAAGTATTAAATATTAGCACACTGAACACACACAGTATGAATAAGTTGGCATGTGATATTGGCTTAGGGTAATAAAATCTGTTGGTTTAACTCACCACATTTACAAAATAAAAGAGAAAAAGCACAAAACAAGGAACAAGACTATTACCATCTGTTATGGGTAGATTATATCCCCCCAAATACATTAAGGTCCTAATTCTCCCTACTTGTGAATAGGACCTTATAGGGAACAGGGTCACTGACGATGATATGTTAAGATGCGGTCACTGGGGTGAGCCCTAATCCAATATGACAGGTGTCACTATAAAACAGGGGAAATTTGGATACAAGACAGACACATATAGCAGAAAGACATGAAAACACAGGGAGATGGCCATCGACAAGCCAAGGAACGCCTGAGGCTCCCAGAAGGCTGGCCAAGAGGGCTACACAACAAAGCATCCCTCAGAGCCCTCAGAAGGAGCTAACTCTGCTGACACTCTGACCTCAGACTTCTACCCTCCAGAACTGTGAGGCAATGAACTTATGTTGTTCATTTATTTATTTTTTTAAATTTATGTTGTTTAAGCCACCCAGTTTATGGTACTCTGTTATGGCAGCCCTAGCACACTCATGTACCATCTCTCTTCAACACTGTATTGGGAGTTTCTGCCAGTTAAGGAACATTTATAAAAACCTGAAAACAAAGACATAAAACTGTAATTATTTACAGATGCTACTATTGTTTACATGGAAACTCAATCTATTAGAATTACTAAAATTTTAGAAATACTGTTTAATTTAAAAAATCAACCTATCAAAGTAATCTGCATTTCCAACCATAGACATTTTAATTTTCAAAAAAGATATTTACAATAGTATTAAAAAATTAAATATGAGGGAATTATCTAACAAAGATGTAAAAGATCTTTATGTTGAAATACATAAAATCTTATTGCCCAACTAAATAACAACCCCAGCAGACTTTCCTGCAAAAATTGACAAGCTGGTTTTAAAATTGAAATGGCAATTAAAGTACCTATATTGTCAAAACAATCTTGAAAATGAAGAACAAACTTGGAAGACCTACATTAACTGATTTCAGAAACTGCTATAAAATTGCGGTAATCAAGATATCAGGAAAGACAAACAGGTCAATGGAACAGAAGACCAAGCCCAAAGTTAGACCTACACATACACGTTCAGTCGGCTACTGACAAAGGCACCATTATCAAACACCAAAAGTCATTCTGATAGATGGTGCTGGAACAACTGGATAACCTTATGAGAAGAAAGAAATTTACCTTAAATATTCCTACCTCACACCATATACAGAAATTAATTTGAGGTGTCTCAAATTATTTTACAAGTAAAAGCTAAAACTATAGGCTTCTATAAGAAAACACAAAGGAATACCTTTGAGACCTTGGCATACATAAAGATTTCTTAGCATACAAAAAGCACTAACCATAAAAAAAAAGTTGATAAACTGGATTTCATAAAAATTAACAACTTGTGTCCATTGAAAGACACCATCAGGGAAATGAACAGGCAAATCCCAGACTGGGAGAAAAACTTGCAATATATATATAGCAAAGGGCTCATATCTAGAATATATAAAAACTTCTACAAACCAATAACAAAAAAGACAAACTTTTTTTTTTTTTTTTAATTCAAAAAAGAAGGTATACGAGGGGCTCCTGGCTGGCTCAGTCAGAGGAGCATGTGACTCTTGATCTTATGAGCTCAAGCCCCATGTTGGGTGTAGAGATTACTTAAAATAAATAAACTTAAAATAAATTTTAAAAAAAGAGGGTAGGGGCGCCTGGGTGGCTCAATTGTTAAGCGTCTGCCTTCGGCTCAGGTCATGATCCCGGGGTCCTGGGATCGAGCCTTGCCTCGGGCTCCCTGCTCCGCGGGAAGCCTGCTTCTCCCTCTCCCACTCCCCCTGCTTGTGTTCCCTCTCTCGCTGTGTCTCTCTCTGTCAAATAAATAAAATCTTAAAAATAAATAAATAAATAAATAGGGTATATGAGTGACCAATAAAAACATGAAAAGATGTCCACCATCATTAGTCATCAGAAAAATTTATTTTAGGCCATAATAAAATAACATTTCACACCTATTAGATTGGTTACAATTAAAAAGACTGGCAACATTACATGTTAATGAGGATGCAGAACAACTAAAAATCTCATACCCTGTTGACAAATGTATAAATGGTACCATCCCCACAGCTGACATATTCAATGGTGAAAAACTGAAAGCTTTTCCTCTAAGACCAGGAGCAAAACAAGGGTGTCCACTCTTGCCACTTTTATTCAACACAGTACTGGAAGACCTAGCTGCAGCAATCAGACAGGAAAAAGAAATACAAATCATCCAGATTGGTAAAGAAGAAGTCACACTGTCAGTGTTTGCAGATGACACGACACTACATACAGAAAACCCTAAAGACTCCACCAAAACAAACCATTAGGATAAAACGAATTCTGTAAAGCCACAGGGCACAAAATTAACACACAGGAATCTGTTGTATTCTATACATTAATAATGAAGTAGCAGAAAGAGAAATTTTAAAAAGTGTATCATTTACAATTGCATCATAAATAAAATACCGAAACATAAATTTAACCAAGGAGGTAAAAGACCTGTACTCTGAAAACTATAAACACTGATGGAAAACACTGAAGATAACACAAATGGAGAGATATACCATGCTCATGGGTTGGAATAATTAATATTGTTAAAATGTCCATATTTCCCAAAGCAATCTACAGATTCACTGCAATCCCTATCAAAATACCAACAGTATTTTCCACAGAACTATGTGGAAGATACTATTATTTATTTATAATCCTAAATAATCCTAAAATTTGTATGGAACCACAAAAGACCTTGAACAGCCAAAGCAATCCTGAGAAAGAAGAGCAAAGCTGGAGGCATCACAATCCCAGATTCCAAGATATACCACAAAGCTGTAGTAATCAAAACAGTATGACACGGGCACAAAAAAGACACACAGATCAACAGAATAGGACAGAGAACCCAGAAATAAAACCACACTTACATGGGCAATTAATCTATGACAAAAGAGGCAAGAATACACACTGAGGAAAAGATAGTCTCTTCCATAAATGGTGCTGGGAAAACTGGACAGCTACATGCAAGAGAATGAAACTGGACCACTTTCTTACACCAAACACAAAAATTAACTCAAAATGGATTAAGGACCTAAATGTGAGACCTGAAACCATAAAACTCCTAGAAGAAAACACAGACAGTAATCTCTTGGACATCAGCCTTAGCAACATTTTTCTAGATAGGTCTTCTCAGGCAAGAGAAACAAAAGCAAAAATAAGCTACTGGGACTATGCCAAATAAAAAACTTTTACAGTGAAGGAAACCATCAACAAAATGAAAAGGAATGGGAGAAGATATTTGTAATGATATATCCAGTAAAGGGCAAATATCCAAAATACATAAAGAACTTATACAATTCAACACCAAAATAACAAATAATATGATTAAAAAATGAGCAGAGGACCTGAACAGCCATTTTTCCAAAGCAGACATACAGATGGCCAATGGACACATGATAAGATGCTCAACATCACTAATCATGGCATGATGAGATGTCACCTTACACTTGTCAGAATGGCTAGTATCAAAACAAGAAATAACAAATGCTGGTGAGGATGTACAGAAAAGGGAACCTTCATGGATTGTTGGTGGGAACATACGCTGATGCAACTACTATGGAAAATAGCATGGAGGTTCCTCAAAAAATTAAAAATAAAAATACCACACAATCTAGTAATTCCATTACTGGGTATTTACCCAAAGAAAATGAAAACACTAATTCAAAAAGATATATGCACCCTTATGTTTACTGCAGCATTATGTACAATAGCCAAGATATGGAAGCAATCAAGCACCCACTGATAGATGAATGGATGAAGAAGACATGATACGTATATATGTTACATATAGATGTGTATATATCTATATAAAATATACATATTGCAATATTACTCAGCATAAAAAATGATATCTTATGACAACATGGATGGATCTAGAGAGTATAATGCTAAGTGAAATAAGTCAGAGAAAGACAAATACCGTACGATTTCCCTTACATGTGGAATCTAAACTACAAAACACAAGAACAAAAAAACACGCCCCCCCAAAACACAAAAAATAGACAGAACCATAAAACAAACTGGTGGTTGCCTGAGGGGAGGGGATTGGAGTGAGGGGAGGGGACTGGAGTGAGGGGACAAATAGGTGAAGGGGATTAAGAGGTACAAATCTACAGTTATAAAGTAAATTAGTCACAGGGATGAAAAGTACAACGTAGGGAATACAGTCAGTAATATTGTAGGGGTGCCTGGGTGGCTCAGTCAGTTAAGCATCTGCCTTCAGCTCAGGTCATGATCTCAGGGTCCTGGGATCGAGCCCCACATCGGGCTCCCTAGTCGGCATGGAGTCTGCTTGTCCCTCTCCTTCCCCTTCTGCTTCTCCTCTCTCTCTCTCAAATAAATAAATAAAATCTTTTAAAAAAAATAATATCGTAATAACATTGTATGGTGAAAGATGGTGACTACACTTGTGGTGAGCACTGAGTAATGTATAAAATTGTGAAATCATTAACGTTATACACCTAAAACTAATAACACTGTATGTCAAGTACATTTCAATTAAAAAAAAAAATGGTGCCATCACTGTGGAAATCTGGTGGTTTTTTATGAAGTTAAACATGCATTTATCCTGTTACTCCATAATTCCATTCTGAATGTTTCCAGTTCTCTTGAGTATATATCAGTATCTGCAGAAAGACTTTTACCGGAACTTGCACAGCAGTCTTATTCGTAATAGCCCCAAATAGGAAACAGCTCAGTTTTACTCGTTTGTATCCATTTCAGTGCGGGGGGGGGGGGGGGTGTTCACACAACTTGGAAGTAAAAAGGAATAAACTACTGCTAGGCAACAATATGAACGAAATAAAACACACTGGATGAAAGAAATGAGGTACATATGGTATACGTTCATTTATATGAAGTTCAAAAGTAGGCAACACTCATCTCCAGCAACAGAAATCAGAACAGTGTTTACCTTGGAGAGAAAGGGGAACCAAATGGAAAGGGACACAAGGAAACTTTCTGGGGTGACAGAAATATTCTAGATCTTGTTTGGGGTATTGGTTACACAGGTGTATAGATTTGTCAAAATTCACTGGGCTGTGCACTTAGGGTCTATATACGCAATTCCAGTGAAAATTGTCACAGGTAGACATGTGTGTGTAACTCAACTTGCAGATTATGAAATTCATGTGGCAGAGAAGGGCCAAAGAAAGCAAGACACTTCTGGAAAAGATAAGGTAAGGAGACCTGACTCAACAGATAAAACGTAACATAAAGCCACGGTTATTAAGATAACGAGGTGCTGGTACAAGGCGAACCCAGGAGAACATGTCCGGTCCCCCAGAAACAGAGGTGCACATCTGGAACCTCGAACTATGCAAGAGCGGCTCTGTACACCATGGGGTGCACATGTTCAATAATCAGTGCAGGACAACTGGATACTCACGTAGAAGAAAAAAAGAAACTCAATTCCTGCCTTATACCATGTATCAAAATTATTCCAGATGGATTAAGATCCTTAAAAATGGAAGGCATAACTTTAAAACTTTGAGAGGAAAATATGGAAAAAATACATTTATGACCTTCGGGTAGGGAAGAATTTCTAAAATAAGGTGCAAGAAAAAGTACAAATGCCAGGAAAAAAGACAACTTTGTTCACGTTAAAAATGTAAAACCTCTGTTCTTCAAAAGACATTGTGAAGAAAGTGACAAGTTAAGATGGGAAAGGACACTGACATCACATATCTGACAGGAACTCCTGCAGAAAGAAAATAACAATGATCTCATAGACGAATGGCAAAATACGTGAGCAGGTGTTTCTCAGAAGCATGAACGGCCAATAGACATGAAAGAATGCTCAACCTGATTCATCATCTGCAATTGCAAATTATACTACAATGAGACTTCATTTTATACCACGAAACTGACAAGACATTTGAAGTCCGATGACATCAGCTGCTTGCAAGAACATGGGAGCAATGAGAGCTCTCTACAATGCTGGTGGAAGCTTCTAAACTGGCAAGACCATTCTGGCGCTATGGAGAAGCCCTCGACATTAGGAGTAAGCCAGCGATCCTACTTCTAGGCACATGCCCTACGGAATTTATGTTCACCAGGCCATAAGCAAGAACGTCATTGGCTGCAATCTTGTTTGAGACGGGGAAACTGAGAGCAGCTCACGATCACTGGACAGGATGCAGCACTAAACAGCAAGAGAGAAAAGCTGCAGCTACCAACAAGAACGGATCTCAAGCTAAGGGTAAATCGCAGAGCACTCTACACTGAATGATATACAAGGCTCTGTAAGACTCAAAAACATAACAATCCATCTAATATAATGTTTAGGGTTTTAGCCATACATACTAAGATCATAAAGCAAAGTAAGGGAATGATAAACACAGAGACAGGATAGAGAATAAGGATAGGCTAGATTTCAAAGGTATTAGTAATGTTCTGTTTCTTTTCTTTTTTTTTTTTTTTAAGATTTTATTTATTTATTTGACAGAGAGAGACATAGCGGGAGAAGGAACACAACCAGGGGGAGTGGGAGAGGGAGAAGCAGGCTTCCTGCTGAGCAGGGAGCCCGATGCGGAGCTCGGTCCCAGGACTCTGGGATCATGACCTGAGCCGAAGGCAGACCTTAATGACTGAGCCACCCAGGTGCCCAGTAATGTTCTGTTTCTTATGCTCTGTTTCTTTGCTTTTTCTAAAAAAAAGATTTATTTATTTATTGGGGGGGAGGGGCAGAGGGAGAGAAAGAATCCTGAAGCAGACTCCCCATTGACCACAGAGCCTGATGCAGGGCTCAATCCCAGGACCCTGAGATCATGACCTGAGCTGAAATCAAGAGTCGGACGCTTAACCAACTGAGCCACCCAGGAGCCCCAAACTGAGGTTGCTTTTATTATTCCTTATATCTTATATCAGGATATTCCTTTAAGTGTACTGAATAGTAATTAAGTTATATGTGTACATACACACACACTAAAAATCTACTCATTTCCCCAAACCAGCTTACTGTGGAAATAGACACAGAACCTCAGCCTAATAAACTTGGTAAGATTCACAAAATGCACGTTCCTTGTCTAAAATTTCATTTAATGAAAACATATCATAGATGTAAGTGGTTTACTTCTATTTTCTCAGTTCTTCTAAATCCAGTGCTTACTTTACATTGTACCCATATATACAAAGTCCAATATAGGGCAGCCTATCAGTGATTTCCACAAATCCCCCTAGATTCTTGGAAGACAGAGGAAAATACTAAATGTGATGGGATGCCCAAGAAGGTAAACGTCCTGCACAGGGTGGGCATTTGCATCTTCTGGGGTCCCAGCTCTCAGGAGGCCAGCCTCTTCCCTCCTGGACCTCTCCCCAGCTTCACCTTCCACACAAGCACAGGTGACCCTTGAGCAACCCCCAACACAATCCAAAATCCATGTATAGCTTTTGACTCCCCCCGAAAGCTTAACTTACTAGTAGCCTACTGTTAAACAGAAGCCTTACTAATAATATAAGCAGTGGATTAACACACATTTGTATGTTACATGTATTATATATTGTATTCTCACAATGAAGTAGGCTAGAGAAAACAAAATATGATTAAGAAAATCGTAAGGAAGAGGAAATACATTCACAGTACTGTACTGTGTTTATAGAAAAAAATCCGAGTGTAAATGGACCCACGCAGTTCAAACCCGTGTTTTTCAAGTCATCTGTATCTCCACTCTTATTTTTCAACCAGTTCGAGGTTGGTATTACTAAGTGCCTTGTTCCCCTCTTCATTTTCTCTGTACCAAATCCCACCAAGGCCAGGCCTCATTTTAAAAAGTCATACAGAAAGAATAAACATGGACTAAGACAATGTTTGAAAGAGATTATCTTGATGTAGAAAGAGGCTTGTAGATCCAACATTACAAGATTAAAGAAAAAAACATACAGATGTGTGTGTGTGTATATACAATGTAAAAAACATATATATGGACCCCTGATCTGAGACAGAAATAAATACATTCTGCTATAAGAATGCTATGACAAAGTGACATTGATTAAGATGAGATCTTTACCGCTAATTATTATTCTTGAACCAAAAGAATGACGCTCTGTTAGCTGCTGTCACAGAATGTGCAGAGAATATGAGAGCAACTTCAAGATGGACACGGTGTCCTACGCATCTGCAAAAAATCTCACACCGGAGAATTACAGCAACACTTTAAAATGAAACAAACTCTTCAGAGCCCTCTCAGCTACACGTGCGCCAGAGATCCGTCACATCAGAGGGTTAACCGGAGGTGCCTTCCCAAGACAAGCTGAGGATTAATTCTTCATCTACATTTTATTTATTTATTTTTTTTAAAGATTTTATTCATTTGAGAGAGAGAGTGAGAGAGAGAGAGAGCACAAGAGGGGGGAGCGGGAGCGGGAGAGGAAGAAGCAGACTCCCCGCCGAGCAGGGAGCCCGATGCGGGACTCGATCCAGGGACTCCAGGATCACGACCTGAGCCGAAGGCAGTCGCTTAACCAACTGAGCCACCCAGGCGCCCCATAATTCTTCATCTACATTTTAAAAAGGACACTCTACCGAAAGTCAGATTTGCTGTTTTTCTCAATTTACATTAATTTCTTTTGAGTTTCTGATAATTATAAGCGAACAGGGATCAAACGGTCATCCTAATGTTTGGGCCAAAGGCAGCCACGTTCAAAGCCGTACACAAGGATGGGCAGGGACGTGGGCCTCATGCCTGAAACGCCATCATGTTATCACCGTCCTTAAAAGGCTTTGGAAAGCATGCTACTGCCTCACGGATAAACTCCAAACTCAGCATAAGACAGGCAGCCCTTAAAAATCCAACCCCGCCAACCTTTCCACTCCTATGTATGAAGACAGTTACAGCTATTGACCTACTCACATCAGTCCCTGACAGTCCCTCGTTTCATTATTATTCGGCTACATTCAGTTCCAAATTCTTGAGTCCGCTAGCTGCTTGAGTTTGAAAGTGCCAGGATCTAAGTCTGCGAGTGTCTAAGAACCCTACAAACCAACCAGTTGTGAAGAGGGATCCTAAGCCAAAGCTACTCTCTGAGCACCTTTTCAAGGGTCTGAAACCATGAGTCAGGAAATAGTTACCATTAACTACAATGGTTTGTTTGAATTTAACAACATAACAATCCCTAAAGTAAAAAAACACCGCCTCATGCCCATCTGCCAACCCTAGTCACTTGTACATGTGGAAAGAAGTAATGTGTGAGGGTCAAAGCTGGGGTTGAAGGTGGGCATGGGGGGGGGGGGACACTGTAGACTTACCCATAACCCCAACACTGGTTGATCACAGGAATTGGGGCATTAGGGGAAGTGTTCCTGTTCCTGAATCTTCCTATGACCCACAGTATTTCTATACAAAACAAGGACTTTTAAAAAGTTTGTCTTTTGCCATTTTAATAAAGGACTTTTATGGAAAAAAAAATGTTTCTTAAGAAGTTTCTCACTTACCCTGGGTAAACATACTTATCGAGACTATGAAGCCATAAGCAGATACCAATACCCATTACAGGGGAAAATCTTTGTGGAAAACTGAAAACACCAGCTCTAAAAACCAAACCTAGAAGGGAGTTAAGCAAAGCCGTCATCCATCCTCACACTCTTGGCAAGGGGTAGGAGGGAACACAGAGCCTCCTGGGCTCCACATCAACGGGTTATTACATGGTCCCCTGTGATCAGGTGGGGCAGTCGAAACGCAGAGGGCAGAGCTGACAGCACATCACTGTGGGGAAGAATGATCCAGAAGGGAGGGCTCCGCAGCAAGCACAACATTCTGTGGACTGCCATGCTGGTTCAGGCTGGTCCCAAGGGACATTTCAGGTGGGAAAAGTTAGAAGACAGTGAGGAGGCCCATTTTCTGTGGTCCCAGTCATGGAGGCTGACCGATGCCTGCACTGGGCTGGCCAGAAATGTCAGGAGATGGACTTGGCTAGGTGGTATCAGCCCAGCTCGGGCCAGCTTACTACAGAAAGCAGAAACAGTGTGGGCAGTGGCTTGGGACCTGCTGCCTGGTCTCCAGCCTGTCTTTGTACCTGGTATGAGCACCACTATGACCTGCCCATCCTCCTCCCTCCCACCACATGCTCATTGTGGGCATCAAGCAGGACAGGTAGGTGGAACTGGACACCCATTTTTCCTTTGGTCTGGAAACCTCTATTTCCTATGTTATGTTCCTGACTGAATGAATAGCCAAGTCACAGACTCAAACCTCGCTCTTGGGTAAAGAGGCAAATCTTGCTAGCAAAAATTCTTCCACTGCAAGCTACCTTCAGATGCTTTCGTTGTGCTAAATTAGCAAAATAAAATGTTAATCAAAGTCCTCTACTAAAAACAAAGTGCTAAACATCCCCAATTCCTTTGGGCGCTGACAATCGCCTTCAGTCTGCAGAAATAACACATTTAATGACATTAGCATCTCAAAACTTTAGTTCACACCTTGAAGATGAATTCTGGGAGCCTTGTAAGCCAATCAGCTCTCTTCTTAGGAATATAAATTCTGTAACTATCATTGACATAATCTCGAGATCAAGAAAAAAAAAATTAACTTATCTTAGCAACCACTGGAAAGTCAGATGAGATTTGATAGGACTTAAAGGCTCAGTGGTCACAGACAATATTTTTTAATGATAAGAAAGCTTGACATTTTTGTTTCTTAAACTGCCACTGGGTCCTCTGAAAAATCTCCCCTAAATCCTCGAGGGAATGTAATGGGGTACTTAAGGGACTGGGCACAAGGAAGCAAGAAGAGAAGTGATGGGGAAGAAGAGGACATTTCTGTCCTGGCTCAGCAGGGGCTCGGGCAGAGCACTAGGGACCCGGCAAAGTTTCAGCACAGTTTCCCCTGCTGTTTCGGGGGTGGGAGGCAGGGATATGGAATGCATCCCAACATTAAATTAAAATGTAATTGAGGCATGTCACCACTATGGTATTCTAGACAAAGATCTATCACTGCAACCTAATCATGAGAAAACACCAGCCAAGCCCCGGCTGAGGGACAGTCTACAAAATCCCTGACTCTCTTCACGAGTTACTAAGGTCAAAACGAAGACTGAGAAGTGTCACAGATCAGAGGCCAAGGAGATGTAACAACTACATGTGGGGAAACTGGATCAGAAACAGGATCATGGAACAGAAAACAGATGTCAGTGGAAAAACCACTGAAAATGAATACAGCGTGTAGCTTGGTTAACAGTACTGATGCTAACGTATTAGTTCTGATCACTGTACCATGGTCACACAAGGTGTTCACAAAAGGGGAAGCTGGGGAAGGGTCTGTGAGCTCTGTACTCTTTTCCGACTCTTTAGTAAGCCCACAGCCACTTCAAAACAGAAAGTTAAAAAGACAAATGTAATCACAGTTTATTGGTTTATGATCTTGCCTTCAAGTAATCGAAAAGAGAAGAGGGAGCTCCAAGAATCTCCTTTGCTAGCAGGGAAGGAGATGCTCAGAATGATCTGGGTGTCACTCACCGAGAAGGATGGAGGGGGCACGCAATGACCAGCAGTCCAGCAGAACGTCCCTAGAGCCTCAGGCTACACTGGGGCGATTTTACTAGCTGCTTTATTGAGTTACTTTAGCAGGTGATTTTTCCTCAAGTTTGGTGTCCTAGCTTAAAAT
Organism: Halichoerus grypus; assembly: GCF_964656455.1. Classification (NCBI taxonomy): domain Eukaryota; kingdom Metazoa; phylum Chordata; class Mammalia; order Carnivora; family Phocidae; genus Halichoerus; species Halichoerus grypus. The sequence continues at coordinate 83,843,628 of NC_135721.1, read as the reverse complement.
GACAGGTATGAATAATACCTACAAATTAAGTTTGTTGTTTTGGTTTTTTTTTTCCTCCTGAGAATGCATTTCAAAGAGGGGAGTTTGGGACTTTTGCTCATTTGAGGTGTTTCTTCCCATAGACAACTTCAGAATGAATTGGGGTAAATGTGAGCTGATTCCCGCTAGGACAAAATCTGATATACTATAAGCTTCAGGAGAAGCAGGCAGGCAAAGGGCTCTGATGGAGAACAGTAGGGCTTTGGGTCAGCAGAGCTGGGAAAGAGCAGAGATGAAGGCTTCCAATGTAAGAATTCAGGCCCCAGAGCTAACCGGGTGAACCATGGTAAAGCAGGAATGGTCCAAAGCAGGCATTCTCAATATTAATCGGGATCCTGAGCTCTCACAGCTTGGACACCTGCTTATGAACTTGGGCAAGTCACTTAAAGCCTCTGCACCTGTTGCCTCCTTGTAAAATAGATATTTGGACTGGACTACGAGCCTCCCCTGTACTACTCTCTAGCTCCTCTGGAGGAAGGGTAGTTATAACAGTACCATAGGAGAGCGATGACTGCTAGAACACTCACTGTGTGCCAGACTCTGTATTAAGCGCTATCTCCAGGCTCACAAGGAGCCTATAGGTGAGTACTATCATTATCCCATTCTGTAAGGGAGGAAACAGGTTTAGAAAGGTTAAATGACCATGGAGAGCTGATTCCAACCCAGGTAGCTTGACTCAAGCACCCACACCCTTAAGCACTGCACACACAGCCTGCCCAGGGGTAAAGACTGCTCCAAGCATGGACTGAGGATGGGCACCAAAGACAGCCCTGGCAGATGCCTTGATGGCCACCCCTTGAAAGTCCTAAGCACTGGCTTTGGATAACACATACTTGATGTAAATGATTTTCTTCCACTCCCATAGTTCTCTGAGAGGTGGATACTATTATGGACGTGAAGACATTTTTCAGTGGCTTGTTCAAGGTTACACAGCTATAAGGTGATGAAACCGGTTTCAACCCCAGTTCCTGTTTCTGACTCCATGGCCATATTCTTTCCACTCTAAGGATGGAAGGGGGCAAGTTGATTTCAGATCCTCTCTTAGAATTCAGTCCTCCTGAAGGAAGCGACAACTCCAAACACGAGGCCACCACGGTACGAGGCCTTCAGACGATGCCCTGCTGTAGCTCCAGCTCAGGAACGCTTGTTCCCAGCAGGGCCCTCGCTTTCCCCTCCTGAGTCCAGAAGAGGAACGCTGTTATCATCCTTCAGCTTACCCCTTGCTGCCAAACAGCTTACCCCCGGCACAGCGGCCCCCTAAACAACTTTAGTCACAAATACATGCCTCTGACCAAATGGGGTTCACTGTCAGCACCACCTTACTAAATTTCAGACATAGAAATGATATATATGTTCACACTTTGCCCCACTAACCTAGTAATTTTATCAAAACAGAATATACGCTTACGTGACTTAAATTCTTACGAAACGGTACCCCATGCTGGTCCCCGGTGTTCTTCACTTCTCACAGCCATCTGTTTCATGACTCAATCTTGAAATTTGCCAGGAATCAACAGCAAATGTATTGACTTGCACCATGGACAACATTTCCCTCTTTTGATCAGGACACTACCTGACAAGCACTTCATGTTATCTTTGCTCTCATGTGACAGAAATAGTGTTAAGACTAGCTATAGCACAGTAAATCTGCTCCAGTGACCCAAATGTGCATCTTAAAAAAGAAGAAAAAACACAGCTATAATGTCTAACGTCTCCTTTGTCATCTTGACATTAGCCTGGCGCATACCTGTATGTAACTATTCATAGTTGGTATCCTTTCCCTTGGCAAATACATTTAAATATACATATGTAAGTGTACACATACATATGCATACACTACTTACACATACTACATATATAATATACACACACACCATATGCATATGTACGATATGCAGATGTCTACAAGCATGTATATACTATGTATGTATACAGTTACATACACACACACCATATGCATATGTACGATATGCAGATGTCTACAAGCATGTATATACTATGTATGTATACAGTTACATACACACACACCATATGCATATACATAGTATGTCTATATATGTATATATCATATACATCCTATAATAGTACTGCTGGCAGTTATAACTGAAGGGATTTGGGAAGGGAAGGAGGGGGCGGAAGAGGAGCAGAGGGGGGATTAGGTCTCAAGGGCATCTCCTTTAGAGCATCTCCTTAATACTGGATCTTCAAAGAGCCACAAAGAATTGCCAAGTGCCTGCTGGAAGCTAGGCCGTTGTCCTCTTTTACATTCAGGATTTTCTTGAGTCTTTGATTTACTCAGTAGCAGTTGCTTGACTATTGAGAAAAGATCTTGCGCTCAAATCATCTGCAAGATTTCACAACATGCTCAATCAGTGCTCCTGTTCTTTTGCATAAAACACTCAAGCTCATTTGGGGTGGCCCCAAATTAACTTGTTACTTCTACGTTCATTTAGGAGTTACATATTTTTTAATAAAGAAAAACGGGTCCGGTCTGCCACAGAGGAGATGAGTTGTAGAGTCCTGGCCAAATTATTCCAGCAGTATCCAAACACCTGGCTGCCACGAATGATTAATGTATATCTAATGAGGACTGGATTCAGACCAAGATAAAGAGGCTTAACCCAGTAAGAAAAAATTTCCTCACTCTTTCTTAAAGGATCACACATTGTTTAATATCAGTGTGAAGGAGGAAACCATAATAACTACTTTTTTTCTTCCTCCCTGAACAGAAATGCTAGCTGCAAATCAGGCCTAGAAAACTTAGCATTTTTAAAATAGGGAGCTCTGTGCTTTTAAAACTCATCAACTAGAGGACGATGCCTTCTTACAAATCACTGTCGCTGGACGGTTGGGTGACACTGAAGCAGCCCGGGGCCTCGGTGGTGGACAAGCTCTCTGCCGGCTCTCCGGACCAAGGGCTGTTGTTCCCCATCATGAGCGCAGGAGGAAAGGCAGAGAAGCTGAAAGCGAGGCGCACTGCCACACCTCTCACGCGAAATCTTTGTAAAATGTATACTGTGAATGTGTACAGCAAATTGGAATTCAGAACCCACTAGAAGTCTAACTCCAGATTAAAATATTCACTGGGTTAACAATTTCTCAGCAGGGGCACTTGGGTGGTTCAGTCGGTTAAGCATCTGCCTTCGGCTTGGGTCATGATCCCAGAGTCCTGGGATCGAGCCCCGCATCGGGCTCCCTGCTCAGCAGGGCGTCTGCTTCTCCCTCTGCCTTCCGCTCCCCCTGCCTGTGCCCGCTCGCTCGCTCGCTCTCTCTCTGACAAATAAATAAATAAAATCTTAAAAAAAAAAACAAACAACTTCTCAGAGCATAAAACTACTGATTTTCAGAGCTGAGATACAGCTCTATAGCCTCATTTACATTTATTAATAATTTATCGAGCACCTACTAAGTGCCAGGCCCTGTGCCAAATGCACATTTTCTTATTACAAATTTTTAGAATATTTTAGAATATTTCTAATATGACCACTACTTTGAGGAAATCGAGACGCAGAACTTTCAGTAAATTGCCCAAGGCTCCCAGTTAAGAAGCGACAGGGGCAGGGTAGGAGCCCACAGCTCAATGCTCACCACCACCATGGAGCAGCACCGTCCGGTCTTATACAGGAACTGGAGACCGGGAAGGCTCGTTGCAAACAGTTCCAAGGGATTCTGGTCAGTACTCCTTCTGGTGCCACACATCAAAGAAGCCACTTCGGTGACTGCTGAATCTGCCTGGCTAGCAGAAATAGAAGGAAAAAGCAAAGGAAGCAGCCAACCAGAAGTTCCTTCCTATCTGACCTTAGCGCTGGGAGCTTCCTGCTGACCAACAGAGAGAAGCAAGTCCACCAGGAGGGAGCAGTGGGCACAGGCAGGCCCACCCACGACCTCAGTTCTGACTCAGGTCCGCCCGTTCACACTGCCCTAGGACCCTCCTCACACACTTGTGTCAGTTCCTTAACGTGTCACTAAAATCACCCCGGCAGCCTCCTGCCCTCACTCCGGATGGACAGGCGCCTACCCACAAGCACTCCATCAAGGATTAAACCCTGCTCCGACAGGTTTTGACCCAGCGCCTGCCCGATACAGTCCATTAGCAATAAGAAGCTGTGTGAACCCCAATTTCCAGCAGCCACACAGACTCCCCAGGACCACCAGCCCGGGGAGGGGGGCATTTTCTAAGGATCACCCAACAGCCCCTGGGCAGAAGCAATGACAGGTGCAGACAAGTGGAGACCACAGCTTCTGTCTTTGAAGTCGTACCCATATAACCCACAGGAGGCAAGCGTAGAACCCAACTTCCATCCGCACCTCCAGAAGGCAATGGAAAGGAAAAATCCCATAGGGGTGGCAGCTTCCAGCCCTTGAGGTCTCTTCCCTTCTCCCGGGCACACCCCTGCCCAGTCTCCCAGTTCAGGGGCAACAATTCAGGCCCGAACGTGACCCGGAATTTGAACTCTGAAATCCCAAAAGCTCCAGGAAACATCAATTACAGCAACAAAACCATTCCTTACACGGGGGCAGGTCTAGCGGCGCAGGGGTGGAGTCCTGGGATCCTCCCCCCAGAAAACCGAAAGCCTACCCCAAACCCGGGACTGGGTCTTCTTGGATCTTAACCCACCTAAAGACACACACACAACCCACACCATCCACACCCGCTGACCCCACGCCGGGGCACACCTGCCCCAGCCCACACGCACGTGCACACTTGCTCAGCCCAACAAGCCCCCGATCCCCCCCATGCCTACACAACAGTCCCCCTCCCCGCGCACACACACCTGCCGGCTCGCGCCCCGCCCCCACCCCCAGGCACCTCCCCCCCCCCCCCGGCCGTACCCCGCACGGCCCCCGCCCTCCGGCTCACCCCCTCCGCGTGCTGCCCCCAGCGCCCCGCGCCCGGCCGGGCCGGGCCACAGCCCTCGGCACTCACCAGCGCGGCGCCCGCCGGCCTCCGCCGTCCCGCGCCGGCCCTGCGGCCTGGGGCCCCGCGCCGCCCGCCGCCGGCTCCCGGGCCGCCGCTCCTGGGCTGGCCCGGCCCCGCCGCCGCCGCCGCCGCTGCTTCCCGTCACGTGGGGCGGCACCCGGCGCCGGCAGAGGGCGGGAGCGCGGCCGTCCCCGCGCCGTCCAGCCCGGCCTGCGGCCCCCGCCGCCCCGCCACCCAGCAGCCCGTGGGCCCGGGGCGACGCTGATCTGCGGGCGGCGCCCTCATGGGCCGCCCCTCGGCCTCAGTTTCCTCCCGCCTGCCGGGATCACTACAGCGCCAGCCTCGGGGCGGTGCGCAGGGTCAGATGAGTTAATTCATGTGAAGCACTTAGAACACCGCCTGGCACCGGGTGGGTGCTCCAGAAATGCTGGCGGGGACTGTTGTAGTTAATGTATTCTCTCCTCCCCCACTGGCACGCAGAGCCTCAGGAAAACACGGGCCTTGCCTGATTTGCTCACCTCTCAATTTCTAACACCGACGCGGCGCTGGGCAGAGTGTAGGCTCTCGGGAATACCTGCTGAGTGAATGAATGACCCAACCAATCAATGAGTCCTGGGAAGGCTTGACCATGCTGCCATCTGACAAAGTTGGGCTCCGGGAGTTGACTAGCTGGTGGTGGTCGCTGTGGGGCTGAAATATCCCGTTGGGCGGGCGCTGCCCACCACCGCCAGGCCCAAGGTTAATCCAGAGCCCCCAGGGCGGAAAGGAATCCCTAGAGAGAGTTGTATATTTGCATGACGTATTTATTTTAAAAGGGAGTCCTGGGTCTATTTTACCCACCATTTTTAGTAAAAGTCCATCAGTAGCTATTCCTTTGCGTCACCAGCCACAGTGAAGAATCCTGGGGTACTATATGAATCCATGAACCTCTCTCTTCAATATATACTCAAAATCCAATTTTAAGATAAAACCATTAGGAAGCTCCCTCCAGGGTTGTCAGCGTTCAATTATTAGCATATAAACAGCAAATGTTCTAAATGATTTTCCCAGACTTTAGAACCCACCGTGACCTGTGGCCTCAGCTTTCTTCTGCCCCCTCCCGACCAAGGGATTGTAAAACAAAGACGTTATCCTGAATCTGGAGGCAAATACTGGATTCTACTCTGTGGTCTTCTGTTTCAAAGGGAGAAGAACAAATGACCCCCACCCCCACCCCAATAAAGTTAAATGAAGGAAATAAAGAACCATCAAGAAGCAATCTTCTGTGGCCTGTCCTTTACCCCACCTCCCTTGTGAGTTCATGGCCACACACATGCCCCACCCTGAAACAGTGCTTCAGTTCTGCCCAGTGAAACCAGCTTAGCCTCGAGATGGGGAATGGGTTTCCCAGAAGTGTAGAGCTATGACCAGCAGTTGCCCTTCAAGGACAAGCAGTAGTGAATGGACTCAAATCTAAGGAGGCCAGCGGCCAGCGGAGACAGGGAGCAGAAAAATATCAGAGCAAATCCAGCCCAGTCTCCTCATTTTGCCCAGGCCTTGGGAGAATATGTGAGTGGTCATCAGCTAATCACTGACCCAGCTGGGCCTAGAATTTGTGCTTTTCCATTTTAGTGCCCTATACATCACACGGAGAGCTGCGCAAAACTGGTTACAGAGGTGACCACTTCCTGAATGCCGGACGTTGGTCTTATAGCAATGATCTCATTTAAGCCTTGCCATATCCTTATGAAGTAGGCACTAGTAATGTCTCCATTTTATAGGTGAGTTGACTGAGGCAAAGTCCCAAAGACTTGTCCCAAATTCCATGGTGGTAAGAATAGAGCAGGAAAAAGAATCCAGAATTCAACACCACAGTGAATTTTTTTATAAAGTTACGTTCTATTGAGTAGTTGATGGAGCATTTGTGTTCTGCTTTAAACAATCTAGAAGTCAAAATGTGTATTAACAAAAAAGGGGAAAAAAGATAATTCGGAAATAATTATTTCCTTTGTGAAAGGATTTCCCATAGGATTCTTAAAATGGCAAGTTCCACATGTGCACATGATTCCACCTAGAAACATTTGTTCTTCCTGGAACTTTCTGAGAAGTCTGTTTCACATATGACAGACACCTGGATGTAAATAACTATTCCAAAAACGTGCAAATATCTGCATCAGGCTAATTCTAAATTCCTCATGCTGTTTTGATTGGTTACACTGAAGAAGAAATAATCAAAGTCATATGTTTTTCAAAGGAATTTTCAACTTCATTTATTAATATTTAGTAAATATCCCTTGGGCCCATACTGAACATGTTAAGAGTATTTTATAGAATGTGCAAAAGATGAGTTCTAACAGATTAATGATGATTAGGAGTTGAATAGATACAAGTGAATACTTCCATAGTTGCTAGCCATTCCCCAAACTTAATATCCTCTACTTAGACCTCCTCATACTTCCTCTGGGTTCCTCACTTCCTCACTGGCTATAAGCTCCTGAGGGCAAAGTGTGTGTCTACCATGTTCTTGCTGTGTCTATCTGCATGTAGGAAGCATGTAACCAATTTTGAAAATTCCTGATGCTCAATATTAATAAACCAGGTTATCTTTAAAAGAGGCTTTTAATGCTAACATTCTGCTACTCTCATTTATAAGCAGTCTTGTTAAGAGTACATCTTTTGAATGTTTGGGTATCATTTTAGAAGATGAAGTTAAGCAAAGAAAGGTTAACATTTATTATTTTTTAAGCAAACTTAGCTCACTACATGCCATGTTTTAAGAGCTTTTACGTGTATTAGCTCATTTAAGGATATATGTACATATATCCATATACCTGTAATCTAGATTCAGTAAAATAAACTTTTTGAACTATTATTCAAGTCAACTATTTCTTGAGCTACTCCCATGTCCCAGGTACTATGGCAGAGGCTGCTGGGGATCCTGAAATGAGGAATGCACAGCCCCCCCCCCCCCAAGCAACTTAATTTTGTGCAGTGGTTTATAAAGTACGGTTGATAATCAACAGTATCAACATCACCTCAGAACTGCAAATGCAAATTCCCATGTCCCTACTCCAAACTTCCTAAATCAGAAACTGCAGGGTAGCGCCCAGCAAACAGTTTTTCATAAGCTCTCCAGGTGACTCTAATACTCAATTTTGAGAACCCCTGATTTAGTGGAATATGTGGAAGAAAGACCCACCTAATCAGATCCTAAGGCAAAAAATAATGTGCTCTAGAAGTTTGGTCACAGAAGAGCTCACTTAGGAAGTGCCTGGGAATCAGGAAAGGTTTGCTCATATTCATTCAGCACATGCTATTGGTCTTACACAGTGTGCCAGGCACTGTGCTGGGTACCGAGAACTCAAAGACAAAACACCATTTCAAGGAGCTCATGAAGGGGTGACCTATGGGATGAGTAGCTGAAGTCAGCGAATGCATCCTTATTATGATCTGATTGTAAAAGGAATAAGAAATGACGATAAAAAATATAACCATTAATTATTATTGTGGTACCAAAAGTAGTTATTTGAAACTCAAAGCAGAACTGTGGTTCTAAACACCTAAAAACACAGGTCAAAATGTGAAGTACTCTTTAAACTGTTATATTCACTTTGAAGCTCCTTAATTTTATTTATGCTCAAATATATTTTTGACAACTAATGCTAAAATATTTGTAACATAAGTATCTTGAATATTACAATACCAACAAGAAGAATCAACACCCAAAGTTTTCAGTACATATTTTGTTCATGACTCATTCATTCAACGTTTATTGAGTATCTACTAAGTACAAGCATTGTGTGTACTACTGACCAGGTGAGAGATTCCAAGGAAATGTATGGACCCTTTCCTACAGGAACTCATAAACCAGTGAGGCGATGATGCCAGGCATGGTAGTGTTTATTGGTGTCCCTCAGTTTGTTTTTGTCAACTATAGGCACCAAATAAAAATGTTAAAGAATGAGACCTCATGATCTTCGAGTAAAGGGAAAATTCTTATAATACTGAACATAAAAACTGTTGGTTATGATAGAATACTCACAGATAACAGGGTAGCAGGAATGAACTTCAGTATACAAACTCAAATGTGTAACAAATAGAATTTTTTTCTGTAACTGAGCTTTATTTCTTTTTCAAGCCCCCACTCAGCTGCAGTGACAATAGTCTTATCAACAGAGGCCCTCTCTCTTTCCCTGGGCTGTGTTCATCAGGTTGGGGAATTTCTAAAGTGCCAAGACAGGAAGCAGGAGATGTCAGGTCCTAGCATCACTGGTCCCCACAGGGATTCTGAGATGTTCTTTGTCCACTCTAGTGTTTGGTTTTCAGTCTCATTGTTTCGGTGCTGACGGGCCTGGTCCTTCCAATCCAGGCAACTGCCTAGCTTGAGGATCGGGGAATGTCTGTGGCTTCCTTGCCCTGTCATGTGGCAGAAATCTCTGTGAGGTGGCCCTTCTCCCTAGACATATTTGAAACATTACCTCGGAACTTGTTAGAAATGTAAATTCTCCCCCACTCCAACTTCCTACATCAGAACTCTGATGAAAGCACAGTCACCTGACCACAAATTCTCTGAGGCTCCACTCTCCCAGGCTCTGCCCAGGATGGAGTAGGAGCAGGCTTTACCAAATAGTCTCTTTCCTTTGGGGAGTGTTAGACTCTCATTCTACTTCCTCCTCTCTGAATCTTGATGTTTTTTCCTGCCAGAGGGGACACTCCCTCTAGAGATTTTTGGTTCAGAGGCAACTGGAATGATCTTAATGGATTCAGTTTTAAAGCAGAGTAGTATTTCTGGGAAATTAAGAAAAACAGAAGAGAAAGAACAGTTCTACCTGCCACAAAACATTTTTGCTTGAGGCTTTAGGTTAAGTGATTAGTCTAGAAAACCACAGGGTAAAAGAGCCCAGCAAGGATGTATAATCATATTTTCAGACTCTTAAACTCAATTTTTTCCCCACCTACACCACCATCCTACCACTTGCTTCCTTTGATGACAGTCAATAGGCTACAACAAATCTCCAAACAGAGGAGGCACTTTACATACTCTAGCTCCAACCTCACAACATTGTGGGGTAGCCTTACAATGTCCATTTCACAGGTGAGGACACTGCAGTGGGGAGACATGAAATATTTGTCCTAGGTGAGTGCTGGAGCCAGGGTTAGAATCCAAGTCCAGGCCACTCCAAAGCCTGCCCTTTCTCCAGTTTTCTAAACTGCCTCATTATTATGGTTGAATACTTTCTAAAAACCACCTACCAGTTAATAAGCACCTGCTCTGTGCCAAGTGTGTTATATAATCTGTACTCCTTTGATAATTCTTCACAGATGTTAGCATAGCAATTTTTTTCTGATAAGATTGAGGCTGAGAGACTTAAGTTACTCACCCATGGTCTCCTTTTGCAGCAGAAAAAAATTTGAACTAAGGTGTAGTATTCAAGCCCAGACTCCTTCTGAAACAACTGCTTTTGCCAATAAAACAACGTGCCTTCTGGAGAAGGAAATGAGGATAATACCAGTCACACTAATTTCACTATTCTTATGAAAATGTAATCAGATTTTGGATATAAAATACCATGATCCTAATACCATGAAGTTAATGCACTTAACTCCAAATTAGAACATCCAAATACCTGCCTCACCTCAGGTCTAAGACTGTTCTATTTTGGGCAAGTCATTTAAATGTCTTTCAGGTCAACTTCCTCAACACTAAAATGAAAGAACTTGACTAACTGAAGTTTCTGCCCAGTTCTGAAATTCAATTTCTAGATAAAGTATCATATACATAAATGATTAAGAAAAATTGCAAAACACCTCTCAGCTTTACCTTATCTGTTTGATTTAGCATCTCACTTATTTTCCAATGCTTCTTCAAGATTTATCTTTTAGCATCCTCAGAGTTGTTCACGTTTTATTGCAGTAATTTCCAGTAAGATGATACATCATAGAGTTTGCAAACAGTAAGCACTTAGAACATGCCTGCAAGTTTTTAATGTGCCTAATATTTTGGGATGTATATCTCTTCCACAAAAGATGAAAGAGAAGTAGAAGAGATTTCTTGGTGAATTACCAGGGATTAGATCATCATTGAAACCTACAAGAATTTGTTTAAAACTGTTACTTCACAGTAGTTACAAGTGCAGAGAAAATGCACTTGAGCGCCAGTCTTTTACTTCCTCATTCTGTGATCTTCAGCAAATTACCCTATGCCTCAGGTTCCTCACCTGGAAAATTAGCATTCTCGTAACATATATCTCAGAGCGCTGTTCTGAGGAGCAAGATTATCCATATTAAATCCAGTACGTGGCACATCGTTAATGTCCAACCAATGTCTGGCTGTTTCACGGGCGGTTTTGTTACTATTTTCATACGTGAGCAGGTAAATTCGGAGTATTCTTTCAGGGAATACGTGAGCGCCTACTATGTGTGAGGCCATGGGGTTACAAGGAATTAAAGTCTCTGGCCTAAGATCATCATCGTCTTGAAGGAGGATTAGAAGACAAAGAAGCAGGTTGAAAAAAGAAAACCAAGACAATTTCAGAAGCTACCAGTGCCATACATAGGGTAACGGACATCTGGCTGCCCCGCCTCTTTCCCGCGAGACTGCCCTAGGAATTCCCTTTGGCCTCTGCCACCGGACGTCACAGGAAGCGCGACCAATCGTGGCCCGCTTCGGGAACTTCGTTTTTCTTGTCTCTTTTTGCAAGACGTCAAATGCCAATCGTTTTTTCTGCAGACGTCCCTTCCACTTCTTTCGGCCACGGGAGTCTCCCCTCAGCAAGATCTATTCCAGCATCCCGGCACGCCACCAGAGCCGGAACGGGACGCGCGGCGCCACAGGAGTGCCGTCACACTCAAGGCTCCGCCCGCACGTCACTTCCGGGACGCTTCCTTCGTGGAGCCTTGTGGGTAGCCGGCCGGGGTCTCCTGGCGACGACGATGGCGGGGGATGTGGGCGGTCGCAGCTGCACGGATTCGGAGCTGCTGCTGCACCCGGAGCTGCTGTCCCAGGAGTTCCTTCTCCTCACCTTGGAGCAGGTCGGGCGCGCCGGGGCGGGTGGGCCTTTTTGGGAGAGGGGTTCGGACTTGAGTTGGCCCCAAGTAATCCTCAGTGGCAAGTGGACACACCCGCCGCCGTCGCCCCTCCCGCCCGGTTTGTGTCACTCTTCACTCCACGCGGACCGACTAGGTCTCCCCACGCCCCTATCCGGGAAAGAGACGTGCTTAGGATATCAGGAATTCCTGGGAATTAGGACTTATCCTTTTGGGTCTTTGATGGCTCCGACAGAGGAGTCCTAGGCGACCCCCGGGGCCTATATGTGAACAAGGGCCGGGGGAAAAATCGTAGTAGAAATGAAGGATAGTAATCAGGGACTGTCAGGGCTGGAAAGCATCGGAGAAATCGCCCTTTGTTCATATCCTCACCTCGTTTAAAGATGAAACTGCGTCTCAGAGAAATAAAGTGACTTATTTAAGGTGACACCATCGCTAAATGGTGCAGGCAGGAGGAGAATTCCGGACTCCCGGCTCTCGATGCAGCATTTCCTCTTTTCGAGCTAATGTGGCCTCAGATAATCAACAAAAGTAAGACAAAAGAAGGATGAAATTGGTTTAAAGTGGTAGAGAATTACTGAAAGTTTCCTTGTGATTTTTTTAAAATTATTTATTTATTTATTTATTTATTTGACAGAGATAGCGAGAGCAGGAACACAAGCAGGGGGAGTGGGAGAGGGAGAAGCAGGCTTCCTGTCGAGCAGGGAGCCCGATGTGGGGCTCGATCCCAGGACCCTGGGATCATGACCTGAGCCGAAGGCAGCCGCTTAACGACTGAGCCACCCAGGCGCCCCTCCTTGTGATTTTAAATCGCATGTTTTGTTGCTTTCCTTGTGTTTACCCCTAAGTACTCTTTCTCTAATTTCCTTAAGCCCTACTAAGTAGAATTTGTTGAGGTCTGTTACCTTTCACCTGCAGTACGTCAGAATCACCCCCAGGGCTTGTTAAAACACAGATTACTGAGGGGCGCCTGGGTGGCTCAGTTGGTTGAGCGACTGCCTTCGGCTCAGGTCATGATCCTGGAGTCCCGGGATCGAGTCCCGCATCGGGCTCCCTGCTCAGCAGGGAGTCTGCTCCTCCCTCTGACCCTCCCCCCCCCCATGCTCTCTCTCTCTATCTCATTCTCTCTCTCAAATAAATAAATTAAATATTTAAAAAAAAAAACAAAAACACAGATTACTGGGTTCCATCCCCAGAGTGTCGGATTCAGTAGGTCCAGGGTGTGGCCTGAAAATTGGCATTTTCAACGTTCTTGCTGCTAGCCCAGGGACCATAGCTTGAGAAGCACCACCCTGGAGCAGTGCTTCCCAAACTAAGGTGCCTATGAATTCTCTGGGAGTGTTATCCAGCGGACTCTCCAGGGTTTTTCCATATCTCTGAGTGAATAGAGGGTGAAAACTGATAACAAGCGGTGGTCAAGTATAAGAGAGAAAAGTCATATTTGTACTTTTAAATTTTGAAGAAGAAAGTAATCGGGATAAGTTTATCAGAGGACGTAGATGGGCTTGATTTGCTGGTTAAACTGAACACAAATGTTTCCAAGCCTTTCTGAATTGCAGATGAAGAGTCCATGATCTTATTTCCATCCTCATTTTCCTTCCTAAATCCAAACTCTTTATCCGTAACTACTCCTTTTCCTTATGCCACGTGTTTTTCATGATGTTGAGAGCAAATTGGAAAGTGAGGGAGAATGAGGTAATTTAGACAGGGATGGTTGGACAGTGACTGGAAGCTACTTGAAAGGACTGGTGAAAACATGAGGGGCAGGTTGTAATGATGCACTGTTATCAGTACGGTCATCAGTAAGAGGACTGCAGTGTCCATCTGTAGGGCCATTTGAAATCTTGGTAGTTGACTTCAATTTAAGAAGCATTATTAGGGAGACATGGGGAACAATATATAGGGTGAGACCCCCAGCCCACTACTTTGATCATGATAGTCACACTCTGGGTAACTTTTTGACAGCATGTAGTAATTGTTATCGTTGTTGGCTTTTTTTTTTTTTTTTTTTGGTCTGGTTTCCCCAGGCAGTCTCCCATTTTCAGTTTACTTCATGGATTAAGATGATGCTACTGGAAATGGTCTCCATGCCTGATTACTGGCTGACCAGTTGTGGACTGCAGTCCTTGTCATGCTGAGAACATATGACATTGTCTTTTAAGATGAGGCTGAACCTGATATTTGCAGAGGTTAACCTCTGTGATACTACTTCTTATAGGACTATGTAGGACTGCCGTGTACTTGAAGTCCCTCTAAGTCCCTGTACAACTTAAATAACAAACTCAGACTTAAATAACATATTCTATAATTATAGCAAATACATAATAATTGTATAATTATAGAGTTATAAGTGTAAATTATGAGTTGTTATATTAAGTTTTAAATATTATAAATTATAAGTAAATAAAGTAAGTCATATAATTATTAAAATGTATAGTGGCAAATTATAAAATACATAATTATTAAACTTTATAATTATAAAATTTGTTACTTGAGCAGGAATGTTCTACCCTGTTAGGTAGGTAGTAATTATCATGAAGTTTGTTATTTTGAAATTACTTTTGTTTCCTTTTCCACAGAAGAACATAGCTGTTGAAAATGACATAAGAATAAACAAAGACAATCTCACTGATCTTTATGTTCAGCACGCAATACCGTTGCCTCAAAGAGATTTGCCAAAGAATAGGTGGGGGAAAATGATGGAAAAGAAAAGAGAGCAACATGAGATGAAAAATGAGACTAAAAGGTAATTTTTAGCGGTTTTTATCTTATATGACTTAACAATTTTGCTTTTCTTTTTTTTTTCTCCAGGTAAACTTAGGTAAGAAAAATTCAATTACTCAATAACTATTTATTGAGCACCAGGCACTGTGCTTATAGCATGAATAAAACTGACAGAATTCCCTGCTCATACTCTAATTGGGAGAAACATAATTTAAAAAATTAGGTAAAATATATGGTATATTACATAGTGATAAACATAAATGCTAAGGAGAAAAGTAAAACGGATACAGATTGCCATTTTAGGTAAAGTGGTCAGGAACAACCTCACTGAGAAATAACAGTTCAGTAGAGAAACCTGTAGATGGTGGAAAGCAAGCTAGCATTCCAGACAGAATACAAGAGCCTGGGTCAGGAATGTGCCCATCATAAACTAAGAACAATAAGAGGCCATCAAGGCCAAAGTGGAGAGAATCAAGGGGAAAGTAGAGAAAAGAGGTTTATTGGAGGTGAGTGGGGGAGATTGTTGGTTGGATCACGTAAAGCTTTGTTAGTCATTGTAAGAACTTCGGCTTTGCTCTGAGATAAGAAGCCATTGGAAGATTTTGAGGGAGTGATGACATCATCTGATGTACATTTTAACAGCATCACTCTGGCTGCTGTACTGGGAAGTGATTTAAGGTGGGGTGAGGGGAACAGGGAAATCAATCAGGAGGCTGTACTGTGATCCAGGTGATAGATGGTGGGGACTTTGACCGAAGTAGTGAACTTGGTAAGAAGTGGTTGGAGTCTGGATGTATTTTGGAGGTAGAACCAACAAGATTTGCTGAATTGTGAGAAAAAAGTGTAGTCAAGACTTAAAGGTCTTTGACTAATAAATGAAGGAACTGTCATATAGCTTCAGGGACACTAAGATTTTTAAATTTCAGAAAATTTTTCATAAAACCACAAGCAAATGAATTTCCTTTTTAAAAGAAGGTTATGTTTCTTTAACAGTGATAGATGGTTTAATGAGGATAAAGTGTCCTAAGATCTCTGGGTGGGCTAGTTACTGCTTTTCCTGTGTCTGTTTTATCACAAGTGGGTGCTATTGATTAATTACTGAATTTATTTTTAGAGCCTTCTGTTCGTAAGGTAGTGTCATTGGCAGCGCACCAGTGATTGTGGGAGAAGGTGGAGTGAGGGCTGAGGGTGAGGGAGAATGCTGGTTCTGAGTTGATGAGGGGTGTTAATCTCTAGTTACAAAGAAGAACCCATTATTGATAGGGAGAGTGTTCCCCAAGTATGAAAACAGTTGAAGAATATAACATGTATGCTCATAGGTTTTTGGAAAAGAAAGTGTCTTTCTTTTGATCAGGAGCACATTCAATTCAGATTGGGCATCATTTTAGCTTGATGGTTATATATTGGTACAGGCTACGTATTAGTGTTTGCTTTTGTAAATCTATGGATTATGCCAAATACATCTTCATTTTACTTTTGTTGATTCATTTTTTTTTTTTAAGATTTATTTTAGAGAGAGCGCGTGAGTGGGGGGGGAGGGGCAGAGGGAGAGAGAGAATCCTGAAGCAGACCCTGAGCTGAACACGGAGCCCAGGGCCCGATGGGCTCCATTTCAGGACCCTGAGATCATGACCTGAGCTGGAACCAAGAGTTGGCCGTTTAACCGGCTGTGCCCCCCAGGCACCTCTTACTTTTGTTGATTCTTAATATTTTCTTCTTGATCTGCACATTCAGGCACATTGTCCTAAGCAAAGCTTCAAATCTGTTACTTCATATGACAGTCCCTTTAAGCTCCTCAGTATCCTTTTGGAAAGGATTTGTGACACTTTTTTTAAGATTTTACATATTTATTTGACAGAGAGAGAGCACAAGCAGGGGAGCAGCAGGGAGAGGGAGAAGCAGACTCCCCGCTGAGCAGAGAGCCCAATGTGGGGCTTGATCCCAGCACCCTGGGATCATGACCCAAGCTGAAGGCAGAGGCTTAACCGTCCGATACACCGAGGCGCCCCGGATTTGTGACTTTTTGAAAAAAATCACAAATTTGACTCTTGACTCAAAACATTAAAGCTGGAAGGATCTAAGAGATCGTCAGGTATTGTTGAATTAGAGAAGGGTTGTGATGTGCCCCAGGTCACATAGAGCTAGGCCCAGATCAACAGTGCAGTGCTTCTCAAACTTCAGTGTGCCTCTGGGATCTTAGGTTGAATTCTCACAAGCTGATGAGCCCTGCTCTCTCTGATGAGCCCTTTGTTTCCCTTCCGTAGCAGCAGTGTGTATATAGGGAACTCATTTTATATCTTCTACCAGATGATGTTCAGTGGTGACCTAAGAATTGGTGAGTTTGGCCAGTCACCCAGGATCTGGTTAAAATGCAGATTCTGAATCAGTAGAGGTTGAAGCCCCAGATTCTGCATTTCTTATCAGGCTCCCAAGGTGATGATTATGCTGCTGGTCCCTCAACCACACTTTGAGTAGCAAGGCTGAAGTGTTCTTCCTAATAACTGACTGCTCAAGTTCTTGTTACATGTTTAATTAAAAGGTCCCCCCCCCCCCATAAATCTGTTGTTTCACTTGAGGTATAATGAAAGTGGACAAATGAATGCTTTTATTATTTATCTTTCTGATTCAGAGTGGAAATTAGGTTTTCAGAAGCTAAAATGAAGACTTGCCAAATTTTAAAATTAACATTCACAAATGTCATAGTTAGAATTTAGAGAGTGCCTTGGCTTTAGAGACCATTGGTAAATAGAATAGAATAGAATGTTCTCATTGTAGACTGTGACTGTGGTAGTCTTGCTATAGTTTTATAGTTCATTATCCTTTTTAAATAATAACTGATACATAGTCAAGATAATCCTATCAATTAGATGGGGTGGTTTTTAAAACCTAAAATTTTTTTTAGTTACTAGGAAATCTTATTTTAAGTTCTAGGGTTAATTGGTTGATAGATGTTTTAAAAATAATCTATCTTGTGTGTACGTTAAAGCTAACCTAAGTTTCTTGTCAATAAGTATCTTATACTTTGAAGCATCAGGAAATCATCATTTCATTTAGGGTGAACATAGAATATTTCATTCCCAGTAGTCCTACTTAAAACAGATCAGTCTTGGGCGCCTGGGTGGCTCAGTTGGTTAAGCGACTGCCTTCGGCTTAGGTCATGATCCTGGAGTCTCCGGATCGAGTCCCGCATCGGGCTCCCTGCTCAGCAGGGAGTCTGCTTCTCCCTCTGACCCTCCCCCCTCTCATGTGCTCTCTCTCGCTCTCTCATTCTCTCTCTCAAATAAATAAATAAAATCTTTAAAAAAAAAAAAAAAAACAGATCAGTCTTACCAATAAATGTTTTCTGGTCATTGTTTTAGCTTTGAGTTCCTGCAGACGGTTTGCCATTCATTGCAGATGGTATTTTTCAAGAATGCATCTCTTTGATTTCAGGACTAGCACTGTAGATGGGTTAAGAAAAAGACCCCTCATTGTGTTTGATGGAAGTTCAACAAGTACAAGCATCAAAGTGAGAAAGACAGAGAATGGAGATAATGACCGACTCAGGCCTCCCCCTCAGGCAAGCTTTACCAGTAATGCCTTTCGAAAATTGTCAAATTCCTCTTCAAGTGTTTCACCCCTAATTTTGTCTTCCAATTTGCCTATGAACAATAAAATGGAACACAATAATAATGACACTAAACAGAACCATGACTTAACGCATAGGAAAAGTCCTTTGGGTCCTGTGAAGTCCCCACCTTTGTCCCCTGTTGGAGCTACTCCCGTGAAGTTAAAGCGAGCGGCCCCTAAAGAAGAAGCTGAGGCTGTGGTAAGTGCGGGGCGGCTTCTGTGCTAGGAAGAGAGAGGGATGGAGTCTCTGAGTGGGTAGTGGAGCCGGGGTGGGCGAGCCGGGCCACAGGCAGGTATTGAACTTTTAAATGGTCTGACTCTTTCATGTCCTTTCTGACTCTTTCGTGTCCTTTCTTCTGACTCTTTCGTGTCCTTTCTCGTGTTGACTTCTGCAATTATAAAATCCGTGATGATAAGTTAATGTTTTTTCAAGTCCACTCAATTTATTTCTGTTTAAAATGTCTAGGCACTTTTCCTAGACTTTCTCATTTCGATCCTTTAACCATTTTTGGAACTAAAAGAGAAAAATATTCTTTTGTTAGTAACGCTCAGAAGGTTAAGCAATTTGTCGAGTCACATATTTATTAAGTAGCATTTGAGAGCTTGACCTTCAGTCTGTCTGTTTCACACTTACCTTAAAACCACACTTAGAGTGTTCAGGATTTACCACGGACCTCCCCTTCCCCTCAAATTTACCTGTCCTTAGAGGGATAGGGGAAGTTTGGGAGATGTACTGTGTTAGACTGTATTATAGTTAAGCATTTGGATGCTTGGATTTCATATACTGGCAAATTTGGTACAGATAGGCAATATATTTAGAGTTTAATTTATGAGATGGTATATATATGTTTATGTATATATATGTGTGTGTGTTTATACATACATACATGTATATATATATATTTATATGTATATACATACACACACATATACATAACTTGATTCTTCCCTATGCTCCTCAGAAAATGATTTTACTTTTAAACATCCAGCAGTTTTATAGGTTTTATTCCTTGTCTTAGTCTGTTTAGGCTGCTATAACAAAAAATAATACTGACTAGATGACCTGCATAACAGACATGCATTTCACGCAGTTCTGGAGGCTGAGAAGTCCAGAATCAAGGTGCTGGCATGTTCGGTGTCTGGTGAGGGCTCACTTCCTGGTTCATACTTGGCTGCTTCCCACTGTGTTCTCACGTGGTAGAAGGGGCAAGGAAACTCTCTGAGGTCTCTTTTCTAAGGGCCTGTTCATGAGAGCACCTCCCTTGTGATTTAAGCACCTCCCAAAGACCCTACCCCCTAATACCGTCATGTTGGGGATTAGGTTTCAACATACGAATTTTGAGGGGACACACGCATTCAGTCTATAGTATTTCTATGGAATACTTTGACTTTATTATCCTCTTAGAATTGTGTGTCAAAGGGATCAAAACTCAGAGTAGTTCAAACATTCTAAAATAGTAGAAAGAAGACTACTGTAAATCTGGCCAGCGCTTAGTTCTTCCATTAGTTCATCTTTTCAGCTACCCTGTGACATGGCACAGTCCTTTTTCTTATTTCACAGATAAGGAAATAGAAGCTCAGAGAGTTTAAGTAAACTTGTCCAGGGTTTCAGAGTTAGTAAGTGGCCAGGCTGCAATTTGAATACAGACCTGTTTGACCTCAGTGCATGAACTTCTAATGACACCAAGCTGCCTCTCTACTTACTTCAGTCACTTTTGTGGGAAGGAGGAGGAGGGTGTCAAATAAGAGTGGAAGGGGAAAAAAAGTAGGAAGAATAACCTAGACCTCAAATATTATAATAAAAGAGTTAGCCTGGAGGATCTTTTTTTTGGTCTCTTAAAACACATGTTTCTACTCAGAAACATTTTACTCTTCCAGAGGTGTGATTTTATTTTTTCCCTACTAGTTGTAAGATCTTGGAGTGTGAGGTTGAGGAAGGCGGTGGGGTAGGCAGGGAAGAAGCAGGTCTGGAGTCCTCAGTGGTTTTCAGTTCTGAATGCACTTTACGATTACCTGGGGGAGCTTCCAGAAAACCCAGACAGAAGTCAGAGCCTCAACCCTGCCACCTTGTTGTGGATTCTGACTTAATTAGTTCTGGGATAAGGCTCAGGTCTGGGCATGTTTATAAGTGCTGTGGGTGATTCTAATATGCAAACATTTGAGAACCACAGCTGGAAAAAATGGATAGCAGGGGAGACTTGCTTTTTCCCCTAATCTCCTAAAATCTTCTCCCACCAGATGGCAGCAGTGATCTACCATTCGTTTATTAGTAGTAAACTTTGGTGGTTTAAAGTGCTCATTTCAAGCTATCCTCTGACATTTCTGCAAGTATAAACTGGTTTCTGTTCATGTCTTTTCAGAATAACTTGAAGCCCCCAGAAGCAAAGAGGAAGATACAACATGTTACATGGCCCTGAAGGAAAGTTTCCAAAAATGTAAATATAACTGTAACTGTAGTTTTTCAAGCAAGTTCACATATATTGACAGTATTTACAGAGATCCTGATTATTGTGGAATTTTCTTAAGAGGTTTAAAATTAGGTTTGAAAAAATAGTCTTTCCTTTCCCCTTCCTCCCTTCCTCTTTTTGTTTTTTTTTAATTTTTGCCTTTTGTGCCCTTATTAGGAAAGGATTTCTTTTTAAACAGATGACTTAGTGTAAGTCATTTATATTGATCCTAGTCAATCATTAGCTGCAAGTCTGATATAAAGCATCTGATGAATTTTAGGAATTATATTTTCATTACTCTGTTTCAGTGTTTGGGGAAATTTGAGATTTTGTTTAAACTCAAAAAATTTTAGAAGTTCACAATTTTTATTTCTTTTCCCTAGCAAAAGAATTTAACAGTTTATCCCAATATTTTAGTAAATACTGCCAAACTCCTCAAGGTTCACCAAGAAAAGCATATTTGTAGTGCTGCCAATAAACTATTCAGAATATACAGATGAAATTGCTGTTCTTTAAGTGCTTACATTGCTTTTTCCCATAAAAATCAAAAGGGAAATCAATGCTTTGCTGTTGCTCCTTCCCTTGAAGTCATAGAATTGGTCTATTAGGAATTGACTGGTCAGTCTCACAGCTGGTCCAGCCTTTAAGATGTCCTTGTCATGCAGCAGTCCTCACTGCTCTTTTCATGAGCAGTCTGTGATCCCACTCTGGGAGCTCAGGTGTCACTCCTTCCTAGGAGCTTCATCCTTTCAAAAAGAAGCCAACTTTAAAATCTTCAGGTGAGGTAGTCATGTCTGAGGTGGTACCTGATGGCAGAAGGTTTAGAGAATAGGAGGAGGGGGATGGAATTCCAACACTTCAGAGAGTCCAGGAGGGATAGCGGTGGGGAGGGGGGGAAGCTTAGCATGATCTGGAGTAGGCAGAAGAGAAGATGGCTGAAGCCAGCAGTCACCGCAGAATGACCGCGTAGGAGACGAGTACCAGCCGGACGGGGCTCCCTGCTGGGGTAACAGGCAGCTTCCCACAGGGCTGCCACACACATTACCCACTGAGGTCTTGTGTTGTGTTAAAGCAGTGTTATCATCCCAGTCGTATGATGGAAGTCAGTGGGAACATAGGATATATCTTATAGCCACACGTCCTCCTGTCTACTTTTTTGCCTTGTATTTCTAACCAAGTGCAAAGGATACTTTATACTTTTTTCCTTATATGACTGATCTTCAAATTGGGGTTTGCCTTTTCATTAACTTTACGGCAGTCTCATCCTTCTTTTGATTTGTTAAAACAAGTATTTTAGTTCAGCTATTAAATAGCCTTACAAAAAATTTTTTCAGCCTGTCAGGTAAGTACTGTACTAAAACTTGAACCCTACAGTTTTTACCCATTCTGCCTTTATCCAGACTATAAATCTGTACAGATAAGACAAAATTGATACATACTATGTGTTGCATAAATTACTGATGTTATGTCAGATGAGTGAATATATAGTTATATGCAGGGCTGATATGTGTGATATTACTGAAGGACAACTGTAACCCTCTACATAACTGTATATTAAGGAAGATTTTAAAAGTACAGATTTTAGGGTAGGATGACAAATTATATTTGATAATTCGGTTGTCCCTTCTGCTTTCATCTGCATTTCTCTCTTAGTTAAGAGAGAGTTAGCCATTTGACAGTTTTACGTCAGTGGAAACTTATTTTTAGTTACTCAATAAAATTAATTTTTAATTTGTATATTTAACTTACAGAGTAGGTTGGTAATAACAGCTGAACTGTGTAACATTGTTGCTTCAAATTGAAGTTTATATTATGAACATTCAGAATCAATGCTCATATAGCAGCATATTCTTGAGCTATTTTGCGTTTGAAATGTGGAGAAGTGCTAAACCACGTACTGTGTAGTGTGTAATACCGACATCTTAGAGCGCTGTGCCTTCTCCAGGTGTATAGATACAGCTTGTCTTGAAATGTCTTCCTCCACTTTATGAAGCCTCCCGAATGATGGGACTCTGAAGCAGAAGTGTCGGGAATCTTAGGTTTTGAAGGGTTGCTGTGGTGTGCTTTAAAGTTTAGAAGGACTTGGTTTGAATGGCAAACAGCTTTGGAATACCCTCAGCTCACTAACATGGGTTAGTGTTGTTGCTATTGATTTCATATTCCAACAGAGCCACCTTTTTTTATTATCTCAGTAGGCAACTGAATGGTCAAGTCAGTGAGTGGCTTCTGAGGTGTAGTTACAGGCACTTTACCACTTCCTGCCATTGGCAGGTGGTCTTGTTCTTTTCTTCCCCTTCTTCTTTGTCCCCCGTTTTCTTTTTTCTTACTCTCCTCACCCATATTTTGACTTTCTTTGCTTCCATTCTCCATCCTCCTTTCTGCAGACCCTAAGCATCAGGCTTAGGTTTGTACATCCTAATGCTTGGCCCTACGCGTTCATTGAGGAGTGAAGATAGGATGACCCCGGGTCCTCTTACATTTGAGGGATCATAGACTGCTGCGTGAATTCTGGAATCTCAAGCCCCTACAGCACCAGGGGCCCTAAATTGCTTCCCAGTGGCTGTAAAGGCAGTACAGTTTACCAAAATAGCTTTATTAATCTCGACAGCTACCAGGCACTTTGGAAAGTTGGTTCAACTACTACTATGGGGCCATAATATTTTTGCTATTATTAAAATTCTTCCGAATTGTAATTATTATTTGAAATAATATTTTGGTTGACTAAAGTTTTGAGAGAGGATTCTAAAACTGGTCTAGAGACTCACTCAATAGCAATGACCTTTTTAAAAACTTACATTAAGTAAAACTGCCAGTAGATTAAATCATATGTATCTAAGAGCTTCCTCTATTTACTACTGTGCCACTTCAGTAATTTTTAGAGGCTACAAAATGGTCAAAATGTTTTTAAGTGTGCTCTTTTATTAAATGCTTGTGCAGGTTTTGTAATTCAGTACAGAAAGTTTAACCTTGTAATGTACATTTTTGTATGTAAAAGGTCTTTTAAGTAGCCTTATCCTTATTTAAATAAACTGAATAAAATTATTGAGTAGGTCTGTCATTCATAAAAAAAATAAAATGGAAAAACATTCTGTAACGACTGGATCTCTTTTTATTTGAGCAGACTATATGGTGGGAAAGTGTTAACGCTTTATAGTACAACCTTCTGTACCAGGATTGATTGGGGTCAGGCATGATGCCAGTCGTCTGGCCACGTCTCAGGGCCCCAGCTGTGAGGCGGTGATGGGCTAGAGTGGCCCGGGGTTTGGATAGCCTGAGGCCACAGGGGCTGCCACAACCAACTGCCACAGCGACTGCCACTGTGCTTTGATGGATGGAAACAAGTCCCTCGAACCTTATCCCGAGTGAGCTCTCTTACACACTGGAGCAAACCAGAGGTTCAGTTGAAGGATTACTTATTTGTGTCTGGGGTGGTCTTTAAAAAGTATACTTCTAAACTGGTATGTTAATGTTGGAGACTGAAGCCCTAAATTTACTGACTTGGAAACATTGCAGCTTACTTTCTACCTTGAATTTAAAAAAAAAATAGGTCATTTTTTTTCTGTCTGGACAAAATTTATTTTCATTATTTTTACTAAAGCACTTTTTACTTGAAGTGCTTTGCTCTTCCAGTGTTTGTTAAGCCTAGTTGTCTATCCTGTTGTGGCAGGAAAAATAAAGATGTGAGTTAATTACTTTCCTGCTCAGTGAAATAATGGATAATTGTAATGACAGAAAATCAAACCAAGAAATGAAATAGTGAGAGATGGGGAAGGGAAGGTGAAGAGCTACTTTAAATGTAGTGGTTAGGATAGGCCTCTTTGAAGAGGTTATTTTTAAGGGGAGACAGTTTTGGAAAGCTTTGAGGAAAAGCATCATATATACGGTAGATTTTAAACGTTTACATAATTTGTTGCTCCTTCCATCAGATATGGAGTCTGTTTCCCACTGCTTGAATATGGATTGGCCTTGTAATTTGCTTTCATCAAACAAATGCTTCTTTCACTCTGGAACCCTTCCTGCAGCCACCTGAAAAAGCCTGCTAGAAAAACATCAGCAAACAGCACTAACCACCAGATGTGACTTAGCCCCCCATCCCCACGCTAACTGCCAGCTGACCACAGCTCCGTGAGTGTCCCAGGTGAGGCCAGGCCAAATATCTGACTCAGAACATCCTGAGTGAACAGAATAGGGGTTGTATTAAGCCACACTAAGTGTTGGGGATGGTTTGCTACCCTACCCAGCATTAGATAACAGATACCAGACAAGAACAGAGTGAAAGCCCTGAGGCTTAATAGGATTTGAGAACAGAAAGAGTGTGTGGCTCCACAATCAGTGAAAAGAGCAGGGACAATATATAAAATGAAGCCAAAGCAGGGAGGCAGGAGCTGGATTATTTAGGATCTTACCTAGGCCATGGTAAGGACTTTGATTTGATCCTACAAGCAGTTGGAAGCTGTTAACTATGTTCAGACTTAACCAAGCATTTAGTTTAACCATAGGACAGAAATAAGACTAGCTAAGTAAGTATATAATAGCCCTGAACTTTTTTCTCTAGTAAAATTATCCAAGTTTTTTCATCTTCTTTTTCAGTTTATTTGAACTAAAATATTTATATTTCTTCGACAAATGTTAGGAGACTAAAACACCAGTTATGCCAAAAGATATTTTTCATAACTATAGAAACACTACATCTAGCTAAGCTTTTTGTTAATCTGTCCTGCTATATAATTTTTTAAAATAAGCTTTAAAAAAATAAACCTTTTATTTTAGGGGAAGTTTGAGATTTGTAGAAAAATCACCAAGATAGTACAGAGAGTTCCCATATACAGCACACCGAGTTTCCCCCGTTACTGATACACATTAGTATGGTACGTTCAATGGAAGTGAATCAATACTGGTACATTATTGTTAGCCAAAGTCCGTAACTTCACTCGTATTTCCTTAGTTTTTACCTAATGTTGTTTTGCCATCCCAGGATCCCATCCAGGACACCACCTTATATTTAGTCATAATTCCTTAGACTCCTCTTGGCTGTGACGGTTTCCCAGACTCTCCTTGAATTTTTGATGACCTTGACCATTTTGAGGCATCCTGATTAGATACGTGTGGAATGTCCCCTCAGTTTGAATTTGTCTTATGTTTTTTTCATGATTAGACCGGGGTTATGGAATTTGGAGGGAACATCGCAGAGGTAAAATGCGACTTTCATCCTATATTAAAGGTATATACTATCAACGTGACTTACTGCTTTTGAGGTTAATCTTGGTCACCTGGCTGAGGTACTGTATGTCAGTCAGGTTCATATAGAGCTACTCTTTTTCCTCCTCTTCCCACTGTGTTCTTTGGAAGGAAGACTTGAGTAGGGAATTACGCTCCACCTTATGGGCCAAGTATCTACCTAAATTACTTGTAATTCTGTGCAGATTTATCTATTTTCCTTTATTTTATTTATTTAATAATTTATATTAGTGTGGACTCAGAATCTTATTCTTCGGGTTATAATCTGATGCCTTTTTCTCAAATTGTTCCAGCTTTGGCCATTGGAAACTCTTTCAGTTGGCTCCTGTGTCCCTTTGACTTACCTCATCATTGTGGTTTCTTTGGAGCACTTCTCTACTTTCTAGCACTTCAGATGCTCCAGGTTCATCTTATATATTTCCTGCCCCAGTCCTAAACCCAGCCACTTCTCCACAGAGCCTTGGTTCCTTTTATTGAAGAATGGTATTAGAAAGCAAGATCTGGAAGCTAGGAGTGGGGGTGTCATTGCTTCTAGATCTCAACTGACAGAGCAAGGAAATATATATGTGTGTATACTAACCCTATATATACACATCTGTAAATATTTCTGTACATAACTATCTACAGTGAGCTAAACGTGAGTTCATGTTGGCGTCTCCAAGTCAAATCCATTACCATGTGGATCATTCTAGACTTCCCTTTCTTGTCTGTAACTTCCCACCCCAACAATCCACCATCCACTTACTTCATTGTTCAATTCCAGTACACAAGTACAGCAACTTTAGAACTGTTAACCTGGACCCATGTACAAAAAACTTTATCAACTGGAGTACAGTGCTTATGTATAATTCCTTTTGCCTTTATTTTTACGCATTCCTCTCACTTCTAGTGTCATTTAAGTCATATGGCTTAAAAAATGTTTGCAGTTTTACCATTTTAATGAAAAAGAGAATGTCATGATAGCTTTTCTCTATTTTCTTAATCACAAACAAAATAAGCTCCCTGGAAAAACATATCATTCATTCAATAGGTGTTTATGGTATTTTCACACTCTTAATAAGGAGTTGGAATAAGACATGGTCCCTGCTCTCAAGGGGCTTTATCCTTTTATTAATCTCAATTGTTTGAGTTTAAATATTCAAATAATTTGAGAAGGAATCTGAAGAACGTTTAATAATTTAAGTCAACAGTATTCTGTGTACTAATTTGCTTGTTACGTTTTTAATTCCTTGAAACCTGAGGAAGCCAGCCCAAAACAGAATGGATTTTTCTTTTAGAAGATCCCCTCAGAACCTGGGGGATTTTTTAAAAAGATAAATTTACATGACCTCTGTTTATTTGAAACAAATAAAAACATAGGAGAGTGTTGGATTGGGTAGTTAAAGGCCCCACATGTGCAGGTGTGGCCTTGCATGGGCGCGGACGGGGTGCGGAGGCGGGAGCCCTGAGCAGGAGCCTCTCCTGTTCTCTGACCTCCCTGCCACCTCTCTGATGGGGAGGAGAAAAAGTAGGGCAGAAGCAAGAGAGGCTCAGGTTTTGTATGTGGTTTCTTGATAGCTGACCTATATTAGTTTCAGGTGTACAACATAGTGATAGACAATTACGTATATTATAAAACGCTCACAATAAGTATAGTCCCCATACAAAGTTATTACATTATTATTGACCATATTCCCTGTGCTGTAATTACATCCCCATGACTGACTGACTTTATAAGTTTGTACCTCTTAGTCCCTTTCCCCATCTCCCCACTGGCAACTACCCATTGGTATCTCTGAGTCCGTTTCTGTTTTTTGTTGCTGTTTGTCCGTTTGTTTTGGTCCTGGGAGATTTTTTTTATTCGCAGGCTTCTAATTGTGTAACTGCTAATAGGTGTCTGGGGATGAAGTTACACTGCTCTTATTTTTGTAACAGGGTTTTATTTGTTACTTTGTTTCTTTGCCAATCTTAAAAGGGTCAGTTTCTTAGTTTATGTACATTTCGGCTTATGCATTCCTGGACATTGCCTCAGTATTTCAGAAAAACTCCTATGTATTCAGAGATGGCATTTCCCCCCGTAATCTTCTCTACATGTAAGAAAATAATCTGTGTTTTATTTTAGATATAATACCCTTCCTGAAATTTATCAAGTCACATTATGGATTTTTCTAATTCTTCTCCAGTGGAGGTTATTTAGACTGTACATATAATCTAATCCAACATTCTGATTTTACAAAAGAGGAAGCTGCGGCCTGGAGGAAGAGTGACTTCTCTAAAGGCATGCAGTTTGTTGGTGGCAGAACAGTGACTAAAACCTAGATCTCTTGCTCTTCTGTATGAAACCAGAGATAAGTCCCTTTCTAGAAGCCACCCCCTACCCTGCCCAGGGAATCAAGTGCACAATGGTGCCAGCTTTTAGAAAAGCAATTATTCAGAAGGACAGTCAACTTGGCTGCTGGAGAGAAGAGATATACTATAAAAATGTATAACAGCTGGTTTTTTACCGCCATCAGAAAATTCTCAGAATGCACGGTGAGCTAGGAGTCAAGAGACCCGGGTTCTAGCCTGTAGGCCTCTGTGTAGTCTTGAGTAAGCTTGATTCTTTCTGCACTCCCATTTCCTCTTGTCAGTGTATGAGAGGGGCCCTCGGGTCTGAATGGGCATCACTAATAATGATTGAAAATTGATTTTATGTTTTATGTATTTTAAGTTCCCAAAGGAATATGATGAACTGAGACACAAGTTAATTTCACTTCTATTCTGCTTTAGTACAGCTAATTTTTAAAAAATCTTCTCAAAGGGAATTAGGACTGGGGCGCCTGGGTGGCTCAGTCGTTAAGCGTCTGCCTTCGGCTCAGGTCATGATCCCAGGGTCCTGGGATCGAGCCCCGCATTGGGCTCCCTGCTCGGCGGGAAGCCTGCTTCTCCCTCTCCCACTCCCCCTGCTTCTGTTCCCTCTCTCACTGCCTCTCTCTCTCTGTGTCAAATAAATAAATAAAAATCTTAAAAAAAAAAAGGAATTAGGACTTATTTTTTAGGCTGATTTATGACGTGAGGACGGCGGTCTGCTGGCAGATTGAGTTGTGTCCATTTGTGGCCAGTGATATGTTCTAAATATACTCTAGCTTCACCTGTGTTGATGACATCGCTTTCTCTGCTCCCCAGTCTCTAGGGCTCTGCTTCACCAACAGCGCTGAGATCTTTTGCGGACACTTCTTTGAAGTTTTGACAGAGATAAAGCTGACACTAAGGACAGTATTGAGACCGTAGTCATCGGCCTAGTTCCGGGGCTCCTGGTATCAGAGCAGGTACATTTACTGAGCTGTTTGCTATGTTCCAGGTCCATGCAAGGCGATGCGAGTGGGAGCTTCCCAGGTGTCATCTGAAACCTTACCCCTTAGGAGGGCTGGGGCAGACTGAAAAGAGAGAGACAGGCCCCTCGAGGTGGGTAGGTGGCAGTTTTAATAAGCAGAGGGAGCTTACACATGAGGCTTATCTTGGGCGGCAGCAAGACGAATGGATCCCCGTACCCGCCCTCTAAATCTTAAAAGTTCATAAAGCGGCCTTAACTGGGTTCATTCACGTATACTGTGCAGGTGTTCTCAACACCACATCACTGTCTCAAGGCTGTGTCCTTGGAGCAGCCTCCAGGAGCAGGAAGGCAAGCTACATTCCCACATGCTGTGGACAGGGGAGGGGGTGAGGAGCCACCGAGCGCCTGGGTCCGGCTCATGCGTCAACTGGCAGTCACTTCTTTCTGACGATTTTCCCCAACAGGTGACTGCCTCATAAGGAAAACTTTTTGCTTTCAATTACTTCAGTGACTGGATTTTTATGGTTTGGGCTGAAGGTAGACTAGTTTATTAAGAGTTTTACAGTATGCTAACTATTAAATATTACTGTGAAGTTTAAGTATATAATTCTAATAAATATATAATTTGTTCTTCAAGGTGGTTATGCATTTTTAAATCAAAGCTCCAAGGTACTAAAATCGGAGGTAAAATCAACATAAATCTAGATTTTGTAGACTATGTGACAAAAGAGGAATTAACAATGTTTATAGTTAGAGAAAAAAGCTGGCTCTGCCTTTTTAAAATGTAAGGAACAATTCTGCTGGAAAAACCACATGATGTATAAATGAATAGGCATGGCTGTGTTCCAATAAAACATTGTTTAAGAAAACAGGCGGTGGGCAGAATTTAGCCATGGACCATAGTTTGCCAACCATAATACAGAACATTTCCAGCATTCCAGAAGCTTCTCTCATGTCCCTTCCCAGTCAGAGGTTACCACTATTCTGACTTCTGTCTCTGTAGTTTGGTTTTACCTGCTAACACCTGTATTATGCACCTCTATGAACGTTTTATTTCACAATTTAATATCAAGTCTTGCTTAATAAAAGGGATTATAGAGCCAGTCAGAAATACCTGCAGTGTCATGATTCCCAACTGATAGCTGAGTAGGGTGGGGCTGGAGACAGACCCAGATTTTGTGTGTGGTTGGACTCAAACTTCAAACTCTCTCCTCCAAGTCTGTCCAGGTTCTTGGATGTGTTTTTTTGTTTTTTGTTTTTTTTTTTAAGATTTTATTTATTTATTAGAGAGTGCGAGTGGGCACGAGCGGGGGCTGGGCAAAGGGAGAGGGAAAAGCGGGTTCTGTTGAGCGGGCCTCAATCCCAGGACCCTGGGATCATGACCCGAGCTGAAGGCAGTTGCTTAACTGACTGAGCCATCCAGGTGCCCCTTGGATGTGTTTTTAGATTAAAATTTTTCATCAAATTTGGGGAAGTTTTCAGCCATTCTTCAAGTATTTTTTCTGTCCCTTTTCTCTCTCCTCCTGATGCTCCTATTCATTATACATATGTTGGTTCACTTAAGGCTATCTCACATTGCTCTGAGGTTAATTTTTCTTCATTTTTCCCATTTTTCAAATTTCATAATTTCTGTTGGTCTATATTCAAGTTCACGGATTTTTTTTTTTTTTTTTTTTCTTCTCTCAACTCAAATGTATGATCCCCTCCAGTGAATTTTCCATTTTGGTGATTATACTTTTCAGTTCCACAATTTCCATTTGATATTTTTATAGCACTTATCTCTTTATTGGTGTTCTCTGTTTGGTGAGCATTGCTATCATACATGTTCCTCTAATTCTTTGAACATGTTTATATGTTTGGCCAGTGTTTGGTTAGAGGGTCTGCTTAAGCACTTTGAGCTAACGAGACTTCTGCTCTTTGCTGATGATCTGTGTGTGGCGTAGAGAATGCTTTCGAATCCACTCCATGTCCCACTCTCTTTGCTCCTGAGTGGGTGTGACCCAGTCCATGCCCACAGTCTCCTGGACACCCAGTGATAAATGGGATCCCAAGAGGGCTCTTCCTAGCTGTCTCTTTCCCTGGCTCTCTGTTAAACTTCTGGCTGGTGTGCCATTTTTGCCTTTTGCTGCACGTATCACATAGCTAGCAGCCCCCTCTCAACTGCTTGCCACCAAAATCTCCATTGTTTTTGATAATCTGCCTAGGCACAGATTCCTCCATTCTTGGTACCAAATAGTCCCTTCCTGCAGAGCTGCTGAGCTACTAGTTCACGGAGCTGCCACTCCCACCCACACCTTGGGTCTGGACAGCGTCTTGCTTCTCCTGGAGCAACACTTCTCTACGAGTAAGTGCTGGATAGGGAAGGCTGGTATTCTTCTTAGCAGAATGTGCCAACATCATCCTAATAAATGTCTTCACACAGTCCTATTCCTAGGAGCATGGTAGCCTCTGGTCTTTTCAGATTTCCCCTTTTAATGTGGAGCCTCCACCCTATGGGCAGGGTGCAACAGGAGTGATCAGAGCCCCAGGATTTTCAGACTGTCATGCCTGAGGCACAGCCCTAGACCAGTAGGAGCCCTTACCTTCTTAGAGTAGAGCTTCTGTCACGTGAAACTGGGGGTGGGGGTGGGATGGATCAGTCCATGGCTCAAGTGCCATAGACTCTCACTCTTCTTATTAACATGTCGATTTTCCTGAATGTTTCTCCATTTGCCGCACACCTTTAGGATAATTTTCTAAGATTTGAAGGTATTTATTTGGTATGTTTTACACATGCACACACACACCATTTTCCCAGTTAAATGGTTGTCACACTGGGAAGACAGTCACTGAGCTCTGCACACCACCATCCTGCAGTTGCCCCCCCCCCCCGACCCCCGCCACACTTTGTTCTTTGAGCCTTGGCTGGGCTGCTTGGGGTCTAGCCTCTGCATGTGTGGTTCACTTGTCAGCCAGAGATGGATAGGGTCTTCATACAAAGAACTTGGAGTTCTTTTTCATTCCATTTTCCCTCTTAACTTTCCAGATGTTGTTTGTCCCAAGCTCTGGCCTCTGGCTCTTCAAGCCATTTAAGACTGCAGGTTTTCTAATGGAGTTTTAGCTCCCCTTTTGGGCCTGGCCTTGGGTAAAAGCCATAAAAATGGGAAACCTACCCATTGCCATTTTCTTCTTCAAGTGTCCACTCCCCTCCCAATTATTCCTGCCTTGGATCATGCCCCAGTGTTTTCAAGTCTTAAAAATATTTTGTCCAGAAGATTACTGGAGTCCAATAGGAGCTACTTACTAGAAGTGGAACTCCCCCCTTCCATTAATTTAAGGTCAGGTGCGTCCGGTGTGTCTGTGGTTCTAATAAGGAACAGGTAAGGTGTTCCACAATGACATTTCCAAAGCTTTTACCTTTTTGTTTTGAATTTTGTTATTTTTCCTTTAAAAAGCACACCTGCAAGAATGCTTTCACTAAAACATGACGTAGGAGAAGGCAAGACAACTACTGAGCCATGGAGTTCTCTGAAGGCCTGTCTCAGACATCGTCAGACACTTCTCACATGGTCCAGCACTCAGATGAGGAAACTGCCTTCACACATGCTCAGCATGGCTGGGACCTGATTTCCACCAGATTTTTCTGTTGCACGGCCTATTGTTTTATGGTACTGCACTGTCTTAGAAAACTAAGGACAAAAGTCACTACTGTTAGCATTCTTAAAAGGGAAATATGCAATGCCCTAGCTCATAAATTGGGCAGTGCTTTCCAATTGTATACCGTGCTTTCACAGATGGTTTTACAGACAAATGCCAAACTAGGAGCTCAGATCTTTATAGCTGGGAGTCTCTCTCTCTCTCCTCTCCTTTCAGAAACAAACACTGAAGGCTTCCAAAGCATGCCCTAAATTGCTAGGGTATCAGGAATACGCAGATGAGCAAGAGGTCATCTCTAGGCTCGAGGTGCTTGTATCCTTTTGTGATCCTTCACTTTATGGATGAGAAAGCAGGTCAGGGTAGGATAGGGACCCGTGGCAATGGGAAAGCACCAAGCTCTGTTAAGAAAAGTGACCCCCAAACTGCTTTCACTGTCATTAGTTCATATTCTGCTGCTCTTACTCTAGAGTTTCTGTTACTGCATCCAATGCAGAGCATTAAATTCTGAGAGAAAGAGAGTTTGGGAGAGAGGAACAAAGAGAAGGGAGCCAGGAAGAGGTTGTGGTGCTGACTGAAGGCTTTCTTTGAAATGAAAGGTGTGATGGATCTCCATGAACGCTGCCCCAGTCCGTCTGAACTTGCACTTCATACAGTGATCAGTGGAACATACAATAAAGTGCTTTATACCACCATGCTCAGAATTTCAATGTTTAATCATTATTTCACACGCTGTGTGTGGCCAAGGATTTTGTTCTGGATAACTTTATTGTAAGCTATATGATCTTGCTCTAGGTCTTACATGACAGGAAGCTACACAGTTGTAAATGCCCACTCTTCATTATCTCATGTAGTTTGGAAAACTCAAGTTCGTGACATGTTAATTGCACTTAAAAATTAAATACGCAGTGAAAGAAAGATACATGTATAAAGATGTCATTCAAAAGGATTTTTACACTTGGATTTGCCTTGCTTGATTACAAAAATTCAACACCATCTTCCTACCGAGGAAGGGTTTACAGAAGGGTTTCCTCCTTCCCTGGGACTGAGCTAGTACAAAGGATTAAAGGTTTTAAACAAACGTGACTATCACTGAGAAGCACAAGAGGAAAGTCTCAGCGCGGCGGGTGGAGACCAGACACAGTACTGCCTGGTGGAGGACGAGTGTGTCCAAATGCGTGCGCGTCGCAAGCAGCTGTGCGGGCTTCAGATGTCCTTCCCGCAGTCAGGGCACAGGATGTCGTCTCTCTCTGTGAGGAAGCCTCGCCCCACCAGTGAGAGGGAGCACTTCTTACAGTTAAAACAGTCGTTGTGCCACTGCCGTTCCTCAAAGGAGATGTACTTCGTGCCACCAAGTCCTGTTAACAGAGAAGAAAGAACACCGGGGTGGAGAGAGAAAGGCAACATTGCTGGGTAGAACCAGGCCCCCAGGACCAGCGAAGGAATTCTGCTTTGAGCCACTTCAAAGCTGGATTGTGTAGTCTGGAGAGCGTGAGTTTCTAATGGCTGGGTGCTGGCGATCCACCCGTAAATCAGACACCCTGCACACCCTTGAAGAGCTCGTCAGGGTCAGCAGGGACAGCTATATAAACTGGGTCCGAAACGACATGATCAGTGCTATAATTATGGAGGGGTGATGGTGTCTCTTTGTCTGTTCCACGAGAATGAAACTCCAGGAGATATGGAGCTGACTTCTCATTCCTTCACTGGCTGCCTCATGTCTGCTGCTCAAGTGTTTTGTGACTTAATCAATGAGGTGCTGAAGGGAGGGAAGAGGAAAATACTAATTTGCTCTGGAATGGCCAGGAAAGGCCTCACAAACGAAATGGCCTGTGGATGTGGGGCATGGACGTTCTTGCAGAAAGAATATCACGTGATAAGCTATAGAAGCATGGACTTAGGTGTGAGAGGGGGAAGGTGGGCTGCTAAGGTGGGTGGGAGCGAATGACGGTGTGTGGGCAGTAGAGAAGACCATCTCAGATTTTAAACAAGAAAAGTAGTAACTCAGTTCGGTGCTTGACTCTTGCCTGATGACTAATTCTCATCAAATGTTTAAGGTACACTGGCCTCCTATAACAATATGGTTGCTTGGTCCTGCCACTGAGCCACCAGAAATCAATTGGAACCGAATACACAGGGTTGTTCAGAGTTGTGATCGATTCTGGTGAAATCTGGATCATGAATTCCAATTACAAAGAGTTCTTTCCAGAAATAATGGTTCAATCTACCACAGTAAAAAGAAAGCAACCATACTGACCGCTCCATTTATAACGGCTTGAAGTCTCAGGCTAGCCTGAGTAGTCTGGAACGCACCAAATAGCTAGATCCTTGTGTAACGGAATTGGCTAGGCTGACGTGGGGCCTTGTCTTTCACCTGGGGGAGACCTGCGAGCTAGTCCCCCTCAGCTAGTTAGAGACTGGAGCAGCGCAAGTTCAGTGCTCCTTCCAGTGCCACCTCAGCCCTGTGGCAGGTGGGGAACGCACTGGCAGAGCTTTTCGGCTCTCTTTTCCTCAATATCCCACAGCTTTAAAAGCAGAGCTACACCGAATGTGCAACGCTACTAAAACACTGTCTTTACACATCCCGGACTCCTAAGGGCTGTGATCACATAGCTCCTGCGCTGGCCGTGAGGCAGCACCAAGCCAATGATTTAGGCCCGTGGGTCTCAAACTTCCCTGCAGACTTGAATCACCTGGGAAGCTTTTCAAGCTTCATCAGTCACCCAGGTCGTAGCCCCTACCAATTAAATCATGACCCAGGCAGCAGTAATTTTTTAAGCTTCCTAGGTGTTTTGAATATGTAGCCAAGTTTGAAAACCAGAGGTTTAGGCAACACTTGATTTAGGGGCAGGGACTGCAAAAAAGGTAGTTGTTTTTCTTCTCAGTACTGAGCAAACTGAAAAGCCGAGAAGCGGCTGGGCTGCCCCAGCATTTCTGCCATTCCATGTTTCTCCTTTCTCTCACCTCTGATAAGTCCTGCTACATTGGAGACCTGGGGCCGGGAGAGGATGAAGAAGGATGTTAGTGGGAGGTGCTGTGTCGGGTGCCGTCCCAGGGGACCGCCTCCTTTTAGACACTCACTGTTTCCTTGAAATGCCAACCAACGGGGCAAGTCACAGAAATGAGAGCCAAAAACAGCCCAAGGAGGACAAATCCTCCCAAAGGTGAGAGGCATACACAGTCAACTATTGTTATTTGAGGTTTACAGCCAACAGCCCCAGAACTCCAGCCTGAACAGAGCTCATCTAACAGGTGCATTTACTCCGGGAGGCACCTCACAGCCTGCCTCTGCTTAGGAACACAGACAGCATGTCCGTACTGCCCCTTGGGAGCCATTTTCAGCAGCAAAACTGCCAACAAAAAGCACAAAAATGCAAACAACATGGCGCTAAACAGACCATGAAGAGGACCCTTGGTTATAAGATGAGAACTGAAATGAGGAGGCAGAGGGTCCCCCTGCCTCACCTCCGCTGGGAGCACACACATCAGATGACTCAAATGTTTCACCAATCTGTGGGTGTCTGGGAATGACCATGAAAGTAACTCGAGTGTTGATTTTGGAGTTACAAATAAATGTTAATGAGTGGGCGGATTTGCAGATCTGAACTCTTGAGTACGGAGGACTGACTGTATTTATGTGTGAATTTTGCATCACTGCACACAGAATGCTGGGAAGTAGAACTTCAGATTCATTTACAAAAATCATTTAAATTTTGCTAAAGAGAAAGTGCTAAGTAAGGATCTATTAAAAATCCAATCTAAAGTCACAATCTCATGTAATTGTTTGGGGATTTGGCTACAAGTACATTTTAGCTGCAATTTCAAAATTCCTCTGTAAGTTCCAGAACATTAGTCTCTGTGTTTCAGAGAAGTAACTCTCCTCTTTTGGAGGAAAGTGTCCACTGTTTTCCTCATGTTGTGTTCTTTTTTTTAGTGCTACCATGGGAATAACAACACATTTCTGATACTTTACATTTAAAAGTGCTTTTATCTAGATTATATTGCTTTATAAAGTTTAACATTATAAACATTTACTTCCATAGACGTTACCGTGAAAACAGCATTCAAGATTGATATGTTAGGGGAAAAGACTGCATTTCTTCCCTCCGAATGATTCCAATCTGGTATATAAATGGCTGGAATCGGGTTAACAGAAAAATTTAAATGCTGTGCTTCTTTTCTTTATATTTTAATTTCATATGGAATTATGAGCTCTGGATTACACATGAAAGGATGATTTTGGTGACCTGGGGCTTCCTACATGGGGCGAGTTGGCTGAGGGAGGTGCACCCAGTTCTAGACCCGAGGAAAAAGCGAGTCAGGGCAAGCACACAGCGGTTGTAGAATGCGTGTGCACTTACACTACAGTGCTGCATGGGGACGCCATTTGGCTATTACATGGGTCCGCCATCTGCCATTGACAGGGATCAGCCAGTCACCTGAATGTGGCAGAGCTGGGAATCCCACGTCCCGCTACTTTGCCTGTGTCCTTACGGAACTCTCTTTCCCTCCGGCCCAGTCACGGATTTGTGTGGTGATGCGTGCTGCACGTTTACAGGCCTGGAGTCTGAGCAGCCATCTGTCCTCCACACTCCGTTTCTTGGCATGTCTAATAGTTTCGTACAATGCCGGTCTGCAGCCAACCAGACTTTGGGCTGTCACTCTGCCCGCGCCTTTGGGGGATAAGAAAGAACCACCTAGAATGTTGCCCTCCGCCCTCGTGTAGCTATGGCCTTGTGGTCGGCAAGTCCCTCTAAGATGCTAGGGAGCACCTTTATTATTCTTTTTTTTAAAGATATGTTCATTTTGAGAGAGAGAGAGGGACTCTCAAGCTGGCTCCACACTGAGGGTGGCGTCCCACACGGGGCTGGATCTCACCACCATGAGACCCCCAAACCAAAGAGCCAAAAGCAAGAGCCGGGAACCATGGGCACGCTCACCGCTGATGGGGTTGGTGCAGCCGGCACACTTCTTGGCATACAGGTCGCAGAAGCAGCTCAGGCAGTAGGCGAACTCCTCCCGGGACGTGAAGCGCTGGCCCGACAGCGGCTTCTTGCAGGCGGTGCACACGAAGCACTCCCGGTGCCACGGCTGCTCGCGGTACGTGACACCGCCGGTGGTGATGGGCTGCAGGAGGCAAGGGGGCCGCGGTGAGCATCCCGAGGCGCGGCGGGCTCTGCATGGCGCGAGACCCCCTCCGGCCCCCCGCCGCCGTGTGTGGAAAAGGCTCGGAGGAAGGGCCTGGGCGCCTCTGGTCCTCACAGAGGGCAGCGCGCCCGGCCACCAGCGGCGCAGGTTTGCAGGGCGCGGGTCCGCGTCTGCGCGCACTGCTTCCCATAAACACAGCCTGGTACGGTCAGTGCGTTTTCTCTTAGGATCTCCTGGCTCGCGTTTTCTCTGCTCTAGCTTCCTTTATTGTAAGAAGGCAGCACAGGATACAGAGAACCTACCACGTACGTGCGCATCGATTATTTATGCCATCAGCGAGGCTTCTGCTCAACAGGCGGCTCTTAGTGGGTACGTTTTTGGGGAGTCAAAAGTTCCACGTGGATTTTCAGCTGCGCAGTGGGGTTAGTACCCTCTAGCCCCCGTGTTGTTCAAGGGTCAACTGTGTAAAGGCCCTTAGATAATATAGACCTTATTTCCATTTTACAGGTGAGTGAACTGAGACCCAGAGAAATGAAGGGACTCGCCTAAGAATTCATAGCTAAAAGCAAAGCAGGTGCCGGGGTTCAGGACTCTTTCTATTGTATATTCTTTTCACTAAACTATAAAGCATTAATGATCGTCCTATAAATTTCCCCCTTGGAACAGAACGCATGCGACATATATTCGGTCGCAAGCCATCTGTGTGGATACAGAAGGCGTGTGTAGTAAGAGCTTTGCTCTGCCTGGCATGCACTCCCTTGTCCTCCCTGCATCTGGACTCCATGTCCCCCACCCCCACCCCCATCACCCGGCTACCTCAGACCTGCTCCTGGGTGGTACTTTCTCAGAGCATCCCTCCCTAAACACCAGCCTGGCTCCCACTCCTCAGGTTGGTTCAGATCATCCCCGTATACACTCTGCTAAGGCTCTGTTCTCCTCCAAAGCACACTGTCGATAAGCACTTGAATGTTGCCATTGGAGTGCGTTTCCCCCCAGACCCTAGTAGCCCTGAGGGCCTCCTTCAATGTGGCGGGGGGGAATGGATGTTTCTGGCATGAATGCTTTCATGTGTCTGATGAACACGCACAAGGGCTTCCCAGAGGATGCGTTACCTTCACCCGCAAGCAAACAGAGTGGTGATAAGGTAGGGAGGAACACAGTGGAAGAAAAGCAAATGACGTGAACTTTTCTTGGATCTCGAGAAGGAGCAAACCAAACAGAGAGGGAGTGAGCAGAGAAGAGGCTTCCTGATAGGAACGCAGGAATGAGCGGTTCATCCAAGGAGGCAGGGATACACAGTAGATAAACAGTATAATCTTACAAGCGGGGATTGGGAGAAGTGGAATTTAAATCCTAGTTAGTACTACTCTGCCTTTTGAAGCGGTGCTGGCAGGATGGGCACTGGAGGCCCTGCTGGCCCCCACAGACCCAGCAGCGGAGTCCCTAATAGGGTCCGAGCCAAACAGGGTGCGCAGTCGCTCTACAACGGACTCCTTTTCCCTCTTTAACCCAACGGCCGAGACAGGACAGCCCCGGACCCAGTGGGCAAGTGCGCAGCTAGCGACCTGGGCCCTGTCCACGGGGCACAACTTGCCTTCGCTTCTCACCTCCCTCACCCCTCCCTCCCTCCCGTGAGGTTTCCTGTTCAAAGATGGAGTGCAGTGTAACAGGACCGCTTTGGGGTATAAGTTTTCCTCCCCTTTAACGTTACGTCATAAACAGGAGCAAATATTTGGCCATGTTCTAGAAGGAGGGAGGGACACAGGATTTTATGTCTGGTCACAGGGGCGCTCGTGTTGTGGGAGGAAGGCTTGGAGCGGGGGGTCTGTCCAGTGGATAAATGCGCACACGCACGTGAGAATTTGGGGGTGGAGGGCCAGCCCGGCAGACTCCTGTGCCCTTCAGGTATGACAGGTGCCGTCCCTTGGGGGAAGGAGGGCTGGAGCCAAGGGCTGTGGAGGCAGACGGACTGGACCGGACAAGGCCCACGGGGGGATGAGAGCTACCTTCTGACACTGAACACACTGCAGGGCGTACTGTTTCTCATAGCAGGGCACGCAGAAGTTCTGGCTGTCTTTCGGGATGAAGCTCCTGGTGCCGATGGGCTGCCGGCAGCGGCGGCAGACGAAGCAGGTCTCGTGCCAGCTGCTGTCCTGGTACTCCATCTTGCGGGTACCTGTCACGAGAGTCGACAAGAAGCGGCAAAGGGCAGAGCCGGTGACAAGCCTGGCCTGGAGGCCCCGCAGTCCGCGTCGGGAAGCTGCCCCCCGCTAGCTTTGTCACTACAGCAATCATGTTAGCCCTCAAAGGCTCGCCTCGGAACGGGCCCGTTTTGGAGAGGGCAGGGACTCGGTCCTTTTGGGTTCGCGGCTGCACACCCACTCCCAGGACAGTCTCTGTGCGTGCTCGGTATGTATTTGTCTGGCAGGGTGGCTATGAACATGAAGTGGAAAAAGTATTTGTCTCTGTCTCTCAGTACTGCAAAACAGAAAGAGAAGCCTGGCAGAGCTCAGACCAGGCCTGACGGAGTGGGAGCTCCAGAGCACCAACGGCCTGTCAACGGACACCCTTCTGTCTGGCAATGGGATGGAATTCGGTGGGGCGTCCATGAACCTAGAGCCTCAAGCCTGAGTCTGAGAGGAGCCTCCGCGGCTCTCACTTTATGTGACCCGCCGTGGAAACCAAGCTGTGATGTGTCTTAGGCCTACCATTAAAAGTGGTATCTGAGTGCTGTCATTAAAAGCTACATGTAGGGGCGCCTGGGTGGCTCAGTCGGTTAAGCATCTGCCTTCAGCTCAGGTCCTGATCCCAGGGTCCTAAAATCGAGCCCCGGGTCGGGCTCCCTGCTCAGCAGTCTGCTTCTCCCTTTCCCTCTGCGCCTCTCCCCCTCTCCCCTGCTCGTGCTCTCTCTCTCAAATAAATAAAATCTTTAAAAAAAAAAAAAAAAAAAAACACATGTTCCTCAAGTAGATCAAGAAGTCCTAGAGAGCGGAAATGCTGTCTGGTTCGCCCCCCCCCCCCCCCACCAGGCTGGAGTCACAGTATTCAGTATTTGTTGATGTTTTCCCATACTTTTCCAAGAGAATAAAAGTATGTGTATTTACAGAACGAGATGGTTCAAGACAGATGGATATGCAAACTCCCTTTGCATGCAGCCAAAGGTAAGTTTGGAGGTGGGGGGAAGAAGGGTAAGGCGTGAATAAAAGGAAAGTGCTCCCAATACTTGAGCTGGCTCCGGGCCGGCACACTGCCTGCGACCTGCTCGCGGTCTGCACTACCCCGAGTTACAATTGGGGTTTTCCTGGAGCATAGCCACCCCTGTTCCCTCACTTCAAATGTCTACGGCTGCTTTCGCACTACAATGGCAGCAACGAATCGTTGAGACAGAAACCGTGACCTTCGAGTCCCCAAATATTTGTCTCGTCCTTTCTGGAACCATGTTAGCCAACTGTGGGCTCACTGAAAGTCTGGGACTGAGGCCTGACGGACGCAGCGGTTAGATGTCCCAGCGGGATGAGGGCAGGGGGAGTTAGGCGGTGAGCTGGAGCGCCGGCTTGGAACCAGGGTGGCGGCTGACAGCCAGATGCGGGCGTCTAGGAACTCGCCTTTAGCTTAAGTCCAAAAAATCATAGGGTCAACATGACAGGCTAAGGGCTGCATTTTGGCTGCTTGCAAGGTTGACAAAGAAATGTCCACCTCTCGAGAAATTAGGATATGTGCAGAGAATTGTCGCAA
Organism: Halichoerus grypus; assembly: GCF_964656455.1. Classification (NCBI taxonomy): domain Eukaryota; kingdom Metazoa; phylum Chordata; class Mammalia; order Carnivora; family Phocidae; genus Halichoerus; species Halichoerus grypus. The sequence goes on along the minus strand of NC_135721.1, from coordinate 83,801,816 downwards.
GATTATTTTATTCGCTGTCACTTTCGGGTCACTTTCGCAGCTTCCTGTGTTTCCAAGCCAGGACATTTGGGCACCACCTCCCATAGAGTATGTACAATACTCAGGGTGTGCGTCGGTGCTGGAAGCTGGGGAGGTGATGTGTGGGGGGCATTCATGGTGGGGCACATAATGATCTTCAAAGCTGTGGAGTCCAGTCGTGGGGTGATGAACCCTGATACAAGGAGAATTACACTGAGCAACGGAATTTCAGGTAAAAACAGTGGAAGAATTGTGATCTAAATCTGGAATGATTTTCTTTGTCTCCAGGGGTTTATCTTCCCACATGTATTTTTGCCACTTGCTCTTTTAATCTCTGACCTTCCCCTGATAAAGCAGCTCAAAAACCAAAGGATCTTGTCAATGAACACGGGGCAGCCGTGTGCTCACTAGAGACGTCAAGCAAGACCGCGTGAGTGCATTCCCGGCGTGGTGGGGAATACGGTCTTCTATCAACACCAGTCCCAGACAATTGTCTCCTCTCTAGTCGGGAACCCGGCGGCGGGCACTTGCAGCCCTGAGGGGTGGTGGGCGCACATCTGGGAGGCACCGCACATCTGGGAGGCACGGCTCCTAGCAGCCTCCAGGGCCTGCAGAGGTTATCATACAACACTACCAGCAGGGGGCAGCAGAGCGCGCAGCTTCTCCCGCGCCTGGGCGTACAGGGTCCTGACAAGGGGTGTCTTTTTCTGATTCAGACAGACAAGTGAGGAAGCAGCAACAGGAGTGAAGGGTTAGTTCCCGTGAGCCTGCTCTGAGGAAGTAGTGCACCTGCAAGAAGCCTCTGCGAACAGAGGCTCAGCGTGTGGTAGCTGAGAAGCCAGGGGCCCTAGCCTTGTAGCTTGTGGCGGGCTCTGGTTTCCTGACTACTTCCAGGGACTTTTGTCAGGTCTGGGGCCAGTGGGCGAGTTTGTCAGTTGGCACAAGCCTCCCGTTTTGTATACCTAAGTTCACTGCCACAGCCAAGCCGATGACCCGCACCCCCATTCGTCCATTCATCGGGATTTCGTGGTTGCACTTTTGTGTGTGTGTGTGGCAGTTTTAAGTTATTAGTTTTTAAAATCAGTACTTTTTAATGGAAACAGCTTGCCCAAAAATCTGTCACAGAATTTCGAGACCCATTAAAACAAAAGTTTAATGAGGAAAAAAAAAAAAAAAAATCAGACCAAAGAAAGGCAGTAGTGCTAGGATTTAGCACTTCTTTTTCTTTTCTTTTCCTTTCCATTCTTTTCTTTCCCATCCCTTCCTTCTCCATTTCCCCCCTCCCTCCCTTCCCCCCCCCATCTTAATCTGTCTCACCAGGCTTCTTCTAGACACTCTGCCTTGGGCACTGAGCCCATGTCCTCTGCCAGAAGTGCCCTTTTGGGACTTCTGCATCGGGTGAAACCCAGCTCATCCTTCAAGCCTGCTCAAATGTGACCTCCCCAGGGTCCCTTCCCGACGCTGCCCTGGGCCCGTGCCTCCATCACGGCGGGTATGAGCCAGGCTTCCCTAGGGAGGGCTCAGTGAGGGGCGGTGACCGGTGACAAGTCCAAGCCAGAAAACAGGAAGGCTGAAACCCCAACCTGTCAGTTTCTAGGTTTTCCCTGAGAACTGCTGGTTCAGGGAAGGAGCGCCACAGTGAGGGGGAAGCTGGGACAGACACTACGGTGGGAAAATGACATTTGCAGGGCTGCTTTTGAATTTAAAGTGACTCAGACTGGCAGGGGCGGGGGCGGGGTGGCCAAGGCTCCCCCAGCTGCAAGTGGCTATGCTCACACGGCTACTGCGCAGCAAAGAGGGAGCCCCCCCCCCCACGCCCCGCGCAGCCTGCTGGCCCCGCGTCCGAGGCACTTGGACTACACCAAGCTGTTGAACTGGACACGATGCCGACACTGCTGTTTTGTCGTCCTTCTAGGGAGGCTGTAGCACCCCATTCCGTGAAGTTTGTCTTGTGCGTCCCGTTACTCCACCTTCTGAGTTCACCACCATCCATACCCGCCAGCTCTCACCTAGCTGAGAAGGCGGATCGAAGCTCTGAGACCAGAGCACTGGACAAGGTCCTAAGCCCGGCCGGGCCTCTGACTGCAGCAAGGGGCCCGCCGCCGACACTTCTGGTCTCTCCGCCGCTGAGACAAGACAGGTGAACTTTAAGGTCATTTAAGCGTACAACTGTCAATGCTCTTAGAATTTCGTGGTGTGTGATTTGGCTGCTTCTCATTACAAGTGCCTGAGCTGGGCGGGGTGCGGGGTGGGGGCGCTCTTCAGCACCCACACGGTGCACTATCCAAACAGTAAACTCGCTCAGCTGTCTGAAGGGCCCACAGCCAGGCCCGCAGGTGCAGGGGCCAGGTATATGCGTGACCTCCCACTGCACCCCAGAGCTCTAGCGTGGCGGGAGCCTGTCCCCACTTGGTCCTCCAGGTCTGCTGAGGAGGGCAGGGGGATGCAGACGGGCCGGCAGGAGTTCCTTGCAAAAGGTCAGAGCACTGCTGAGGGGGAGCAAACGAGCAAGCAAGCAAAACCAAACAAAAGGCAGTGAGCAAGAAGAAAGTGGGCCCCAAGAGCCCGCTGTAGGGGAGCAGGGGTCTCTGGCAGCCTGGGACCCAGGGAAGTGTGGAAGGGGATGGAGAGAGTCGGCTATGAGGCAGAACGGAAACTCCCTTGGGCTCTTGTCATGAAAACTCAGTAAAGATTTAATTTGCTTTTAATTAATTTCGTGGTTCTCACTGTGTCGGGACCACTCTGTCTCCGTGGGTGACTCCCTGTGGCACAGGACCAGGGGTCAGCCCGGCTTTCCGTGGGCTTTGGTTCTAATTTCACGGCCCCCACGCTGGGCCCTTGTCCCCCATCTGCAATGCTGACGCAACTCTGTAAGAGGCCTTGGTCTGGGGGTTTTGTTCCTTGTAATAGCGCGGAGTCAGCTATCTTCAAGATGTATTAAGCAGCGAAATGTAGCAGCAGTAAGAAGTCATCTTCCTGAAGGCCTTATTATGCCCTTGCCTTTTTAAAACGTATTCTTTCTCATCCAATATAGCTCCCTAAAATAACACTTCCCACACGTCAGTCTCTCGCTCAAAAACTCTTCAGTATCTCTTCACTGCCAAAAACAAAGCAAACCAAAAATAAAAGGAAAACTCCGGGCTACGGCAAAGCACTCTTCCACTAAAGGGTCTGGCTCTAAATGACCGTGGGAGCCCTAATTCCCGTCACACTTCAGCGTGAACCCAGGAGCTTTGTGTTTGCTTCTATTTATTAAAGTACAGACCTCAACTCCTTTTTTTCCTTAATTTAATTTTTTTAAAGCTTTATTAATCTCAGAGAGAGAGCACACATGTGTGCACAGGGAGGGGCAGAGGGAGAGAGAAAGAGAAACTCCAGCAGATTTTTCGTTGAGCTTGGAGCCTGGCGCAGGGCTCAACCCCACGACCCCGAGACCATGACCTGAGCCCAAACCAAGAATCGGACGCTAAACCAACTGCACCACCCAGGTGCCCCTGATTTTATTTTTTTAGAGAGAGAGTGTGCACGTGCACGCGTGGGGGAGGGGCGGAGGGCGAGGGACACAGAGAATCTCAAGCAGGCTCCATGCCCAGTGTGGAGCCCCACATGGGGCTCAATCTCACCACCCTGAGATCATGACCTGAGCCCAAATCCAGAGTCAGATGCTCAACCGACTGAGCCACTCAGGTGCCCCCACACCTCAGCTCCTTTAAAACTACACTTGAACGCTTCACATACTTGATATCCCTTTTAAAAACCTCAACCAATACACCAAACCTCAAGTCCTTAAGTGATTGTTGTTGAAACGAATTAAGCTTGTGAATATGACGAATCGTAAGATACCCTGAACATCACGACAGGTGATAAATTAAGGAAATTCCCATTTGAAATCACAAGCCTCAATCATGTGCACTTTAATTTACTCTTCAGACCACTTTTTTTAAACCTTCACAGCTACTTCATCAGATTGAACACATTATTACTGTGCGTTAGATTTCTTCCTATGTCTGCCCTTAACTCTAAACCTCCCTGGGATGAAGGATGCTTCCCCGCTGCCTCCTCAGCAGTTGTTTTGAAGGTGGGCACCCTCCCGGGCGATGTGGGGCGCATCGGCCAGCTGGCCGGGGCTTCTCGGCATCTGGAAGGCGGGCCTGACTGGCGCCCCTCCTGCCACCCTGAGCCTGATTTGGGAGAAGCTCTGCCAGCACCCGCCGACGGGGGCCTCAGGGCCGCGTCTCTCCAAGGCCTCACGGCAGGCTGCGTCCCAGCCACGTGACTGGGTGCCAGGGGCCTGGCCACTGCTTCATGCTTCACTCCTGGTGATTCCTCTCCTTGCCGTCATTTCTGGATGTGCCTAGCAAGACTTTTTTGAATGCCGTATTTAAAAAGTCTATATACTTTTGTTCACTCAGTGTTTTAAAATAAGAGCTTCCTCTCTCCCACAAGAGAGAACAAGCCAACTTCGCCCAAGAAACAAGGGACACCGTCCCATCCTCCCCATACTAGCAAGTCACCTTATTACTCGTCTTAACACTTGACCCAGCTGTGATCAAGTCTGGGTCTGTTGAGAATGAATGTCTGTCTAGACCACGGAGTCCAGGAGGACAGGGGACGGGGTGTGCTCTCCCCTCACGACTCCTTAACCCCCCGGCTCCCAGCCCAGCACCGGGCGCACAGCGGGCACAATGCCCGTTTGTTGAAATAGCCCATCGAGCACGGATTCAGCAAGTGGAAGGGAAGAAGAGCGCAAGCGTGCTCTGCGGCCCTGTGCGGCACCGCGGGGGCAGGGCGCGTCCTGACCTGGCATGATGGTCTTCTTGCATTCCTGGCACTTGGACGAGTACTCGTGGGAGTAGCAGCCCGTGCACAGCAGCTGGTCCTCCTTGGCAGCGAAGGGCTTGTCCACCAGCGAGCTCTTGCACCGCGAGCAGTGGAAGCAGGCCTCATGCCAGTGTCGGTCCTTGTAGGACAAGTCCTGCAGACTCAGAGCACGTGACACAGTGAGTGGGTCAGGGCGGGGGTCGCGGCTGCTGTGCCTGACCCACAGCCCAGGGGAGTCCTACACACCCCGGGCAGACAGGGAGCAGAGCGGGCCAGGGCCTGTGGGCGTGCCTGGACCGTGACCTTGCTGGTGCAATGAGGAGGGCTGGGCTGCTTTCCTCCGGCTGCATTTCGGAGCGACCATTTAGATGGGGGGGGGGGGGGAGGGGTGTGTGTGTGTGTGTCTGTGTGTGAGAAAGAGATGTTTTCCGAAAACACATGGGTTTCCCTTAGGTGTGACCTGTAAGGAAGAGGAACACAGAACATGCAACTCGTTACTGCTTCTCGTTGGCAACTGGTGAGAGAGAAACAGAGCACAGGGCTCAGAGCACAGGGCATTTCAGAGAGGACAGGGACAGGGCTCTGGTTTCAGCTGGAGGGAAGGGGTCAGGAGAGACTTCTGGTGTGGACGGCCCCTGGACAGCAGGGAGGTGGGCAGAGGGGGCCGGAGAGGGACTTTTCAGGCAGAGAAAGAGCATGAGCACAGCAGGGGTGTGAGAGAGAGGGGTCCCTGGCAGAGGTGTGGTCAGGCGGGAGGGACAGCCCAGGGCCCGGCGGGGGAATCCAAGTCCAGGCTGGGGCGGGAGGGAGGAGGTTAAGATGATCCTGAAGGCAGCAGAGAGGGGACGAACTATTGAAATGGGAGGGGAAAAAAATCACCTGGCCAGACTGGTTATTTTGACAAATGAAACAAAGTATAAACTGTTAGAATTTGAGTTAGCGACTATATAGGCAAACTCATCATAAACTGTGAAGCCCGTGTTTTTCAGGAAGAAATCATTATTTTTCTCTTTCTGGGACACCAACCATGATACTCATTGCCAGGTTGTGAGTTCAGGCACTGCGCAGCCCTGCAAGGTAAGTATTATTACGGAAGCTCAGTAACATGCCCACAGTCACACCTGGGCACGCACGTAGCTGAGCCAAGCAAGGTTCAAGTTCATGTCCCTCAGATTCCGAAGCTATCTGCAGTGAGCCATTCCAGGTAAACTCCTGGTCGAGCCTGCGTTACTCTTTGCTTTCAAAAACTGTACCCTTGACAAGATCTGTACATATCCACTGAAAACATTCAGAAGTAATGCCACATTTTGTATGTAAATGAATGCAGCTCAGCACTGTCTTTGTTGAGACTTTGAATAAAGTCAAACAAGCCATTAAAGTCCTGTCAGATAAGAACGGGAGTCAGCCTCATTTAAGAAGAGTTGGGAGTTTTTGATCATGATCAGTGTGATAATGGAATCAGAATAAATGCATTTAACATTTTTTGTTGTTGTTACGGAAAACAGTATTGGCAGTTCCTCAAAAACTTAAAAATCGGATTACCAGATGATCCAGCAATGCCACATCTGGATATATGCATAAAGAATCGAAAGCAGGAATTTGTACACCTGTATCCATAGCAGCATTATCCACTGGCACCAAAAAAAGTGGAAGCAACCCAAGTGTCCATCAACGGATGCACGGATAAGAAAAATGTGGTATGGGGCGCCTGGATGGCTCAGTCACTAAGCGTCTGCCTTCGGCTCAGGTCATGATCCCAGGGTCCTGGAATTGAGTCCCGCGTCAGAGTCCCTGCTCAGCAGGAAGCCTGCTTCTCCCTCTCCCACTCCCCCTGCTTGTGTTCCCTCTCTCTCTGTCAAATAAATAAATAAAATATTAAAAAAAAAAAAAGAAAGAAAAATGTGGTACGTACACACGAGGCAATATTATGCAGCCTCAAAAGGGCAAGGAAATTCTGACACATGCCACAACGTGCAGGAGCCCTGAGGACATTACGCTCAGTGAAATAAGCCAGATGCAAAAGGACGAATACTGTATGAGTCCACTTGGACGAGGTACCTAGTAGTCCAATGCAGAGACAGGAAGCAGAGTGGTGGGAGCCAGAGGCTGGGGGAGGGGGGCGGGGAGCTAGTCTTTCCTGGGGACAGAGTTTCAAATTTTGCAAGATGAAGAGTCCAGGAGGTTGGCCGCACAGCAATGTGAATGCGTGTGGTGCTACTGAGCTGCACTCTTCTAAAGGGCACAGATGGTATATTTGAGCTTATGCGTATTTCAGCGCAACTAAAAAACTAGGTTTTGACTATTACACAGCAGGTGGAAAAGCCTTTGCAGATGTTAGGTGGGGGCCCTCTGTGCAGACCAGACGCCTCAGCAGGACTGACCCTGTGGAAAAGCTGCAAGTGTTTTCCGTGCTCCGTGACTCGCCCACCGCCTGGCTGAGAAGAGAAGCCCAGGGAGGGCTTGAGGGCCGAGGGGAGGCCGTCTCAGGCCCCGCACTGCGTGTGGGCTCTGCCCAGGACATCGGCATCGACAGACAGGCTACACAGCGTGTTAGTGAGACAAGAAGGAAAGGAAATACGGGTTCAAGGAAACTGGCCTTCCCGGGCTGATCTTCAAAACACTGAGGGAGAAACTTCTACGGGTGACATCGTGACAGCAAAGCCACCAGATGTCCCCACGGCCTCCACCCCGCTTAGCGAGGCCCCAGATGGGAGGAAAGAATGGCAGAGTGGTCACCGTGCATGGACAGCCGTGGAAAAGCTCGTTTCAATGTTCCCATGGGTTGGAAGCACTGCAGACACCCATTCTTCCTCCAGTGAACCTGAGAGCACGGCAGCTACGGGTTCAGCTGATGTGCTGGCAGTCACGACACTAGAACGTGCTCCTCCCTGCTCGGGGTACCAGCCGCGTGGCTCACTAGACCTCAGGCACCAACGTGAGCCTTCCGGACCTTCCGAAGCCCAGCGCCCAGCCCGTCACACCTCTGCACCTTGGAAGGCCCGTCCCCCGCTCTCCGACTGGCAGAACCCCGCCCAGCTGTAAGGCCCAGCCCGCATGCCACCTGCTCTGTGAGCTGCCCGGCCGGAGGGGGGTCCTGCCTGCCCCCAGCGAGCCCGCCGCGGCCACGCGCCGGTGTCAGCAGCTTTTTCGAAATCCTGCATGGAAAGCCTTATCTAACTCATTCCGCTAGCAGGTTTCCCTGTAATTCTCTTTCTTGGGCTCCCAGCTCGTGCTCTCTTTGGAAGTCGGAGTTAAGCTAATAAATTCATGTCCCAGCTTCCTCTTGGACTCACTTCTGAAGAAAGCCCACAATAGAGAGGAAGTGAGAGAAGACTTTATGGCAAGAGGACAGCAACTAAACCCTGCCAGCTCGGCTTTCTGAGGGCATGCTGAGGCTTCTGGCCAAGACGACATTCTCCTCTGCGTCTCGGCGTGGGGCAGGATTTCAGGCACAGGAGTCCCCGGAGCTGAGAGGTGGGCTGGCAACTACCCACCCAAAGGCCCCGGGGCTGTTACAGCAGACCACACCTGCGTGCCTGGCCCCGAGCTTCACGTCACACAGAATCCTTCTCCTAAAGTCTTGGTACCTAGAGGCCCTTCTCCTTTCTTGCGTGCACAGCTCGAGAGAGATGGTTAGTTTTCGTTCTTAGGACCAACTAGTCCATCTAGCTTAATTCTGTTATGTATCCAGTACACCAAGGACACAATTTCAATGCTGGAGGTATAAGGTTAAGAAGTATAGACTCACTGACGTTGAAGACCCTCAAAATGTCCTTGAAACATCGTGGTTTTAAAGTCCTCTAGAGAGGGTGAAGGAGAAGGAAAGAGAGAGAGAAAGAAAGGATAGATCTTTTACACATCCCAGAAAACATACCAAGGCTAATTTTGTGCTCATGGAAATGTCATAAATTGCAGTAAAATGTTGATAAACAATGTAAGATTAGGCCCGAACACTTCCTTTCAGATCTCATTATTTTTCCACTTCAGAAACATTCCTAATATGGGAAGCCCTTGTTGCCTGGCTCCGAACTTGCCCTGAGACTCCAGCTGAGCCAGGGGGACGAGCAGGTGGCTGGCGGGACCCTCGAGCCCTCGGCTAGCTGAAGATGGGCCCCCCGAGGGGGGGGCAGCAGGGTCGCTTGGACTGAGGCTGGTGCTGGGGCCACCCCTCCTGGGCTGGGGGAAGTTCAGACGCGGATTTCCCAAACCCACCCCTCCTCAAATCCCCGCGATTTCACTTGATAAATAGATGCTCAGAGCCCTTCACGCTCTGCACTTTGAACAGATACCCAATGCTTTGAGACTGCCAGGGTATCATGTTTTCAACTGCATGTTCCTTCAAATACTTAAGAACAAAGGTCCCGAAGAACGGATGGTGGCAGAAAAGACAACACGCGCTCTGTGGAGCCCCGTCTCAGGTGTCCCAAACGTGGTAACACACTTAATTACCGCGACAGTCGCGAGGCAGGCCACCCCGGTTCCAGACATGGAAACAGAGGCTTGTAGGCGACATAAACGTCTCCACGCCTCAGCTGACAGAAGGTGGACCCAGGCACGTGTGGCTCGAGGCCCATGTTGGCAGGGGGAGATATGGCTGCTGAGTGGTGTGCCCCTTTGGTTTTTCAGGGCCTGAGAAGCCCTTCCTGTGTGACCCACTTGGTCAGCCTCGTTCCCAGCTCTGAGGATCCTGCTTCCTTCATTTCCCTCTAGAAACAGATTTTTCTCTTACGGGAGGATGTCCAAATAAATAGACATATTTTCAGTGCTCATTACAAACTCTGCAGACAAATTACATGGAAACTCTAAAAAGACGATTCACTCACTAAGCACTTAAAAATCACCTCCACAAATAAAAAAGTGCGGGGTGCGGGAGTTGGACTGTGAGGACGTGTCTAATGTGTCTGGAATAGTAGCCTTTCCCACCACGGCCCAGAGGTGGGGCGGGGGAGGCCTGCGTCCTGCTCGAGGGCAGGACAAACAGGTGTTTCTGATCGGACCTCATGCCTCCTACACCGGCCGTGGTCAGGAGACCTCTAGAAGTACAGCAGAGACAGCTGGATTTCACGTGGAGGGGTAAGAGCCTCTGCCTCCCCTTTCAGTCCCCTGGCTATTTTCAGTCCAAGGACCCCAGAGATTTTCTGATCCTTGAGAACTTTACAGACATTCGCTGAGAAACTTACAGTTTGGTGGGTGGGCTTGTGCCAAACTGATTATCAATTCGATGTTTCCCACTTAATTACTCAGAAGCTGGAAAGTATGTTCTAGAAACACACTGAGCTAGCCATGCAGCCCAGAGTTTGTTCAAGTCCCTGATTTGTGAAGTGCACAGTACTAGCAGCTGTCTCGAGTTATGGGCCCCGCCTACATTTTCCTTAGTTTCTTGATTTTTTTGAAGCCAAGAACATAAGTAGAACCATCCGAAAATATCTGTCATCGGGCCAAAAATTTTTTTTGCTAGTATCCACAGAGGTCCAAGAAAAATTTCAGGAACAGGGTAATGTTAGAGGAGCATGAAAGTTTATTTGCATTACCTGTTCTCACCTATTCCACTGGTCCTAAAATGAATAATTTCTCCCCTTTGAGAGCACAACATCTCCCCAGAGTAACTAAACAGAAATGGCAAATACAACTAAGTGCATAGAAACGTTTTCAAACCTATGTGAGCTAATTATCGAAACAGGTCCTGAAGTCCCATCTATATCACATAAAAGTCTCTCAATACCCGCAAAATGAGCCTGATTCCCACTGGCGTGCCAAGATTTTAAATCTATACACACTCACGTGTCCTTCAGAGGAGAAGCTGAGCAGGGCTCCTGGTGCCTCTATTTTAAGGCAAGGGAAGGGCCACCAGATCTGCCAGCTCAAGTGGCTCTATTGAGTGCCCCACCTGCCAAGACTTGGGGCTTTACTTCCTGAAATAACAGGAATGTTTTTCCTATCATTGCTTCCTCGCCAAAGTCAATGACATAATGACTTCTGACAGTGGAGCAAACCATTCCAAATATTCAAGAGCCCCAAAGAGCCAAGGCGAACTTCAAGGAAGCATCCCTTTTCCTTCCACAATGCAGAAAGCCACATGACATAACTCCACGTATAGTAACATGTGAATCGGGGTTGAAAAGTTCAGCATGATTAACGCCTAGCTTTGCAGCAGTCTTGTTGATTTTGGCCCCGTTTGGGGGATTCTTGTTTATCTGCTCATCAAGTGTGTGCCGAAGGGTAACTAGTTTTAAGGGTCTTTGCACTAAATCGTATTGGAGAAATGAGAAGGGACTGCTCTTTTGTTTTTACTTTAGCCACCGGTCAAGGATGACTAGCCCCAAATATCCAAAACGTGTCCTCTAAACCAGGGTTGTTCTTTGTCCAAATATCTGAGCCTTTCACCTACTTAAGCCCATTCCAGGTTAAATTTTTATAAGAGATCATTTTTTTTTCCCTCTGTCTCTTGGTTCTTCCTCAAACCAGACATTTTTATTGATGTTCCCACAATGCAAACTGACCTAGAGGGAGGGCGAAGGTCCCAGGGGGTGTGTGGAGGGAACGTGTTGCAGAAAGAATAGGGAAGTAGTCAGATGGAGTTTACGAGACCATTGGCTGCTATGCGGAATGCTGAGGCTTGGGATCCACCTGCGGTAATAACCTCATCACGCTGGCACCTGTTTTATCTGCATTTCATAAAGGGGAAGATGGGCACAGAGGGGTCAAGTAATCAGCGCAAGCTCACACAGCCAGTGAGACACAGAGCGAGGACTAGAACCGGGCAGTTTGGGGTCGGAGCATTTATGCCTGTCCTCAGAAATAAAGGAACAGGGACCAAGAGCCTTCCAAGAACCCACGAGGGACAGTGACACATACATGAGACAGCGCTAGAGACTGGACAGTATCTCGCTTTTTAGACAAGCCAGATCAGCCACTTTTTGCTCAGGGCAGCCCCACCTCCGCACGTTCTGAAGTTTACACAGGACTGCAGCTGCTCGGGTTCTTTTAGGCAGGCCTCCCTGATTCCGTGGCCAGAAGTTACGTGGCTGCAGCCTGGTTTCAAGTGGCCCAGGCTGCAGAGCCTTTGTCTCCGCCCGGGGCCAAGGCTGCCCTCCACACAGGATGGAAGTTATTCCCCAACTGTCACCAAATACCCAGCAGCAGAAACGGATGGTGCGGCCCTCCGCTTCTGGCCCTTCCTGGGAATGACGTGACAGAGGAAAGAAAACGTCACACCCGCGCACTGGCCGGGTCACAGCCGCCGATGCAGGCACGGCCTGACCCGTCGGGCAGCAGCTGCGTACTGATGTTTGTCACCATGAGGACAGCGGCAAAGCTCCCCGCGGAGTGCAAGGGAAGAGAGCAGCAAAGAGACACCACGATGCCCCGAATCGCCTTGAAGTCCGTTCAGCTGGGGACTCCTTTGGAGCTCCCCAAGGGACCCCAGTGTGTACCAATTCTGTGGCTCCGAGGAGGGCAGCCCCTTAAAGTCTTATCAAGTGTGTCTTAGCAACTGGTTAGCAGGTGAAGATATCAGAGGTCTTAGCAACAGGGGCGGACCTCCGGGGGACTTCTGGGTGGTCCAGGTTGGACTAAGATGTGCTGAGAAGCACGGGCCAGGGTCCTCAGCACTCAACCCCGGCCAGTCAGCACGAATGGCCTGCAGCCTCCTCTGAACCTGTTGTTGCCATCCACAGAGGGAAAGCTGGTCATCCCTTAGGCATGAGCCTTTCCCCTTGAAAAAGAAATGCTACCAATCCTGATCTTCTCCCACTGAGAAGAAGAGAGCCCCTAATGTTCCAATGAAGTCAGTGCTTTACCTGCCCATTTATCGGGGAATCCGTTCCGGGTCACTCACCCAGTGTTTACTCAGGGGCACCTGCTACTCCTGAGTCAGCACAGGGCAAACACAAGTGAGACGGCATTGCCCTCTAGAAAGCCACACCTTCACTGGGGAGGTGGTGGTGGTGGGGGGGGTGTTCGATCAGGACACCAATAGCCAGAACGTAAGAGGTGTGCTCAGGACACAGCGTGAACGTCCTGGAAATGCACTTACCAAGTGCTACGGAATTAGGAGTGGAGGGAGGAGGCTCCGAAAGGCTTCTTGGCTGGAGGGGAGAAGCCCATCAGAGACGGAATTAAATAGGCACTAAGGGTCAGAGCTTCGGCACAAACCACACAAAAACCCATGGTTTCTGGGGAGCACTGAGGGATCCTGGAGTAGCGGGTGCTACCCGGGGGAGGCCCAGGGGTACCTTGCAGTCACAGCCGATGGGCTTCCCACACTCCTCGCAAGTGTTGGCATAGAGGGCCTCAAAGCACGCCACGCAGTAGGGGCTCTCCTCCCTCAGGATATACTTCTTGCCAAAGAGAGATTCTTCACAATGGTGGCAGTCAAAGCGCTCAGTCATCGTGACGCCTGGCTCTTCAACAGCCTGTCGACAAGAAGAGAAAGAGCAGGTTCCTGTGAGCATCCTCGCGATGTCGTCCTGCTGTCTGTTGTCACCTTTAGCCAAGGGATGGGATCCCTTCTGGGTGAAGAACTGAAACTCACCCCCCCCTTTTTTAAGATTATTTATTTATTTATTTGAGAGAGAGAGCAGAGTGAGTGAGAACATGAGCTGGGGGGAGAGGCAGAGGGAGAGAGAGGGAGAGAAGCAGACTCCCCGCTGAGCAGGGACCCCAATGCCAGGCTCCATCCCAGGACGCTGGGATCATGACCTGAGCCGAAGGCAGACGCTTAACGACTGAGCCACCCAGGTGCCCCTGAAACTCACCCTTTCAACAGTTGTGATTTTCAGCGATACTTACAAAAAAAAAAAAAAAAAAAAAAATTAGCCTGGGGGCAGTTTTATTGTTTGAACGCATTTCACTTCCTTCAAAGTCCCCACTGTTGACCCCGTCACAGAAAGCTACGTGGGCTCTGGATCCAGGGTGAGCCGGCATTAGAGCTCTCATCCTGGCAGGGCTGTGTGTCCGCTTCAAACACGTGATGCTGCCTTACATCGTCCCTTTCTCGCTGCCCCCAAAATAGACAGGCCGGGATAGAAACAATATGTTCATTTCTGTAAAAAGATTTTCCATGAGCTCCCCTTTATGATGCATAAATTTGAAGAGTAAGGAACCACAGCGACCAGAGGGAGGGGGTGTCGGAGTTGGTAAACCTGAGAGGCCAAAAGAACATTCCCCTTGACTTTGATGTGACATTGGGAAGCACAATCTGCCCTTGCACTAGAAAAACTGCCCTGTGTCCTCGGGGGCGGATCACTTCTCCGCTATGAAAAGATTATCCTTCCGCTGCGCAGGTATTCAGATAGCAGGATAAAGGGGAAGCCTGGCTCCCGAGAACAGATTATCACGCAGTGGGGAACGCAGTGACCATGGTCAATGGCCCTCTAGAAAACACCTCAAGCCGCTCAGAGAGGAAAAGGAATGCATCTCCGTGCCAGTCACCCTGCATTTTTTCCAGGGTGCGCATAGAGTGTGCAGGGATGGGGGTGGGGGTGGGGAATGAGGAGGGTGTGGAGGGAGGTGGGAGGAGCTTCTCGGCCTCAAGTGCTGTCCCCATACAAGCATGCTGGAACTGCTGGAAAGAACGAGGCCATGGGCGTACTTGGTGGGCAGATGTGCCCCCGGGGTGTTAAAAACACGGACTCGGTCTTCTTCAGGAATATGTTCTCAAGTGGCAATATTTAATTTGCTAAAAGTGAAAAGTTTTACAAATTGTTCACTAGGGAGACTGACTATGTAACTCTGAGCCATGTTTCGCGAACTCTAATTACACTTGGTTCGATGTTCAGTGCTTTCAAACCATTTAAGAGTGAAATTCCAGGATAGCCTGTGGTGTAAATAAAATATTGCTGCCTGGTTTATGATAACAGCAAATTTGATAGTGTTTATTAATTTTGTGCTCTTGTGTATACAAGGTTCTGAAAACGGTAAGCAAAGAAAGAAATATCCTTCAAGCCTCTGTACTTGGTGATTTCTGTGTTTATAGAACAATTTTTTCCAAGAGTATTAAACATGCAGCTGGACCCATGTGGCAGGATCTAGCCTTCTAAATTGCTCTTCCTGGAGTTAAAGAAAACACTGTCTGGACATTCTTGTGATAACATTACAAGATGAGGCTCTTGTGCATTTGAATTATTCTTCTGAAACCCATTGTATAAATATCCTTTGTACTCAGGCCATCTCGGGTTGCAGCAGTTATGTTGGCAGAAGATTCAGTGTTTTCCTGTAATTCCTTAGTTATTGGTCCTTGAAAGTGGCAATTGTTTATGTCATCACAATTGAGAGCTGTCTTTCCAACATATACATTTTTCCAATAAAGGCTGCCATTTACCTGTGGGGAACCGGACACTGATTGCCTGTTCTTCTCACAAAAATAAAAGAATAGTGATTTGAGAATTTGAAATACGAACAACAAAAGGAGACAGAGCTATAAAGTAGAATTACTTTATAAAGTACAATTCCTGAGATTATCTACAACTACCTTGTTTTATGGATGGAGAAACCAGGGCCCAAGAGTATTAGTGAAAAAAGAAGACCCACGTGAGCGTTCCCAAAAAAAGCCATCTTTTTTGCAATCTAAGTCAAAAAGTGGTTCCGTGGGGGCTCAGACAAAGTACAGATCCTGCTACGGGAGGGACACGGACTGTACCAGTCATCTCTTCAGAGACCATTTCCATGTTCTTGAGCCAGTGAAACAGGTGAAGTTTTTCATCAACGTAATGATCACGATGTTGCTCGTGTACCTGGCATCTATGTGCTTTCTACCTCCTAGTTCCACAGGACTGGGGCAGAAATAATCTACGGGAGTAAACTCGGAGAACAAGGAAGCCCCTGCATCGAGTCAAAGTATGACGGAGGCTCTCTGGGGACAAATGTCGTCAGCCCTGACGCCTCCTCCCTGCAGGACTAGTGCGGCGGCGGCCACCCGCCCAGAGAGGCTGAATGAGAGATTCTCCTGTCGGTGGAGCTCTCTCCCATCTGGTTCCTTATCTTCTCTGAGAAGTCACTGCAATTCTAAGGATTGGGAGAGCACTTCTGTCAAACAGATGTGTTCAGGTGTAAAATGAGCACCCGTCACTGAGGAGGAACACGGCCGAAAAACGCTTGATCTGAGAAGGTCCTCTTCAGGATTCCCAGAGAATTACCTGAAGCACAGACCCTGAGAGTCAAAGGAAGTAGACCAAAAGCTAAAATGAAAAACGAAGGGCTTCCCTTTCTGTCACAAAGTATTTAACACCAAGTCTTTCTTAAGTAGATGCTACCAAATAGAATATTCTTTTTTTAAAAGTGTGTATTTAAACTTATATTATCACTCTTAAGCTTCTTTTTAATGGGAAAAACATATCTATTGTCCTACATTAAAAGGTCCCCATGACTTTGCATTTTTTAACCCTACAGAACCCCTGATTATTTATTCATTCCAGAAGCATCAGAGCTGGAATTGTCAGATGGTATGCAAAGTGCTAGAGATACAAAGATGAATACGATACAGGCCCTCCCTGAAGGGACTTGTAGTCTGGGAGGAAAACCGATATCCAGTTGACCCTTGAAAAACCAACACCTGAGCCATCAAAAACCCACATACAACTTTTGGCTCCCCCAAAACCTAACTACTAATAGCCTACTGTTGACCGGAAGTCTTGCCAATAATACAAATAGTCGATGAACACATACTTGTATATTATATGTATTATACACTGTATTCTTACAACAAAGTAAGCTAGAGAAAAGAAAATGTCATTTAGAAAACCACAAGGAAAAGAAAATACATTTACTATAGTGTACTATGTTTACTGGGAAAGAAATCTGTGTGTAAGTGGACCCGCGTGGCTCAAACCCCTGTTGCTCAAGGGTCAATGGTGTGTCAAACAGACTATAAAGCTCCACACTCAGGGCACTGACAGAGAGACACAGAGGGTCCTATGGGAAGGCAGGGTAGGCTCCCCAGAGATGTCTCCCTGCACTGGACAAGGATAAGCCAGGTGATACTGTGGGCCGGCGGGCAGATGGCAGAGGCGTAATGAGGAGCAGAGGACGATGAGCACAGGAAGCTGAGAAGGTAGTCAAAGAAAGGAGGGCCTGTACTCTTGACCGTGAACTTGGCTCTGCCCTGTAGACAATGGGTATCATCATGAGGCCCAGCTGAGATGCCACGTGGGGGTGAGGAAGACAAAACTCAAGGGCAATGACTCTTTAAACATGTTTCCAGGGTATCGGGGTCTACTTCTGAGTCATTTCTTTAAAGAAAAATAGGACATCTTGGATCTGTAAGGATTCTCTTTCAACCTGCTCCAGTACTATCGCCTCCCCCGTCTGAAGCTCCGCATCCTCCTGACAGGTTAGCCCAGGGTCCTGTCCATCATGTGGGACCCAGAAGTGCTCCGAGAAGCGAGCCGCGGTGTGCAAGGAGGCACCTGAGCACGAGGCGTGGCTGCTGACTTGCTATTTCCTTGAACCGACTCCAGATGACTGTGTCCTGGAGTCCTCCTCCCTGAACTCCCTGCCCGGGGCTAACTCAGTCTCTGACGTCATTCCCCCTTCGGCTCTGAGCAAGTAGGATATTTGACAAAGCTGGCTAGTAGGGGACAGGGGTGGCTCCAGGCCCCCACAACTGCTCTGGGTGAGGTGAGCCCCGGGGCACCGAGGGCTGGGCTGCAGGCGGGGAGGCACCGGACTCTTTCTCAGGGTCGGGTCTCCGGAGGGCCCGGCTTTGGGGCAGGTAGAAAAAGAAAGGTTCCCAGGGCCCTGGAGCAGTGACGCATAGGCTCACCTACCGACAACATTACTATTATTTTACGTCCCCAGGCTTATAAATGAGGGTTATTTTTATCTGTAGATTTAAAAACCGTGGAACAAAGTTCAAGCGGGGGTGGGGGTGGGGTGGGGTGGGGAAGAGTCAGAGCTGGGCACACGGAAGAGAAGCACAGAGAATGGGAGGGGGAAGGAGAGAGGAAGGAGAAGTAGAGAGATGGAAAGAGGCAGGAGAAAGAAAGGAGGGTAAAGAAGGTAGAAAGACACGAGAACGCTAGGAGCCAGAAGCTCATGCATTTTCTTTTCCTTTTTTTTTTTTTTTTTTTTACCGGATGTCTTGGGTATACAGGGAGGAGGCTGGCCAGCCCATAAGTGCGAGGTACCTGGCCTGTCCTTCCCAGAGGGAGGCCTGGTGGGCCCCAGGGGCTTGTCTAAAAAGGCCTGAGTTGCAGAAGAGGTCTCCCTTAAGCATTGTCTTCAAAGCTCCGTTCAGATACTGACTTTGATCTGACCCCAGAGATGCCATTTTCCTCCTCCTCCTCCTCAAGACCCAAGTATTTCTCTGTATCAACCCTGTTTTACAAGCCGTTTTTAACGTAGTCAGTTCTTAAAAAGAAATCTGCAAATATTCCCAAATCCTTCCCACAACATGAGCAACAGCGTCGGTAAGTCAGTCTCTGCTGAAACCACATCCACCTTTAAATGACCCCGGTGGGAAATTCCATTGCTTATCAACAGTCAGGACTTTTTGGAGAGAATT
Source organism: Halichoerus grypus (assembly GCF_964656455.1). Lineage (NCBI taxonomy): Eukaryota > Metazoa > Chordata > Mammalia > Carnivora > Phocidae > Halichoerus > Halichoerus grypus. The sequence goes on along the minus strand of NC_135721.1, from coordinate 83,783,476 downwards.
CAGAAAATCAGCCCGCTGCATGTGGGCTCTTTTCAAAGAATGTATTTAAAAATGCAATATTTTCATGACACCACGCGACACCATGACCACCTGTGTCCCCCACTGAACCATAAGCGCCGTGAAGGTAGGCATATTGCTGGGGTCTTGCCATCAGGTGATAAACACAGGGTCAGCCGCTTGATAAATACTTGTGGAATGAATGGACAAATGGATGGGGAGTACAAACATGTGGGCAAAAATCGAGAATGAAAATGAGGAATGTTTTATGTGAACCATCCCCTTTGCATACCAAACCTGAAATGTAATGTGGTTTGGCATCCGATGCTCTTAAAATTTCTAATGTAACAGACCCCGAGCTTCATTCCTTCTCCTGTGTCTCTGGCCTCTTTCCCCCTTCCAGATAAACTGCTGCTTCCACAGTGGGTAGACTCTTCCTTATTGTGTTTGGACTCTACACCCCTGTGAACACACAGCTGAACCTCCAGGAGAGGCCTGGTCAGGTCAAGGAGCAAAAACCAGCCAGATGCACTCTGAAAAACAAACTGAGGGTTCTAGAGGGGCGGGGGGTGGGAGGATGGGTTAGCCTGGTGATGGGTATTGAGGAGGGCACGTTCTGCATGGAGCACTGGGTGTTATGCACAAACAACGAATCATGGAACACTATATCTAAAACTAATGATGTAATGTATGGGGATTAACATAACAATAAAAATTAAAAAAAAAAAAAACCAGCCAGATGCTTCCAAGCATCTCTGCGAAGAATGTGCTAGATCCCCTGACACACTCCAGATATCAAGGAAAGGCCCTGGATGTTCTGCAGGGACACAGCTTGCCTATAAATCCAACCTCCTCTGTCCAAGGGCTTGGGCTCTCACCCCTACAACTGTAGCCGGAGAGTAGCCCGCACACTTTGCTTTCCTGTGCATAGACGTGTGGACACACAAACAGGGCTCACCTCTAACACTCTATTACTCTAGCTAAACTGTTTCTTTTAAATAAAAATTCCAGTGAACGAAAGAGAGGTGCAAGTTCAAGGAGTTTGCTATTTTAAAGAATATAGGTATGTATTTAGAATCAATTTGAAATTGATTTTTTAAAATTTTATTTATTTATTTGAGAGAGAGCGCGAGAGAGAGCATGAGTGGGGGAAGAAGCAGACGGAGAGGGAGAGGCAGATCCCACTGAGTAAGGAGCCCAACACGGGGCTCGATGATCCCAGGACCCTGAGATCATGACCTGAGCCTAAGGCAAACGCTTAACTGACTGAGCCACCCAGGCGCCCTGGAATTGATTTTTAGATGCTTGGTAAGATGTAAGATTGGCGAGGCCTACTACTATGTGATAAACGTCTGGATTAATTTAATGAGCCTTTACAGAGTATATGGGCAGGGGTCAGCGATGTTTTATAATTTGGTATAGAAACAGGTAACTTTCTGAAACTTAAAAAAAAACATCTTGATCTGTCTCTGATGGTTTTATGAAACATTCTGTGTTGAGGGGCCCCTGGGCGGCTCGGTCGATTGGGCGGCCCGCACTTGATTTCAGCTAAGGTCATGATCTCCGGGTCCTGGGATGGAGTCCCAGCGTCGTCGGGCTCTGTGCTCAGTGGGGAGCCTGCTCAGGGATTCTCTCTCTCCCTCTCCTTCTGTCTCCCACCCTGCTCGGGCTCCCCACCTTTCTAAAATAAATAAATAAATGTTTAAATAAAAGGGAATGTTTTGTATGAGAGACAATGCTTGACTAAGGTAAACCACTATCTTCCAGATTATCTCTGGAATACTGAATAATGAAAAGAAATGGGAAAATAATAAATGCAAAGTTTCTGACCTTAAGTCCATTAATACAAGAATGATGATACTGGTTTGATGTCCTATAGCTTTTAAAACCAGTCAGTAAGAATGTATTGAGTAACCACTATTCTCCACGTACTGTTTTAGGTAGTGGGTGGCTGGACAAAAACATAGAATCTCTAAAAGAGTTCCAGAATAGTTCTAGCCCCAAAGAATTTAAATCACCTTTAAGATACCATCTTGTCATTTAATCTCAAAACATGTCAGTTCAGTCAACGAAAGACAAGCATAATTATGCCGCTAGAATGGCGGGCTGACTCAGGCTCATAAATCACCCCAGTGAGGGGGCTTTGGGGGACGCCCCACCCTATAGCTCTACCACCACCTTCCTGGGAACATGTGAACACATTATTTATGCTTTGTTTCCACAGGAACAAAATGAAATCTGCTCACTCTCTCTCATCAGTCTCCCCCAGTCTCCAAAAGGCAGCTCATTGTTTACTTTCTGTCTGCCTGGCCTTCCATCTGCTCTGAGCCCCAACTGGCCTCTTCCTATGGCGACGGCCAACGTCCGTGATGGGCTGGCCTCTTCCTTCCACCGGTCCTGTTCCTTCATGGTGCGGCTGTAGCATACTGCTTCGGGACTCTGTCAGGACAGGCTTGCACATCTCCGGCTTCCTTCTTCATTGGCTCGCTAATTCTCATTGGTTCCAAAAGTTGTATCGTCCAACACGGACAGAACCATTTTCTTTTTGACTGGAAACCTAAATATCTCCAGACTTCAAGGATGCCCTGGGATATTTGTTTTCTTTACCCACAAAAACAGGGCAGCTTCTTCTCTTACTGGCACAGACATCACCTGCCTCACTTAGTACCACGAGCCTAAAGATCCTTAAGCCGCAGACTGACTCAGGGCAGGAAACGTACAGATTACGAAGGCCAAGGATGAGTGTGATGACACATGATGTCCAAGTGAGAATCACTCAGGACAACTGAACTAATGGTTGAGACCCCGGAAGCTGCCCCAGGCTTCTCATTAGATCTCCAGGAGGGGGACTTTATTTTACAACAAGAGGAAAGGCAACACCACCCGTGGCCAAGTACTCATCGAGTCTTTAAAAAGCAAGACGGATCGCTGGTGGGAGAATTTTTTTTTAAGATTTTATTTATTTGAGAGAGAGAGAAAGAGTGAGCGAGGGAGCAGGGGGAGGGGCAGAGGCAGAGAATCTCAAGCAGACTCCGTGCTGAGTGCGGAGCCTTGACACAGGGCTCGAATTCACGACCCTGAGATCATGACCTGAGATGAAACCAAGAGTCAGATGCTTAACTGACTGAGCCACCCAGGTGCCCTGCTGGCAGGAGAATTTTTAAGCAAAGTTACTAGAGAACTGTATTAGGTTCTCCAGAGAAACAGAACCAATAGGATATATACATATGTATACATACATATACACACATACATACACACACACGCATATATAAAAAGAGATTTGTTTCAAGGCATTGGTTCACACTATTATGGAAGCTAATAAGTCCCAAGATCTGCAGGAGGCCTGAGAACCAGAAGAGCCAATGGTGTAACTTACAGTTCAAAAGCCAGCAGTCCTGAGACCCAGGACGAGCTGAGTTTCAGTTCGAGCCCAAAGGCTGGAAGGACCAACGTCCCAGCTCTGCAGTCAGGCAGGTGGAGTGCCCTCTTGCTTAGTTTTCTCTTCAATCTGAGTCTGAAGGCTGTAAAAGACTGATATCCCAGGCAAGAGGAATTCCCACTTGCTCAGCCTTTATGGTCAGGCCTTCAACAGACTGGATGAGGCTCACCCATATTGGGAAGGGCAATCAGTCTACAGATTCAAATGTTAGTCTCATCTAGAAAAACCCTCACAGATACACCCAGAAGTAATGTCTGAACAATTGTCTAGACATCCTGCGGCCCAGCCAAGTTGACATAAAATTAACCATCATAGGGGCCAAGGTCGAAATCCACAATTCAAGACAACAGAGGTACCTGGTGACTCACCCCAAAGTCACAATGCCTGCTTGGTCTCCTGGAAGACTAGGCTCTTGGTCACTAGAGAAGAGCCTGGTCATTTTGCTCAAGGTAACCATGTTGAGGAAGTGGCTTCTCAGTATAATTCCACGTGATAAATGGGCCTTGATGGAATTCTCATAATAAAACTACACAGCAAGTATCCAATATCTCTTTCTGTTCACTCAAGCTCAAGGAACTTTGTATCTCATGGCATCTGAGGCAGAGAGAAGCTTACTTACTCCAGCCCCCTTGTTGACAAATGAAGCCGCCCTAGCCCAGAGGCTGGGTAATGCATCCTTAGATGCAGAACAGGGATAGAACCCAGGCCTCCTCAGGCGCCTGGGTGGCTCAGACAGTTAAGCATCTGACTCTTGATTTCGGCTCAGGTCATGATCTCAGGGGTCATGAGATCAGCCCCATGTTGGGCTCCTCACTCAGCAGGGAGTCTGCTTAAGATTCTTTCCCTTTCCTTCTGCCCCTCCCTCCCCTCGTTCTCACTTTCTCAAATAAAATAAATAAATAAATAAATCTTAAAAAAAAAAGAAGAACCCAGGCCTCCTGATGTCCAGCCTGATTATTTTTCAATATCCTATAGGGCTTTGTTTGTCTGCAACTCAGACTTTTTTCAGTATTGGAGGTGGTTTAACAAGCAATTGTGAGTCAAAATACGCAGCAGAAGGCCTCCTTGAAATATTCAGGTATGTCCCCAGTACTTGATGCCAGAGCTGCAAGAAGTATATGGCTTTGTGTTTCGAACACAGGTCTCCTGATTATAAGCCCCACCTGTGATTTGTTACCTCCCAAAATAAGTGCAAGGGAGTGCACACCATACGTGCACATCATGGAAGGCAGCTGTATACATTTCATTTACACTGGGTTAGACTATTTCCAACGGAAACCCAAACTGGGATCTGAAAAGAGGCATGATTGATTCTTAATTTAAATAGGAAACCACATTGAACACTTTCTTCCCAAAATTTCAGGTATGCTAAAATATCACCCCGGGACACCACTTAAGAATCAGAATTTTTCTTGTTTAAAATAAGCCCACATTTTTAAATCTGATGGTTCAGTCTTTTAAGTTCTACACGAGTCAATGCCTGAGGCCACATCGGGAGCTCCACACCTTTGGACCGCAGGGAAATGCGCCGGACACCCCCACAGGCAGATGGCAACGGTGGGGCTCGCCGCCGGGACAACTCGCTCACACTCCCGAGTTCTGGCCCCCTGGAAGGGCAGGGGCTGTCACCTCCCCGCGCTGGGACCTGCGGCCAGCCTTTGCCCAGGGCTCTCCCGTGGGTGGCAGTGGCCCGGCTCCCACCCCGCGGTAACCAGCCTGGCCAGGACTCGGACTTCGGTCTTCCCTCCCGGCATGGGGCGGTGGGTCCCTCCTGCCTACAGCGCCCCCCCGGGCTCTCCCCAACACGGTTCAGCTCCCCTTCCCCCCGGGTCTCCCCCAAGGCTCGGCTCCCCTCTCCCCGAGTGTCCCCAAGGCTCAGCTCCCCTCTCTTGGGCTCCCCCAAGGCTCGCTCCCCACTCCCAGGTGTCCTCACAGTTCTGCTCCCTTCTACCTTGCCTTTCTCCGGGTCTCCCCTGCGACTCCGTTCCCCTCCCCCCAGGTGTCCCCACGGTTCTGCTCCCCTCTGCCCCGGTCTCCCCCAAGGCTCGGGTCCCCTCTCCTTGATGTCCCCACAGTTCTGCTGCCCTTACCCGGCTTTTCTCGGGGTCTCCCGCGCGGCTCCGCTCCCCTCTCCCTGGGTAACCCACGGATCTGCTCCCCTCTCCCAGGTGTCCTCACGGTTCTGCTCCCCTCTGCCCAGGGTCACCCCGCAGCTACGCTCCCCTCTCCCCGGATCTCTCCAAGGCTCAGCTTCCCTCTCCGCGGTCTCCCCCGCACCTCGGCTCCTCGGTCTCCGGGTCGCCTCCAAGGCCTGGCTCCCCCTCCCAGGTGTCCCCACGGTTCTGCTCCCCTCCGCCCGGGTCGCCCTCTCGGCTCGGTCCCCCTTTCCCGGGGTCTCCCCCGCATCTCCGCTCCCCTCTCCCGGGTCTCCCCCACGTCTCGGCTCCAGTCTCCCCGGCTCTCCCGCGGCTAGGCCCCCGGTCCCCAAGGCGCCGGCTTCCCGCGGGGGGCGCGGGGGGACGGCACTCACCGCGCGGCGCGGGCGGGCTCTGGGGACCAGGCGGGCGTCCCGGGGCGAAGGCGGCGGCGGCGCGGGGCTGCGGCGGGGCGGCCGTCCGGGTGGAGCGCCGCGGCTCCCGCCCGAGAGAACCCCCGCCGTGTCATTTGACCATATAAGGAGACGCACGCCTCCGAGACGCCGGCGGCGCGGGCTCTGCGCGCGGGCAGCGGCGTGGGGGCGCGGGGGGGGGGGGGGCGCCCGTCGGCCTCCCGGTGGCCGGGGCGCAAGCGGACCCCGACTTTTTGTGTGCTTTGGGCTCCGATCCCCCTGGGTCTCTAACGCGCGGGGGTTACCGGAGCTCCGTGCCTGGCGTGGGCTCATAGGACAGAGTTGAGGGCAAGGGCCGTGCGCGGGTCGCTGCGGCCGCCACCCAGGATCTCCCCACGCCGGGGCGGAGTGGCAGGGGTCTCCCCACGCTCGCACTCTCCGCCCGGGTCCGGGGAACGCGATGCCAGCCGAAGCCCGAGAACGGGTGGGGGGGGGCTGGGGTGCGGAACGGGGACCACTGATCCGGTCTTGCCGGGGCAGGAGGCCAGGGCCTGGGATGTATGTGCACCGTGGGCTTCTTCGCCTTACCCCGCAGACCCCTCTCTGTCCCGAAATGAGCCGAGCAGATGGCTAGAGCGAATGGATAATGCCAGGTTCTTTGTTCCGCTAGGCTGGGGCCAGGGGGCTGTTCAGAGGTTCTGTTGTTCCCTCGGGGCGAGAAAACAAAGGTGAGCTGCAGAGAGTGCCTCCCGCACTGAAAGCCCAGCCCCTGGGCCTGAAGCCCACACTTAGTAGGGACAGATGGCACCCCTCAACCCGCAGGAAAGCGGGCATCAGGATAGAAATATTTGCTCTCGAGTGGGCGGCAGCCTGCCCTGCTGACTCGGGGGAAGATGAGCGGAGGGGAGGACGGCAGAGGGAGAGCGGGAGTACCGTGGGCAGGCATGTTATATTTAACAATCAGTGGGCCTCAGAGAAGGAAGAGCTATTTGATTCTTTTCTCTTGGTTGACGCTCAATGTCTGGGGGTATTTGAGACTCTCCGTGGGTCTCCATCATGGAATCACAGAGAGTCATACTAGCTACACTCATTGAGCTCTAACTCTACATGTTCTATCGTTTTGAGTCTCACCCCTTGAAGATAAGGATTAATACCCCCGTCTTAAGGTGAGGAAATTTCACCTTAGAAATTTTTCAGAGAGATTTGCTCAAGGCCTCCTGAGAATAATTATGCCAGCTGGGATTTGACCTGGAGTCTGTCAGATGGCAAAGCCATGCGAGTAGCTTGCAGGGCAGGAAATGCCCCTCATCCCACCAGTCACTCCATTGCCCTCCAGAGCGCTGAGGCTGACCACAGCAGTGAGTCCAGTCAGAACTGGATGTGGGGAACCCAGTCTTCCTTCCCCCATTCCTCCCTGAACCTGACAGGTTCTCACCAAGGACAGAAGTGTGGGCTCCAGACCTGCACTCCCACTCATAGTCAAAGCAGGCCAGTATCTTGAGCAAAATGTGTGTAGACAAGCCTTTTCCCTCTGACAGTTATCTAGATTTGTTGTCTGTATAATTGCAAGTTACAGAATGATCTTCCAGAGACAGAGAGAGAGGGAGAGCTGAGGGGGAATCAAAAGGCTTAACTAGCTGCAATGAATAGGGTGGACTTGAAGAGATTCTGAAACAAAGAACACACCATTTCAAAAATAAATTTTCATGAGACAGTTTGGGGAAGTGTGACACTAACAAGATAGTGGATGACATTGAAAAGTTATTATGAATTTATTTTAGGTGTGATAATGAAATGGTACACACACACACACACACACACACACACACACATTCTTAAAACCCTTAGCTTTCAGAAATAATGCCAAAATATTTACCAATGAGATAACATTATGTCTGAAATCGTTGCAAAATAATTTGAGGTGGGGGGAATGAATAGGGCCAATATATCTATATCTATATATCTATCTATCTATATATATGCCCATATATATATATATTTATATATGAAATAATATCAGCCATGGATTAATGACAACTGGAAGTTGGGTGACAGGTGTGTAGGGGTTCATTATACTAGTCTCTCCTTTTGTAATGCTTGAAAAACTCTGTAATGGAACATTTTTTAAATTACAAATGCACATACCATTTGACTTTGACCCAGCGCTTCCCCTTACAGGAAATTATCTTACAGATAGACTTGCTCATGTGTAAATTGATAAACATACAAGAGTAGTCCTTGTGGAATTCTTCATAATAGCAAAATATTGGAGCATGTTATATGTTCATCAACAGGGACTAGTTAAATATTGTATGGTACATTTTAGAGTTATTTCTATATGCAACTGTTAAAAAGAAGAAGGTAACTATATTTATTGATTTGGCATCATCTCCAAGTTATGTCCATGGAAAGAAAAGTAGATAGTAACCAAATAGTTGTGTTAAGAAAGGAAGGGAGGAAGACAATGTATACATATACTAGTGGTTGCCTCTGGGGAGATCTGGGGAGCTGGGGGCCAGGCGTGGGAGATTAAGTTTTACTCTATACCCTTTTGTTTCTTTTAAATTTTGAGCTATATAAATATATCATTCATTCAAAAAATAAAAATATTTTAAAAATTAAAGCAACACATGCTCCTTTAAGACAAATAGGAAACAAAGTTTGTTAAACTGACTTTATAGAACATCAAGGAAGTTTGCTAGAAATAGAGGCAGAAGGAATACAATTCTGAGGTGAATGGTATGTACTTTTGGGAACAATTTGAATCAAAGGACAAACTATTTTAAAATTAAAATTTGGGGCACCTGGGTGGCTCAGTCGGTTAAGCATTTGCCTTTGGCTCAGGTGATGATCCCAGGGTCCTGGGATGGAGCCCATGTGGGCTCCTCTCTCACTGGGGAGTCAGCTGGAGGATTCTTTCTTTCCATCTCCCTCTGCCCTTCCCCCTGCTCATGCTCTCTCTTTTTGTCTCAAATAAATAAATATAATCTTTAAAAAAATAAATTTTTAGGAGCATCTGGGTGGCTCAGTCTTCATTTCAGCTCAGGTCCTGATCTCTGGGTAGTGGGATCAAGCCCCACTATAGGTTCCTGCTCAGCCAGAAGTCTGCTTGTCCTTCTCCCTCTGCTTCTCCCCCCTGCGTGCTCATGCATGCGTTCTCTATCTCAAATAAATAAATACACACATAAAATCTTTAAAATAAAATAAAATACATTTTTATAAGATAGTCTGGTAAAATGTATTTTGAAGAGTTCTATCTTTTATCCCATTGTATTCGCAGGGCCTAACTATAGCGCATGGCACATAGTATGTGCTTAATAAAAACAGATACTGAATGAATGGTGGATCACAGAAGACTTGCTTAATATGTGGCAAATCTTTCACTTTGTAGTTGATTACAGTATAGCAGATAAATATTATAGAAAATAGAATGCTATGACAATATAACTTGATCTCTGGAATCAGGTCTGGATTTGAATCCTTGTCCTACCTGGGACTTACTGAGGGGGCCTCGGGCAACCGCAAAATCTCCCTAACCCTCAAACTACTCATATGTAAAATGGGTGAATGACATATAGTTTGCAAAATTCTTGGGAAGATCCTTCGAGATGGCTCATGTAAATCACTAAACAGTATTAATGAAGTTCTTGGCACATAGTAGGCCCTCAGTAAACATGAGCTTTTATTCCATGGGTATTTTGTTTGACAGTAAAGGGGAGATGAATTCAGAATAAGAGGGAAATGTGAAGGTGGTGAAAAGGTACAATTTTCCAGTTATAAAATAAGTAAATCCTGGGGAGGTAATGTACAGCATGGTGACTATAGCTAATAACACTGTATCGTAGATTTGAAAGTTGCTAAGAGAGTAGATTGTAAAAGCTCTCATCGCAAGAAAAAAAATGTAACTGTGATAGACGTTAACTAGACTTATTGTGGTGATCATTTAACAATATCTACGATTATCGAATCATCATGGTATACACCTGAAACTAACATAATATTATATGTTCATTATATCTCAATAAAAAAGGGAAGGAAACGGACTTAATTCTCATCAGAAGGAAGGATTAAAGTTGAGATTGTATTCTAAAGATAAAAGATTGTCTTTTTGACAGAAAAATTATCTGCTATGGATAAAAGGTTAATTCGTGGAAGAAAAGAAATTAAGAAATTATATTTCCTGGGAAAGGCATAGAGGCAACTCTTACAGGTGATTCAAGTAATTCAAGCTTCTCTTGTTAATTTCAATTCTGTAATTCCGGCACCAGCCAGCATCACCCTGACTTCTTCCTCTTTCATGGGGGGAGGTTTCAGGGATGCGGTAGCTAAGAAGCAGGAAAAGAAAAGGAAGGCCGTATGGCATAAGTCGTGGTTCTCAAAATGTGGTCCTGGACCAGCTGCATCAGGATCACCCAGAAACTGATTAGAAGTAAAACATTCCCTGTGTTTTAACAAGCCCTGCAGGTAATTCTGATGACTAATCGTGCCTTGAGGTAAAATACTCCCCAGGGATTCCAACTCTGGACTCAGTAATTTACCAGAAACCCAGACATTAGTTCCGGGGGTGGGGGTGGGGAGCGTGGAAACAGATACACTAAATACAGACTGGGATCTGGAACTCTAAAATCCAATTACAAGTATTACTTACTCTGCCAGATACTTCACGGGAGGGAAGCACAGGTAGAAATGAACTCGAAAATCCAATCACAAGTATTACTCTGTCTGGTACTTCATGGGAGGGAAACACAAAGTACAAAACTTACAAGGCAAATTCTTGCAGCCTGTGTGTCACTGGTACCAAAGCTGAAACCTAATTCTCTCCTCCCGGAGGCCCAGAGAGGAAGACACAGCTTCAGAAGCGTGGTCAGACCTGGGGTGGGGGGAGAAGGTGGGCGAGGGGGCGGTCAGGCCGGGGTCTCCTCCTGACCTTGGCCACCTGGCAGGTACTAGGAGACCTCACCAGCACCGGGAAGAAAGGGAACCCATGAAAACAGGGGCGGAAGTTCAGACGTCCCTATGTCCCCTACCCTAACTGACCATTTTGATGAGGATTTTTACAGCACTCCTCCCATTTCAGGAGCAGAACTTCTCACAGGCAGCTCTGCCCACTCAAACCCCGGGCAGGAAGCTGTTGGATGATTTGCCCTTGATTCAGAGGTAATCATTCTTAATTGCCTCAGATATTTGGAGGGTGAGTGTCTAAGATCATAAAAGCTGGCGGTAAGCCCTGAGTTCTTGCTCTGTTCCCGGGAAGGGAGCAGGGTGGGGGGCAGGTCTGTGCACGCCTCCCCATGACACAGCACCACCCCAGTATCCTGGCTCAGACACCTGGGCTCACTTTTTCTAAAAGCACGATTTGCCTGGGTGGAGAGAGAACATTTCTATCAAAGATGACCATGCAGACAGAGCACTCACTTCCTGTGCCCCTGAGCTCGGTGCCGGTGTCCCCTGGAGCAAACCGAAGGATCTTGGTCTGGTTACAGCTTTGTTCTTGTAGGTGCCCAAATGTTGCCCCTGTGCCTGTTAAGACTTTCAGGAAAAGCCCAGCCTTCCGGGAGATGCACACTCTTTGCCTCCCCACCCCCTTTTGCTCTGGTTAGGGGAGAAAAGCTTGGCTCTTTCTTAAGACACAGAGTTTCCATATCCCATTTCTTTGTTCTTTTTTACAAACTGATTTAATGGATGCAAATAGTCACCACGTTCAAAACCTCAAAACATGCCTGACATCGAGCCAAATCCACGAACAACTCCATGATTTTCTGAATTTGCCATCATTGGTTAAAGCTGATTTGGAGCATTTCATACAAGTTTCCATTGTGGCTTTGATAAGTCATTTAAGAAAGGTTCTATCTGGCAGCCTCACGGCCAATAAAATGAAACCGTTCACACTGCGGTTCACTTCTGTGAGGCTCAGAGGCCAGTTGTGGATCAGGAAATGTTGCTGGACTATTTCAGATGAAAACAATTTCTCAAGTGGGCCCTGGAAATGTTTGCTTCTTCTTTGAGATCTTTTTGTCTCCGATTTCAGCCCTTTTCTGCAATAACCCGGTCGCTTCTCTGTTTGCCAACAGTTTTACTCTGTTTTCCCTCTGTCTGCTTTTCCAAAACCCATTGAAAAGAAGTGTAAACGCCCGAGGTCTGCGCAAACCTAGCAAAATCCTATTCTGAATGAACCATGTTTGCTTCCCTAAAATCCCTGAAGCGCTTTTCCAGGTGGCCTCTGCCAGTTCTTCCTGGAGTCCCTGAAATGGGAGCATCTCATGTCCTCTTGGGTCTCAGAATGTGGATTTTGAACCACACTGAAGTCACAAGTATTCTTTGTGAACTGACTTTATGAGTCAGCACCGCAACTTTAAAATCCCCAGTGCGCCGTCCCTGCCCCTCAAGTCCTTTCTGTACTACTTCCACTTGGATCAGGGTCGTTAAGAGAAAATCTAGCTAGGAAGAGCCTGGGCTGCCAGGAGGGAGGGGAGCCCCAAGCTCCAGCCCAGGCAGCCCTGTGGAGCTGTGTGTGCACCACCCACGTGTGTGTCCTCTTTACTTAACCTCTGAAACAAAGGATGGCCTCTCTTCTCACCTTAAAGGGTTATTTGAAATTATTTAGTCCTTCTTCAAGTTATTTTTATGGTTAATCAACTCCTGAAAATTTTCCAAAATGTCTCATACCATAGAAATGATCGTGCAGCGTGGTAGGTGAGGTGCATGTGACAAAGAGCTGTACTTTCTGTTGCTTTATGTTCTGTTAAGAACACAAGTGAAGGGCTGTCTTCTACCTGTTTCAGAAGGTGCTTTAACATGGGGCCTGAGAGTCACGGCAGAGCTTCTGGGACAACCAGGCTTTGCTGGACAGCATTGCAATGGTCCCTGATGGCGGGGAGACCAGAAAAAGATTTTCTAAAATGTCTGACCTTTGCAGGATGCTGGCAGTATGATTTGCCCCCCAAAGAATCTTTTCAAATTCTGGGCCATCCTAACCGCACACATATTTTTGGAAACTTCTGCGCAGTTAGAGATGCTGAGGAATGACTCTGTAACTCTTCCAGATTAGTCATTGCCTCCTGCAGGGATGGAGGGGCTCCAGGGGCAAATCATTGTCAGATACCCAAATTATTCATTAGTCGTCCTTAAACTCAGTAAATGCCTCTTCCTTTCCCTGCCTTCCTGCCTCTCTCTCTCTCCCTCCTTCCCATTCTCTCTCTCTTTCTTTCTTTCTTCCCTCCTGCCGCCCCCCCCCCCCCCCGTAGTCTTTCTCTGCTTTCAGTTCAACAATCTGAAATTATGCTTTCCCCTTGCCGATGGCCTTACCACAACCCGGCTCCTTGACCTTGTTACCATTTTAGGGACCCAGTTCTGTCTCCCACCCTGTCTGTGTGGCGTGCCTATTTCCCTATATCGTCACGGGTCCCTTGAGTTTCCAGGTCAGACTGAGAGCAAAGGAAGGAAATGCTTGGAGGTTTTCTGTTTTGAAGAGTATGTTTGGAAAGTCATCAAGTCAGGAGAACAGGGGCTTCCCATGTAAGTCAGGAGGTCCTTGAGACCCCTTCCCACCCGGTCTCTTGGCTTCTGCATGCTCCACCTCTGCCCCTGAGCCAAGAGAGTTTTCCACACTCTGTTCAGCCCCCTGAACTCCTTCTCCCCTGCGAAGGCTACCTCGAGTACCCATCCCTTGTTTTTGACCATTCCATACTGTCTCATCTTTCCCTTGTTTATAACAACAAATGAAAGAGTGGGAGTCCCTTCTGGGCAGGGTTAAACACATTCATTTCTGTATTCTCTGCATCTTGGTCAGTAGTCTGAATTCAAATCGGGTATCCTGAAAATGCCTAAACCAAGATAGGGCTGTCATACAAGGGCTCATATGGGCTTACTTGAACCAAACAAATCAACCCTATTGCCCATTTGGGCGGTTCCATTATCTGGGCTTTGCACGGAGATCTGACTTGCAAGCACTTGCATTAAAGCTCAGTGGAGAGGCGCCTGGGTGGCTCAGTTGGTTAAGCATCTGCTTTCGGCTCAGGTCATGATCCCAGGGTCCTGGGATCGAGCCCCGCATCGGGCTCCCCGCTCAGCGGGAAGCCTGCTTCTCCCTCTGACTGCCGCTCCCCCTGCTTGTGCTCTCTCTCTCTCTTGCTCTCTCTCTGACAAATAAATAAAATCTTAAAAAAAAAAAAAAAAAAGAAAAGAAAAGTGGAGGGCCTGTCCTCTCTGGCAGGGGGAGAAGGGAACCAGGAGCTGTTCTTCCCACATTAGCTGGAGTCCCCCCAGGAGTACCTTCCATAGGTACTGTGAGCAGCTGAAATCAGCCGGCAGGGGTCAACCCATGGACCTTCGCACTTCTGCCTCTGAGTGTCTAGCTCTTCCTGAGGAGGGGGCTGCCCCAGATGGACCTCTGCCACCCCCTGCCTGGGCCCTAGGTGCAGAAGGCAGCTCCCTGAGGGAAGACCTGGAAGTGGTCATGCCAACGGAAGCCACAGCCTCCATTTTTAGCAACCAAATGTAATGAATTCATGTCTTAAAATTATGGCTGGGGCATGCCTGACTCACTATTAAATACTTTAAGACAGTCTGTCTGTCCAAACGGGAGCATACAAAACAAAAATTCTGTCTCGCAGGGAAAGTGGTAAAGGTCTGTCCTCTGCACCTGCATGAGTGTGTCTGGTGGGCCATTTGTCAAAGCAGGTCTAATTGCAGGAGCCTCTTTAGTGATAACAGCTCTGTCCAGCCTCTGAGAGGGGCATCCTGACCCCCAAAGCGGGCTTTAGATCAGTAGGCTGCAGAGATGAGCCCATGTAGGAGCACACAGCTCATCCCTTTCAAACCATACCTGTTTTATGGTGGAGTCACTCAGAAAGAAAAACTGGTGTATTTCCCTCATTCACTCATATTGTTAATGGATAATCCTTCCCAAAGGTAGACCAGATTCCTAAGCTTGTACTTGCCTTCGCCGTGGCCATCCGCACTCCCAGAGATGACTATGCAGCTTTCCAAGTCATGCGGTCCTAATTTTGACTTGCACATCACCAGGCAGTAAGAGGGGACATCCCCTGGCCGAGATGGGGACCAGCACCCTGCTCTTGCAGAACCATGCTTTCACTTGGGAGAAGCACCCTTTCACGTGGCCAGGTGGGCTTTACTCCTTGACTTTGGATGGGTCTTTCTTGCTCCCTTGCAAGGGGCATGCACAAGCAGAGGGAGGGCAGAGTCCTTGTTTGAGCCGAACTAATCGGACTGATAGTCAATGAATGTAAACTTGACATCCCAGATTCTGGAATGCAGAGTTCAGAGGAGCTATCGTTCATTATCACTGTTATAACAAATGTTTTCTTTTCTTTCTGTCTTTTGTTTTTGATTGCTGATATGGTGGCATTTTTTGTGTAGGAAAGTGAGGTGGGTGTGGATTTAGACACAGAGTCTTTGGAAGACTCATTTCTTCTTTCTGTCTCAGACTCTAGGAGGAGATGCGGTTTTAGGGGGCTCTGCACCCCTCATGGTACTGGGGCAGAGCAGAGGACTGGTACAAGGGAGGCCAGGAGAGCCTGCGGCAGCCCCCAACAGTGCGGGGTACCTCCCTGCGGGCCAAGGAGGCAGAGAGGGGGCTGTGGCTCAAAGGAGGAGAATGTCTCTGCAACGAAGCTTTGGGACAGAGAGAAGGGGCCGCAGAGGCCTGCCGGGAAGAATAGTCCCAGTGAGAACAAAAGGACACTGTGCATAAGAAAACAGAGAAGTGAGGGAGAGAAGAAGAAAGAGATGGTAAAAGCAGGCTTCCTTCCACCTGGGAAATAGGCAAGGCACCAGCACTTAGCTGGTTAATTCATGTGGACAAATAAGGCTCAGGCTACTATTCCCTGGAAGTCAGGAATGGTTTCAGAGGAAGACACTGAAGTTACCCCCAAACTCTCCATGACCCAGCTGCACACTCCGCTTTGGCCATTCCGAGGGAGGCCACAACATTACAAGCCCAATGAGGGAGCAAAGCAGGGGAGGGCCAAGGAGCAAAGCAGGGGAGGTCCGAGGGCAGCTTCTTATGTCAGCCCCTGAGGTAATGGTAAATTGCACATTTCGTACAAGAATTGTTCAAGTCTTTGTGTGTAGGACTAGCAAAAGTCACCATTTGGTCTGCTACTCTAGAGTCCTATTTATGATGCGCTGTAGATAACGTGATGTTATGGTTTAAATGCCCATCAAGGCTCTTGGTCCCAGGAAGAGGAGGCAGAAGGATGATAAGCAGAGTCACCCAGGAGCTGCCTCTGGTCCATCGTGGACTCCACTGGTGTCCTGGAGCTGCCTGGGGAGTCTGACTGGAAAAGCACACGGCTCACTCTTCCATGGGAGCAGGTAACCAAGCTAGAGCTCGGCAGGAGCCTTCCCTGGTGTCCTTGCCAGAAGAACAAGCCGACTCCTGCCTCATTTCTACCACAAGGGCTTGGGGCCAAGTTAACCAGAATGAAGGGACATTCCAGAGGATGAGGAATGCCAGGGTCCCTGGCCTGGCTACCAGGCTGGGGTGGGGATCCTGGAACGACCACATGCCCCCCCCGGAGGGTCTGGGAGCCACGTGTGTGATTTGGGGGGGAGGCAGAGCCCAGAGATGAATGCTCACACCAGGGTCAGGACACAGGAAAGTGGGAGGGCAGCATCAGAGTTTTGTCTCCCAAGCAGAAACAGCTTGCCAGCTGGAAGGAGACCTGAGAAGTTTTAAACCCAGGCAACTCCTCCGCCTTCTAGAAGCCCGGCATGTCTGCCTCCTTTCACAGCCCTGACAATAACGGGCATGTGCCCCGCCGAGGGAAATAACCCCAACTGGACCTGGGGCCACACAGCCGAAGTGAGTGTGTCTGGTAGGGCTAGTCCTTCCACAGACAGTGCTCTGAAGGCTGGTAAGCTACCTGCCAGAAGATTTCTGAGGGCGATGCCTTTTGAAGTCTCTTCTAACTGCACATCTCTGGGAAACGTGTCACCTATTATGACACTGCTAGCTGATGTTGGTGTCTAAACCCAACACGTTGGATTGTCTTACTCAGACCAGAAGGATTTCTTGGCACAGACAAGCAGAGGGAGGTTTACGGTATGCGCGTCTCCTTGAATCGGCTTGTGCTTCTGTGATGCTGGCAACCAGAGGGGTCCCCACAGGACGAGGGAAATGCTGAAGCATGCAGGAGAGGAGCAGGGAAGTGAGTCATTCAATGGACTCGAAACCCACCGTGCTACACAGCCAAACACAGGAGGCAGCCGTCACAGCTTCGAGCGTTTGAAAAATTTCCACAGTGGAAGCATGCCTCGTTCTTTTGGGAAGTGGCACGCTGCACATTAAGTCAACCTCAGGTAAGATGTCTCGGGACCATGCAAAGAAGACTCTTATTCTCAGGTTTCCAAATTCCATTTCATCATTTACAACATGTCCGCCATTTTGGCCCTGAACCTGTGTCTTGATGATGAAATCCTCATGAAATTGAAGGCACGGTGGGAGGGGCAGTAGTGTGAATGTCCATGGAAGAATTACAAATGGACCCCCGTGAGCACAGGTGTGCATATTGCCATCACCACTTTAGATGTTCAGACTCATTCATTCTCATTTCGTTCACTACAACGGATCCTAAAATTAAGGCAGACTGCCACCCTCTGTGTCCTAAACTGTAGACAAGATTAAAGGCCATCAGCATAATTTCCTAATATTGTCTTTGAGTTAAAGTCTTAAGACATAACTTTAAAAAATAAAAACATGTTATAACTTTAGAAACAGTATTATCAAAGACTGATTCTGTCTCATTTAGAGCATCTTTTAAAGAAAACAAAGTGTAACGTGCAACGTTTTTTTTTCTCAATTCTTTCCAAGCACATCTTAATAGCCCTTGTCTCTCCCTCGTGGTTTTAGTTAGAATCCTTTTTCCCAGCTCACCCAGAATCCTAATCTTTGAAATGGAGAATTTGTGAATGATCCTGGAACGTGGGACTCTTCTGACATCGAAAGCTCATGATGTCCTCCTCAGAGAAATCAGGTGGAGGGGGTTGGGCACAAGGAAACTCCTGGGCAGGAAATTATTATTTGCTGAGTGCTTCACCCTCATGCTGGCAGCATGAATCAAGCTCAGCCCCTTCCTTCCAAAGCTTAAAGTCCAGTGTGACCGGAAGGGAGGAAGGCAGCTTGATCAAGATGAGAGTCCAGTATGATCTGGTCTGAGTGAAGATATGGAAAGTGTATCCCAATTCTGGGTATTGCAACCTACATCATGAAGGAATGTTTGCTCATGCGTGTTCACAGCAGCATGGCTCACAACAGTCAAAATGTAGAAGCTGCCACGTGTCCACCAATGGATGAAAGGATAAAGAAAATCTGGTGTATGCACACAATGGACTATTACTCAGCCTTAAAAAGAAAGGAGGACACATCCTACAACATGGATGAACTTTGAAGACATTAAAGCTACATGAAATAAGTCAGACAAATACTGAATAATTTCACTTACATGAGGTTCTTAGAGTCATTGAATCCATAGAGGAAAAAAAAATAGAATGGTTGTTGCCAGGACTGGGAGCAGATGGAAAAGGGAATGGGGAGTTATTGTTCAATGGGTACAGAGTTTCAGTTTTACAAGACGAAAATGTTCTGGAGATCTGTTGCACAACAATGTGAACACACTTAACACTATTGAATTGTACACTTAAAAATGGTGAGGATGGTAAAAAAAAAAAAGGTATAGAAATTGTATGTGTAAAAAGTGATGGGAACACAAGAAATGCCCTTAGGTCTGTGATGGTAAACTTCATGCATCAAGCTGACTGGGCCAGGGGTCCCAGATAGTTGGTCAAACATTATTCTGGGCATTTTTGTAAGAGTGTTTTTGGATGAGATTGACATGCGAGTCAGTAGGCTGAGTAAAGCAGATTGTCATCCCTAATGGGGTGGACCCCATCCAATCATTTGAAGGCCTACATAGAACAGAAAGCCTGACTCTGCAGAGTAAGGAGATTTTTCTGCCCCACTACCTTCAAGCTAGACCCTCAGGTTTTTTTCCCCTGCTTTAGGACTCAGACAGAAACATCAGCTCTCCTAAGGGTCTAGCATATCTACTCACCCTGCAGATCTTTGGACTTCTTGGTCTCCGTAATCTGATGCAGTTTCTCTGGAGAATCCTGCCTGATATAGGATCTTAGGAAGGCCTCCTGGAAGGGGTGTCAATTTGACAGAAAGCTCAATTGTACAGCACAAATGGGACACAGAGGGCCCTGTGACACGTCAAGGTGTATGTCACGGGTTGGGACACAGTTCGGCATTACTAGAGTCAGGGATGAGGCTGAGGGGAGGTGAGGCCAGCCCACGGAGAGACTTCTGTGCTATGCTGAGGAACTTTATCCTCTAGGCCAACACTTCCCCCCAAGGTCTGCTGACAGAGGTGTGTTAAGAGGTACCTCCCACAAGACACACACAAACAAGCACTCAAGTTAAGGTCAGATAAGGCTAGTAATTCCCTGGCTGAATAAGTGAATGGGTTTCTTTACTGCAGGACTTTTCAGAGGCTTTAATGAGCTCGTGTGCAGTGTGAATCTTCAGGAGACCATGCTGTATTTTAACACAGTTACCCTCCCCCTGTCTGATTCTGATACCTATTAGGATGGTGAAGAAAGCCAGTTTCCACAGAGTGCTTCTAAGAGGTTGGAAGTCACTGAAAGGGTTTAAGTGGGAGACTGACCTGGCCAGTTCTTTGATTTTGGTAGATAAATTTGGCTGAAGTATAGAAATCTACCACATGCTCATTTAGGAGGTGTAAGGAGATGGTGTCAGTGTTCTGCCTAGACCCCGTTGGGTCCCTTTGGATCCCTTTTACTGTTTCTGTGTGGACGGCCCTTGGGCTACTGGGGCTCCTTTACTCCTTCTCCCAGTGTGTCCTTGGCAATGACAGACTGATGTGGGAATGTTGAGAGCCCAGCTCCCTTCCTCAAGTTGGATCAAACCCAAGGCAGAGTCTACATTCAAGTGCACCTCTGTGGGATCAGGCTGAGGCTGGCACTTTGCTTGAAACCATGTCCTTTGTACCTTCTTCCTCTTCCCTGTCCCATTTTCCCACTTCCTTCCAGAATCTCCTCCTGGGAAACCCAACCTAGGACCATGGGCTGCTGTGTTGGTCCTGTTAAAAGAAGGCAGGGTGGTAGTAGTAGGAATGGGGAGGTAGTGTCAGTTTCAAGAATATTTTAAAGATGTCAAATCAGTAGAAATTGTTATAGATGATTAGATACAGAGGATGAGCCTAAGATAATTTCAGCCTCCCGACTTAGGTAACTGTAAGCTACCACCATCTTCAGGAAAATAGAAAAGTCAAATTTGATGAATTCCGTTTTGACCTACTAAAACTGAGGCACTTTGGGGACAGCCATACAAAAAGCTTTTTAAAACTTGTATGGACACGAGATTCAAGGAGGAAGGTAAGAACTGGAGATATGGACATAGGAACCACAAGCCAAAGGTCATTTAAAACAAACAATAAACAAGCAAAGTAGAATGAGTAAGTCATCCAAGAAGGCTTGTGGATTGTGGGGAGTGGGTTAAAGGTCAAGTTCCCACAGCCTCTCAGGTTTAAGGGGCAGGCAAAGGAGGAGGTGCGTAAAGACTGAGAAAGGCTCTCTGGGAAGTGGGGGGGAGATGCAGTGTGAGGATGGGTATGCTGAGCACTGAAGTATTTCTAGGAGGAATGCCAGTAGTGTTGAATAAGCTAGGGACTGCTGGGGGTCCACTGGACGAAGTGATATGGAGGCTGTTGGTGACTTTGGAGATCCATTTCCATGGAGCAACAGGAAAGCCAAGCTTTAGTAGGTTGAGTCCATGGCCTTTGAGAATGTGGCAATGTCAGTGTTAAGAAGTCTGATGGGACTAAAGGAAACAACATAGGTGGGTTTCACAGGCGAGGAAACTGAGGCCCAGAGGCTAATTAATGTGCCCAAAGTCGGAGGCAATGGTGTGGCCGGCCCATTCAGATGAGGAGCACGTTTGACTGAGGTCCTGCCTCTCCTCTGACTTCCGTCCCGCTGGCTCCCGAGCAAGTCATTTGGCTGTTACCAGTTTCTGAACACTCACTGCCTCTCCTTCGAGTCTCTCCTTTTCAACTAGCACAAGAAATAAACTCTCAAAAGCGAAAAGAAAGGCAAAGCCTCTCCATTGTCCCCTTTCTCTCCAGGCTCCCCCTTTTGCTTCATCCTTTGACAAAAATGGACAGAAAGTTTCCAAGATCAAGAAGCATAAAATCTGACTTTTTTTTCCTTGTCAGAAAAAGGAAACTTTCCACTCTTTCTAAAAAATTTCCACTTGCTTTTTAAAGAAAAGAAGAACACCATGTCTCCCTGGAGATACTCTAGCAGTTAGCAACTAAGCTAAATGCTGCTGACCATAGCTTCTTAAGTGCTCAGTAGCCTATGGCTTATAATTTTCTGTGATACAGCTGTAGTTTAAGGGATGTCATATTACATACCTTGTACCTGAAGGCTGGACTGACATATATTTGTTGTACATAAAGCCAAATGCACAAAGATTTTTAAATTCTATTTATTTAAACTAGAAAAAAACCCAAAGCAATTCACCTATTTCTCTTACTCCCTACCTCTGACAACCACCAGTCTGTTCTCTGTATCTATAAGCTTAGTAAATATATACATATTTAGATATGTATAGAAATATATAAATAATATAATATATAAAAATATAAATATACATAATAATAAATATATATATTTATATTCCACATATAAGAGAGATCATATGGTATTTGTCCTTCTCTGTCTGACTTATTTCACTTAGTGTAATGCCCTGAAGATCCATCCATGTTGTTGCAAATGGCAAGGTTTCCTTCTTTTCTATGGCTGAATAATATTCTAGTGTGTATATAGACCATAGTTTTTTATCCATTCATCCATCAGTGGACCCTTAGTTTGTTTCCATATCTTGGCTATTGTAAATAATCCTGCAATAAGCACAGGTGTGCATCTATCTTTTTGAATTCGTGTTTTTGTTTGCTTCAGATAAATACCCAGAAGTAGAATTACTGGATCTTAGGGTAGCTCTATTTTTAATTTTTTGAGGAACCTCCATACTGTTTTCCATAGTGGCCTCACCAGTCTGCATTCCCACCAACAGTGTGCAAGGGTTCCTTTTTCTCCACATCCCCGCCAACACTTATTTCTTATCTTTTTGATAATAGCCATTCTCACAGGTGTGAGGTGATATCTCACTGTGAGTTTGATTTGCATTTCCCTGATGATAATTGATGTTGAGCATCTTCTCATGGATAAAGACTCAATTTTGACCCCAGGTGGGAGAAAACACTTTGCAAGTCTGCGATGCTGCCCTGTGGGTACAGTATATGCTCGAACCAGCTTTCTTTGAGTATGTGCTGCTTTCTTGCCATTGGCCAAAATACATAGATTTCAGGGTGAGAATAAGGGTGGCACATCTCATGATTAGACCTAGTGTCTGAAGGGTGGCCGAATAAAATCACTCAAAAATGCCACTTCTGGCATAAGGATTATTTTAAGCCAAAGGCACTTAAAAAAACAGCAGGTGCAGAAGAATGCTCTGATCGGTTTTCTTCCTGAAAGCAGGAGATGAGCTCCCATGTGAACGATTTCTCCCTATGCCAGGAGGAAAGAAACATTCTCATCACCAGACGGGGAGTCCAGGCCCAGAGAAATCTATTCAAAGAGACCGTGTTAAATTACCTCTTATCTCCCTTTAAGCTCCCCGTATATTTTGTTCCTTTTCCACAATTACCTCTCTTTGTTCAACCTGGTATAGAGACACAGACCCAGCACCCTTTGGGGGCTTCCATTTTTCTATGGAGGCTCCCACGGACGTGTAAGAATCTGGGTGCTTTGCTCCTATTAATGTCTTATGTCAATTTAATTCTCAGGCACAGCTGGAGACCCTACAAAGGTAGAGGTAAAGTTTGGTCTTCCCTACAGGAGCGGCCACCTCTATTCCTGCTAAGGCACAGGAGATCCCCCACCGCTGCTTTTGTGCTCAATATACATGTCCACACAGTAATCAAGTGTGAAGAAAATAGTTTGGACTTTGCAAAACCTTTGAAAGGGACGCAGGGAGCCAGAACCACACATTGAGAACCACTGAATTAAGCCACTATATGTTGGCACTTATGTTTTGTCATAGAGGTGGGGGTGGGATAATTTTAATCATGTAGAGTTTGTGTCATGCATCGGTTCTCATTTTTGACTCTGCGCGTGGCTGTGGAAGGCTGCTCAAGGCTCGTCATGGAGATGGTGTCAAGCTGAACCAGCAGACCTTCCCGAATCCCTGGCATCCTAGTGTGAAGGTGAGCTAGCCAGGCAGGTGAGCACCTGTGTGAGCTGCCTGGACCATAGGGATACATCCCCTGGACAGAAGCCACCTAATTTCTTCAGATGGAAAATAAGCCATAGAGACCCATGTGTTAAACACCACCAACAAGGGACAAGAGAGCAAGGTGATCTGATGATCAGGTAGGTCAGAGCTGCAGGTATCAACAGAATTGGGTCCATAAAACCAGATCCCGTTATCTATTCATTTTAGTTAGGATGATGCAGGGAGCACGTTGCAGGTGTGCGCGTGGCCGTGTTAATGGCTTTCCCTGTGGATGAGGTTTGTGTTGATGTGCAGAGTTCTGTGTCTTCTTTAAGGACGCATCTCTCTATAAGAATATTTATACGAGTAGTACCTTGCTGTACATGTCTCTGGGTATTTTGTCCTTTAGTTTAATGCATGTCTAGAAAGTAGGTTGTTTTGTATGACACACAGACCTGCAGAAGGACGCATAGTCCAACCTTCCTGGATGCACACGGTCCCCAGGGGGGAGTATCCAGTGGAGGGGGTCGGGGGTGCACTGGCTTGGGTTCCCAGAGGAGCATGCCTTACCTTCTGAGAGAGATGCACCCTGAATTCCTTTTGCTAAGACTGCAGGAACAAATTGTCACACGTCACAGACTGGGGCGGGGTGGGGGGGCTTAAACAACGGAAACTTAGTGTCTCACTATTCTAGAGACTGGAAGCCCAGGATCGAGGTGCTGGCAGGGTGGGGTCCTTCTGAGAGCTCCAAAGGAGAATCCATCCCTTGTCTCTCCTCTGACTTCTGGTGTTTTGCTGGCAATCTTTGGTGTTCTGTGATTTGTAGACACATTGCCCTAATTTCTGTCTTCGTGCTCATATGGCATTCTGTGTGTATGTGTTTGTTTGTCTAAATATGCCTTTTTTTTTTTTTTTTTTATAAGGACACCAGTCCTATTGGATTAGGGCCCACCCCTAATTTATCTAATCACATCTACAACAAATGTATTTCCAAACAAGGTCACATTCTAAGGTACAGGGGTTGGAACTTCAACATATGAATTCTGGAGGGACACAATTCAACTGCCAACACCTTTGCTAACAATAGAAGCAAACTGCTCATAACTAATAGTAACATGTGGAAGAATCGGACGGTCATGGGCAGAAAGAGGGATGGCTGAGGAGGAGCTAGAGGGGCAGGGTTTGGGAGAAAAAGGGAAGGCACGTTTCTCCCAGAGCTACGGAGCCATCCAGCTGCAGGGGCTCCATCTGTCCCCAAGAATGGGGCCCTGGGGGTGGTGCAGAGCCAGTGGTGGCCCAGTGGCCTGATGGCCCTGTGTTATATGTAGGTCAGACTCATGGGAGAGTTGCTGATTCTGGTTACAACAATCCATGTGGGTGGGCTCCGTTGATCAGCAAGGCCCTCAAGTGAGAATCAATGTAGTCCCTGTCCCAGAGTTACTAGCTTGTTACCAGCCTGGAACGATGGCCAGCTTCACATGGAATGCCTAGGACAGAGTCCTCATAAATGTGACTTGGCGCTAGTGATCTGGGGCTTTATGGTGGTGGTCTACTCTCCTTGAGGTTACAGGCGAGGGCTTAAGAAAGAGGAGGCCAGCATGCCTGGTCATTGGATGTGGGGTGTTGGGTGAGAATAGTCACAGTGACTTCACAGAAAGCCAATACTTCTGAGCAGCAGGACAAATGTCTCCAGGCCTCATTATGTGGATATGGTACTGTTAAATCAAGGCATATCTACCGTGCGGAAGGCACAGCCCTGTGCTGGCCTCATAAATCATAGTCCCTGCCATCAGGGACTCAAACGGGCTCGGATCTAATTTTCCAGATTTGTTTCTTTGATTTAATGGAAAATACATTTCTATTTCCTCACCACACTATTTTTATATTTGGGCCAGAGTTAGGTTCTCAATCTTCTTGTTCCCATAGGCTTTCTGCTTCTCCTGGAGTCCTATCATTGAGCGAGGGTCAGCCAGAGGACCTGCCCCGGTGCGGGCCAACAGTGCTGTTCTTCCCGGCACACGAGCAGGCCCCCCAGCCCCATGCCGGCCCAGCAGTGAGCCGGGCCTGTGAAGAGGATCAAGAAGGAGGGGCGATAGCAAGAAATGGCTGTTTTGGCTTAAAGTCGTGTTGGTATGCTCATGTGTGACTTGTTTGCTTTTTTGCTTTGGGTTTTTTAGACACCCATGTCACTGGTGAGAATAACAAAGAGTCCTCTGAACCTTAACTAATTCCTGGCTTCCCCAAGTTGGTAGCCAGAGAGGTGTGGAGATGAATGTTATATATGGCCATGTAGTCGGGGATTGCTGGGGCCCAGTGTAGATGGAGAGTTGGTGCTTCTCAGATAAGATAAAGCTACCGAGAAAGTAAAATTGTTATGGGAACAATGGGTCACATACAAGGACAAGCATGATTTTGTTTTTTGTTTTTTTTTTGATTTGTAGTTTCCTCATGGCTTGATTTACTTTTTTTTATTATAGGATTGTAACTCTAGATTAGACATGAATCTACGAACTGAACCACAAGCCACTTAAAAACATCAGGACTAGTAAAATAAGTTTTTCTGCCAATTTTTTTTTTTGTCCTGACAGATGTGACTTATCTTTGACAACCTAATGGCCCAGATGAAAGAAATCTCAATGAAATGAAATATGGACTGCAGTGTGATATTTCCACCAAATTACATCTTTAGGTTGGTGTTTGTGTCCTCTTTGCTTGATTGACTGATTGATAGGTTGAGAAAACAATTGTCTAGATCAGTTGTCAGGGCCAAGATACGAAAACAATTGCAAAAGGACTCTTTTTCATTCTGATTTTTCTCACTCAATAAATGCCATGCTTCCCAGACAACTAGGAAACAAGATTAAAGATTTCAGTCAACAGTGTCAGGGCACTGATCCTTCTCTCTCTCTTTTTCTCTCTCTTTTTGCCTTTTCCTGCAGCTTGGATGACATGGGAAACCCACAGAGTCCCCCCTGTAGGCTGACACAAGTTGGGGACAAGATGAGGTTTGGCACTGGGCCGGACTCAGGCAGCGGTGTCAGGTGGCCCCGGGACCTCCCTTCCCCTTCTCACTCTGATCTCTGCCCACAGAAGAGGGAGGATTCTTCTGTATTTTACCACAGCATGGAGGTAGCCGGTGGTCCCAGATGTTGAGAAGGGTCAACGGAGCAACATGGCTCCAGCAAAGACAGGGGGCAGCTTTTGAATGATTGGAAATAGCCTAACTTTCAGTTATTTAGAAGCCACCTGAAGATTTCCAAAGCAATTTTCATAACTTCTAACAATAGCCTTTTTCCAATATAATTATCTGCATCTTAGAGGAGAAGAGATTGCAGTACAAAGAAAGGAAGTCCTTGCTGTAGACCTCAGATGAATCCACCCCATTTCTGTAGCAGGCAGACTGGTTATCTGACGTCCTGTCCCTCTGTCCCCTCCCTCCTTGGAAGTATAATGGCCACACCATTTATCCTTGGGGCTGCCTTTTCATAGCAGATGCAAGGTGCTCTGGGCTCTTGGAAACAGACATTCTCCACTCCCATAAGGAAGAGGGAACAGAAAACATTTCCAGCTTTCTGAAAAGCAACATGTTTTCTGTCTTGGCCTCTTACCATCATCCCTAGCCCCGCCCAAAAAAGTCAGTATTCATTTTGATGTATAAAAGCAACCGCATCTAAGTTACCTTAACCAAGAGACAGAGCCCCATAATTCAAGTCAAAAGTAACTGAAAACAGAATGGAAAACACATGGTAAAGAATGGAAACAGCATGTCTATTAAAATACCTTTGCAATTTGCTTTATCTCTCCTTCCAGACATCCTGCCTAGAGTGGTTTCCTCCTGCTCTGTACCAACATCCCCCCTTCCCCCTTTCCTTAGACAGCAGTCACGAAAAGCAGCCTTTGATGTGGGGCTAACCGCTTAACCACTCCCCAGCCCTTCTGCCAAATTACAAGACTAGCTGGAAGCCCACTGCCTGCTGCAGAGGGGTGGGCCCTAATCCAATAGGACTGGTGTCCTTATAAAAAAAAGGCATATTTAGACACACAAACACATACACACAGAATGCCATATGAGCACGAAGACAGAGATTAAGGCAATGTGTCTACAAATCACAGAACACCAAAGATTGCCAGCAAAACACCAGAAGGCAGAAAGGGGCCAGGTCCTCAGGCTGTGATTTGTCTTACATAGTCGGTGGCAGAGAAGGGAGGTGGATTAGACCACACTACGTGAACCATCTACACTTCCTCACTTAGACCCACATAGGACTGGGGTGGCAGATGCTGCAGGAGAGGGCGTGGAGCTCTGGATAATTAGCCAAGTTGTTTTGTTAGCTTCTCAGAGATTTCTACTCATATGTCCCTTTCACCCTTTGGTGAAGGCACAGGGTTCTGTTTTCATTTTTCTCTTTCTTCCTTCCTTCCTTCCTTCCTTCCTTCCTTCCTTCCTTCCTTCCTTCCTTCCTTCCTTCCTTCCTTCCTTCCTTCCTTCCTTCCTTTTGGGCAGGGGCAGAGGGAGAGGTAGAGAGAGAATCTTAAGCAAGCTCCACGCTCAGCATGGAGCCCAATGCGGGGCTCAATCTCCTGACCTTGAGATCATGACCTGAGCCGAAATCAAGAATAAGATGCTTAACCTACTGAGCCACCCAGGTGCCCCTCGTTTTTCTTTTTTTTTTTTTCACAAAGACTCACATATGTACAACTGATCTAGTAGGTTAACTGTTTCATTGGTTCTAGCCTAAGGGATCAAGTAGCCTTCTGCAGAGAGAGAAAGACATCTAAGGGGCTGGTAGGAGGAAGTGAGGTGCCCTGGGCACTGTGAGGGTTTAGGAGAAAGGAAATCTGCAAATATCTAACACTTTGATAGCAACCCACACTAGGAAGTGCATTTTTAAGTCCTAACCACATCACATAGCCCCACACGTAGTGTTGACAAAATATGCCATAAAATAATTCTTATCCTTATGATGTAAGGCGATTCTTTTTCTTTTTTTTTAATCTAGTCAATGTTATGTTATTGTTAGGAATATGTAGGTCTCAATCCATTACATAGGTATCATGGTTCACTATAATTATGAAATGGACTCTCGTTTGAACAACTTGCATTTAGAGCAGACCCAGGCAAGGGAGATTTTCTTGTGAACTCATGGTTCCCATATGAACTTGGGGAGTGACAACAGAGAAGACAGGCACCCATTTTAGGAAAACGTCACAAAGGGAAATCAGGCTACGAGGTGGGGCCTGCAGCTCTCAAATGCTAATCATCTCTCGGAGAAAGAAACACATGTGAATTTAACTCCGTGGCCAGAGTGTAGGCATCACATCCTTATAAGGAATCTTACTTTGAGGTTTCTTATCTTCCTGGCAAAAGGAGTAAGAATGGCTGAGGTTTCAGGAAGCTTATCCACATTGAATAATCCCTCTACATTATTGTGTTTCCAGAAAAGGCAGCTCCCCCAGGGACCTTGGTGCATGTGACTGAAGCTTGGGGCTCAGAGGTTATATCTGTTTGTTATACCCGTTGACCTGGCATATTAGCAAAAACACTCTCTTTCCCCTTCAGAGTGCCGCAGTTTGGACCACAAATTCTATGGTCACCTAAGATGGATAAGTAAGGAAAGTACATCTATAGCACACTATCTATATTATTATTATTATTATTGCTTGGTCACAAAAACATAGAGCCCACATGTTTATTTACCTCTAATTTCTTTAGAGGTGTATACTTTAAGGTGAGTGTCAGAATAATGCAAATGGGTACCTCCTTCTAAAATTCAAGGTCATGGTGGTCATGAGCTGTCATGTGGAAGTGTGCTTGTGGCCTTGTCCTCAGCCCTGCTCACCTGGAGGCACTGAGTCCTTTCTACCATGGCAGCTCATGACCCGGCCTCAAGTGGAAGGAGGGAATATGTGTCTATTTAGGGACAGCCCTGTGCCCCTTGAGGTGAGGTCTGGACAGAGTTCAACTGCCACAGATTTGGGAGTCTTGCTGAGCTGTGGATACCTCATCTTCCCCAAACTGCCATCCGTTCCCAACTTCTGGTCTCCTCCCTCTTCTTCTGTACCCACGTAAGGCTTCTGCCTTGTGTCCTTGCCGCCCAGGTGGAGTAGGGTTCTGTCCCGAACTGTTTCATTTGCTGGGCCGTGGAACTGCCTCCCAGCTCCTTCCAGACCCTGAGAGGTTGAAACCATCAGAGGCCGCCAGCCCGACTTGGGGGCCTGAGCATCATTCCCTCGTGTGGCTGACACGTGGCTCACTGGCCCCGTCCCTTTGCCTCCTGGTGTTCTGCTGCTTGCTGACATTTCCACAGTCCTTGTTGCTAAGACCCGGGCCACCTCCCTTCCTGTCCCAGGTCATCTGTGTCACTGGGCTGTGTGTGCCTCACTGGAGCACCCTGAGCTAGGTCCCCCCAGGCTGGAACAGCACCTGTGGGGCGTCAATAGGCTCTTCCTCACCTGCTCTCTTACCGTGGGGCGTCCTGGCTCCAGGTCTACTCTGGACTGCCTGGGCCCTTCACCCCCATGGGAGGTGCAGCCTGTCTCCAAGCAAGGCTTTCATTTCCACTTTGCAACCTACTTTTACCATATGTCTGTAGTTTCTTGAAAGTCAATAATATGCTTGAGGACGAGGTGAGACTGATTATTTTTAAGAGAAAGTCACCTTTAGAGTGAGCTGTGAATCTTTGGCATCCTATATTACAGGGGAGCAGGGCAGAAGGGGTGAACCTTCCTGTTTCATGTCCTATCCAAAACCCGAACCTGGGCCCCAAGCTTCCCATTTTCCCTTCATTACAGCAAGGGACAAAGATTTGCTGCAAACCAGAGGCCTTGCTGGGTACTACAGAAGCGTAGTGGTCAAAGAGTCCGCTGGGATTCACCTCCCAGGTCTGCCTCTTCGGAACCCGTAGGTGGAATAATGGCTTCCTGAAGCTCTTCACGTCCTGACGTCCAGAATTTATGAAGGGATTTTGCAGATGTGATTAAGTTAAGGGTTTTGAGATGGGGAGATTATCCCGGCTTATCCAAGCAGGCCCAGTGTAATCATAAGGGTCCTTATAAGGAAGCAGGAGAGTCAGAATCAAAGAGAGATTGAAGATGTTACATTGTTGGCTTTGAAGGTGGAGTAAAGGGCCATGAGCCGATGAATACAGGCGGCCTCCAGAAGCTGGAAGAGGCAAAGGAAAAGATTCTTCCCCTCGGGCCTCCAGAAGGAGCAGAGCCCTGCAGAAACCCCGATTTTAGCCCTGTGAGACCCACGTCAGGCTCCTGACCTCCAGCACCGTGAGATCCTAAATTTGCGTTGCTTTCAGACAATACACTTAAGGTAATTTGTTACAGCAGCGAGAAGAAACTCATACATCAACTCTTATATCCTCAGCTAAGGCACTTTTCTGGATTTCAGTTTGTTTTCTCATCTGTAACCTGGGCTGATAATACTGCCCACACCACGTGGTTGTTGCGAAGACAGGACAATGTGAAGCGAGTCAAATGCACAGTGGGCTCTCTGGCACATGGTGTGTGCTCAATTAATGATCGCTGTTACTATTATTATTGCCCTGTTCAGTCCTTACAAGTACTTTAAGAAGTTACTGTTATTAGCCCCATTTTACAGATGGGGTTCTGGGAAGTTGCAATCTTGCCTGAGCTCCTTGTAAGGGGCAGGACTAAAAGCCAAGCAAAGGCAGCCTGACTCCCCAGAACCCGCTGTCCTCCCTTAACAAACTGCAGGTATACTGGGAGTTTTCACAAGGACATACAAGCTGTGGACCCGGAGAACTAGACTTAGACCCTAACATGAACACTTTGCGATGGCTGATGGCATGAATTACAGTGGAAGAGTTTCAGAGAATTCAAATGAAATACATAAAATTGGGTTATGGAGTCTCCAGCCTTCAACACATGCTTACGTAGCACCTACTACACACCACCTACTATTGCAGATGCTGGGGATACGTCAGTGAACAAAACAGAGAACCTCAGCTTTCATTGGAGCTCACATGTTATTAGGGGAGAGACAGACACCAATATACATGGCACTTTATGGGTGTGTATATGTGTGAGATGATAAGTGCTTTGAAAAGAAAGTAAATCAGGGGCGCCTGGGTGGCTCAGTCGGTTAAGCGTCTGACTTTGGCTCAGGTCATGATCTCAGGGTCCTGGGATTGAGCCCGCAAGGAGCCCCACCTGGAGCCCCACATTGAGCCCCGGGTCAGGCTCTTCACTCAGCAGGGAGTCTGCTTCTCCCTCTCCCTTTGCCCCTCCCCCACTCCTTCTTTCTCTCAAATAAATAAAATCTTTTTAGAAAAAGAAAAAAAGTAAATCCGGGTAAGGAATAAATCAGGGCAACGAGCTAGAGAGTGTAATTTTAGATGGGATGTTCAAGGGTGGTGCTAAAATTGGTGGGAAGGAGGTGTGTGATTTTCTTGGACGAGAGCCTGATCAGATTGGTGGCACCAGCAAGTGCAAAGGCCCTGGGGTGGGGCAGCTGCTTGGCACAGGTGGGGAAAGGAGGCGAGAAAGGGAGGAGATGAGGTCAGATTTCAGGGCCTGGATCTTATCAGTCTGTAGGTTACGTAGCAATAGGATTTTACTGTGATTTGGGAAGCCATTGGAGGGTTCTGAGCAGGCAAGAGACGCGGTCTAATTTAAGTTACAAAAACGATACATTTTAAAAAGAGACCTGTGGTTCAAGTAAGCTCATGTAGGCCTCTGGAGCTGCGTTAGCTGCTCCTGCCCGAGGCTGGCAGAGGTTTGCAGACACTTCCCAGAAAACAGTGAAGTGCCCTGTGAGAAAGTAGAAACAGCCCTGGGACGGGGCACCAGGATCCTGCCAGAGCTAATTCACAGCCAGACTGGAGGATTCGCTACTGCGGCTTCTTAATAATAGTGTCTGAAGGGTTTATCGATACTTCTATCCAAATTTGATTCTTTAGCTGATGTTGAACATGCCACTGTGAATTTCCAAACCTTCTGACTTACTGAGAATTCTGTTTTATTGAGAAGATCCTCAGTCGGACCTCTTTGCTGCCCTCAGAGTTTCTCCACCTGAGAGTATTTTAGACATGGCATTGTGGTCGTGAATACTTCTCCCCTCACTTGGATGATTGCCCATGCTGGCTAATTTGAGTGACAACACATTTGCAACTGTTCATTAGATTTTTGCATTTTCAATTTGCAGGAATAGAGAGAGGGGTGCCTCAAAGGAGTTTGTCTTAGGCACTTTCAAAAATCTCTTGGCTTTCTTGACATTGAGCGCACATTACTCTTTTTTTTCACAGTACCTAACTGGAAAGTCTTGTTGACCTCTGTCTTGATTTAGGGATTGGAAGGGCATAATATCTGGTTTATTCAGGGTCATTAAAGTTGGGGTTGTGAAATAAGGAGACGGTTCTCTCTCACCGGCTTCTTTGTTCACTGAATTATATTTAAAGAGAGCAGAAATGTTGTTGTTTCCTAATAAATTAATCAAGAGATTCTGAACAAAGTTGGAGAGATTTTGAAGAAGGAACCTCATGTCTAGAATTTATTCAGCATCTCCAATCCTCTTTCCCTTCCCTCAACACACACACCCATGTGCTCTCGTGCACACACACACACACACCACACTGACTGAGGTGAATAAGAACTCCCAAGTGCTCTCGTGCACACACACACACACATACCACACTGACTGAGGTGAATAAGAACTCCCAAGTCAAAGAATTTACTCCTTAAGGATATATTATCATCAAATATTAGTGTTTATTGCCCAATGAAAATCCCATTTAAAGAGGAATTATTGCAATCATTAATTATGTCCTTGTGTATCAAGAATGGAAAAGGAATATCAAACCTGTTTCCAAGCCAGTATCACAGAAGGGAAGAATACTAGCTAACAAGGAAAACTTCTGGCTCCTTCCTATGCATCTTAACACTTCTTATGCCTGAATTAAACACAACAATTTAGTCCGGCAAATATTTATTGGGCAGCTGCTGTGTGTAAGGCACCGTGCTAACTTTCAGGGGTCTGACTAAGAAGATTAACACCTTTCCCGTGCTCTTGAGAAGGTGCTGGGAATAAAGGAAGAATTTTATTTTATTTTATTTTATTTTTTTTAAAGATTTTATTTATTCATTTGACAGAGAGAGACACAGCGAGGGAGGGAGCACAAGCAGGGGGAGTAGGAGAGGGAGAAGCAGAAAGCCCGATGCGGGGCTCGATCCCAGGACCCTGGGATCATGACCTGAGCCGAAGGCAGACGCCTAACCAACTGAGCCACCCACGCGCCTCAAGGAAGAATTTTAAAAAAGAAAAATAAAGGGTAAGTGGAAAGCCCTCACTCATTTATTTAAAAGATTTTATTGATTTATTTTTGTGAGAGAGAACACGGAAGCATGAGTGGGGGAGGGGAAGGGGGGCAGAAGAAGAAGCAGACTCTCCAGCGAGCAGGGAGCCTGATGTAGGGACCCTGGGATCATGACCTGAGCTGAAGGCAGATGCTTAACCGACTGAGCCACCCGGGCACGCTTCCCTCACTCCTTTTTAAGGTGAGTTTCTTTCTCCATAGTGGAGACTTTCCCAGCAATCTCCGGTCGGACTGCTGTCAGTCCTGGGGCTGTACCGCCTGGGTTCCAATCCCAGCATCCCCACCTACTGGTTCTGAGCCTTCACTTCTCAGCGCCGGGCTGTCCTCACCTGTAAGCCAGGAGACCGGAAGCGCTCCTCACAGAGCGGTTCTGCGGATCACACGAGTGTGTGCACAGGCGTGTTCTCCTCACAACCACCCAGCACACGGCAAGCACTCAAAGGTCAGCTACTAGTACCTCTCTAGCTCAGAGCTTCATTCTGTTTTAAGTCTGGAATTGAAATTAGTCCCAATTCAGGTTCTTGGCAGAGAAGTTTTTCTTTTTTTTACTTTGGGGAGCCAGTACACCTCTTCATTATTTTTTCTTCAAGATTTTATTTATTTATTTGACACACAGAGAGAGCACAAGCAGGGGGAGCGGCAGGCAGAGGGAGAGGGAGAAGCAGGCTCCCCGCTGAGCAGGGAGCCCGATGCGGGACTCGATCCCAGGACTCTGGGATCATGACCTGAGCTGAAGGCAGACGTTTAACCAACTGAGCCACCCAAGCGCTGCAGGACACCTCTTCATTTCCTCTTACAAAATGTGGGTTTATAGAAATGTTCAAAGAGAACAAAGAGCAGCATCGTCCCTAAATCATTACTGCTACCCCTCCCTGCCCAACACACACTCACTGAGCTCATCTTGTTCCCGTAGGACACGCCCTTCAGTCTGCGGGCAAATCCCATTTATTCCTGTCTCCATATTGTTCACATTCTTCCCCACCTGTTTCTGCTTTCATAATTCCTTACTTCCTTTCGGCTCCATACCTTTGTTGGTGTAATCTTTACCCATATATATCTTCCCTATAGGAATATCGGCCACCATTCCTACAGTGCGCATGTCTGCCATTCAAACACGGTTCATTGCATATGGCCTGAAGATTGCTCTTTTGTTATTTTAATGCCAACTAGAGGGTCCTTGAAGCCAGACTCGCTTAAACTTGGTTGCACCTTCTGCGGTGGACAACACTGTTCTAAGCCAGTTTCCTTATCTGAAAATAGGAATAATAATAATAATAATAATAATAATAATAATGCCTGTAGAGTGGCTGGGAATGTTAAATGAGTTAATACTAGTTCCCAGAGAGAGTGCTCATTCAATAAATTGTAGCTATTGTTTTTTGAAAGGCTGACCCTTCTGGTTGGTTATTTATAGTTTTTATACTCGTCGGCAATAATTAAAGTGCTTTATTTTTGCATGGAATTTTGCAATTTAAAAAAAACTTCTATAAAAAAAAAAAAACTTCCATGATTAGTCTCTGGGTACGAATTTAGTAAGCTATTTAAAATGTAGAGAAAATACAAGGGATATAAATTAAAGAGAAATAGAATAATCTACATCATGGATTTTTCTTTTTCGTGTTCATGCTAAACCATGACTGACATTTTGAAATTAGTCTAGATTTATCAGACAAAACTGAGCCCAGGCAGAAAGCACTCTGTTGCCTTTTGCTTAACGTTAAAATAGTCAGTTCCTCCTGCCTCTTCAGATTCCTCTACACACTTCATGCTCATTAGATGGGTCCCAGACAGGGAAAGAAGGCTCACTTCCTAAAAACCGAAAAGAAATTCTTGCACTTTCCCCTTAAAATTTAATTAGACATGCCTTCTTAGTAAAACACATGGACTATATTCTATGAGTCGTTGGCTTGGTATGGTTTCACTTCAGTGTAACTTTTCAGTATTACTTTTTAACTGTAACAAAAGTCTTCTGTTAAAATGAATTTTTATTCCTCTTCTATCTAAAATTTATCCTTTAAATTCAACAAAGCCCCAAATTATAAAAATGTACTCAAGGTTAAAATTAATTTTTTAAAGCACACTTAAGATAATTAATGATATTTATGAAATACATCTTGTCAAATATCAAATTGCTCAGAATTTATGTTAGTTCCTTTCTATTTTTCAACCTTATTTTGGTACATTGGAGACTAAATGATAAAAGGGTGATGAATCAGTGATAATGAAAAAAATCAGTAAAATAAGTTTTTAGGGGTCATGTAGATCAAGGCACGAGATGGTTGTGCATTTTTACTATTCAGTAGGTTGCATTAATAGTGTAAAAGTTAGCAGATTGTACTTTGAAACTAGTTATATTCTGATAAAAATTGCTTATCTAAAGCGCAATTTATGTTTTTTAACTTCCCATTAGTATTATTCCCAACTATTATGGGTATTTTAATATTCTGGCTAAATGAAAGAAGTTGCAGTGTCATATAAGGATGACTAATTTTCAAAGAATTAAAGTTTGAATACATGGTAAAAGGACATTGATCATAAATTGAACAAAAAGTAGATTACCAAATAACCTGATTATATACATATTTTTTTCTTTCTTAATTGTAATTTAGAGTTCCCCCATGTAATTTTCTGTTTTCGGATGCATCTTAAAATACATCAATCTGGACAACATAGCGAGAATTTTTTTTCCTCTCTTGTAAAGCTAGTATTAAATTAATGGTTGGTCTTAAAATCAAGGACCTCTTAGGATCAAGAATTAGTTAAGATAAACAATAAATGTAGTAAGACTACACATAATTTTTCATCTTCTCTCTGCTGGTCTGTATTTTCTATGGTGAACATGTATTTGTACAGTAAGAAAAAACAAAAGAAAATATAAACATTATGAAAAATTTCACCTCTTTCTTGCGTGGTGTTAAAAACAAGAGAACAGGCCCCAAATGGAGTCACTTATACTAAACTCCATGTCACCAAACAGACTTAACTTAATTACAATTTTGGCCTCTTCCAGAAATGGAATTTTAAACCAGTCAACCAGGAATCACCTGATCAGCGTTAGTTAGGTCATCTGCCTGATAGACCCCTGCCATTCTCTAAAGGAAAATGACCTTGCAGTAACGAGTCCACCTGTTTGTCTGGTGTAACTTCCTTGTTCCTGCTCCCTTCTGTCTATACAAGTCTTCCATTTTGTACAGAGCCTCAGAGCTCCTTTCTCTCTGCTGGATGGGATGCTGCCCGATTCATGAATCATTGAATAAAACCAGTAAGATCTTTCCAATTTACTCAGTTGAATTTTGTTTTTTTTGATGGTGGGGAGAGGATGATTTAAATTCAGTTTTTTGGCCACCTATTTTAAATATGAAATATTTTAGACACCAGTAGACAGTGTGTAGGTCCCTGTGTTAAGAGCTATGAGATTACAGAGAGAAGTATGACGTGGCCTAGCCTCAGGGATCTGGAACCAATGGAGAACTCTGGAAGCACTAAATGGGATGATGAATTCTAGTATGTGCAAAACGTGTTCAAGGACAGGCGAGACTGAGTGAGCAGTCAGGGGAGACTATGCAACACTTCATGGAGGCTGTACATTGAAATATTTTCTTAGTATTAGAAAAGGCCTCCAAAATGTCATCATGTGAGTTGAGTAGTTGGCTACTTCGTTAAAAACAAAAACTCTCGTAAGATTGGATGGATCTCAAAATGGAATAGATTTGATTACAGTACATCTTGTTATAAACCTAGCAATAAAACAAAATTCAAACAACATTCCTCAAGAAACAAATAAAACAAGAACAAACCAATATAGAGCAAGTATGTGATAAAGTAACATCAGCCGATAACACAGGTGTTGATACTATCTTTTGACCTCAGAATTATTTTAAAAAACCTGATCCGATAATATATATGTTTTTTATTAGATTGGACCTGATAAGGTGCCTTGCATAGAGTAGCACTAGAGGACATTTATATGTATGACACTTATCATAATATGTCATCCTATCGGTATTAACATTATGCAATTGGCCCCAGCGTTACTCGGTACTGTGCATTTGCTCATATCCTGCTCTAGAAATTAGTAAAATATTAGTGCATTTCCTTTAAGCACACAACAGCTATCTGTCCTTTTGCACCATCAGCCATTAACAAGTCATCTTGTATAAACATACTTCCCCAGCGTAATCAGACTCGTCAGTAATTTGCCTCCTCACCCCCAGGCCATCCGGAAATTTTGTCAGGCAGCAAAAGCTCCCGAACACTGTGGTTCCCCCCATTCCAATGTTTATTTTATAATTTTTTTTCTTTTTCTTTTTCCTCTTAAAAAAAAAAAAAGCGCTTTCTGGTATTCAAAACTCAGTGTAATTCCTGATTCCCACTCACATGAGCAAAGGGTTCTCTCCATGTTCTTTATATTCCCGGAGGCACCTGCTATAGAATTGGAGAGGGCGGGTTCTGTTCTTTCCTGCAGCCACGGGGTGGGAGCCCCCTGCCAGGGCTGTCTGGGTCTGCGCTTGGGGTCTGCGGGTCCACAGTGCCAGAGAGCTCCCTCCCAGGGCATGAAGGCTGCACCTCTGGCAGCAAAGCCTGTGCAGACACAGGGAAGGAAGGGTGGCCGGGGAGAAGAGGAAGCTTACCTGTCCTGTCCTTCTGTCCTCCAGCCTGACCAAAAGGGACAGCGGCAGCGCAGGGCCAAGCGCTCTGTGGGATGGCCCCAACTGCGTATGCAGCTGCTGGCCGGCTGCCGCCTCTTGTCAGCAGGGCTATAAATAAGGCACTGTCCAGAGCTCAGGAGATAAGAACCCAGCCCCTTGCTCCCGAGAGCCTTTTAAGGTATCCAAATTAAAGGAGCCTCGGCCCCCAGATGGGCAGGGGCTGCCAGCTCCCCATTTGGCCTGCCCGCTTCAAGGACATCCCAGGCCCCGCACATACTCCAGCAATCCCAAAGAGCAGTGCAAGGAGAAAGCCGCAGTGCTGGGAAGGTATCTCACTTGATCAGACGAATGGCAGAGCCTCTGGGCGGGCTGCCCGTGGCTTCCTCAGATTAGGGGGCTGGCACTGAGGCACAGAAGGGGGAGGAGACTTCCCCCACCCCCACTGGCCACACCACAGTGTCTCTGTGACATGGTGTGGATTTTCAGTGCTGCCTCGTGGAAGGAGCACACCAACCCTCTACTCTGGCTTTGGGGCATTTGTTTGGGTGAAAAAGATTCCAGGGAAGATTCTAAGGGATCGGCTTCATGCTGGACATTGGGGAAGCTGGGAGTGGAGTGCACTTAGAGAAGCTCTCTCTCCCCATCCTCCCCACTCACGCATGACAGGGATATTCTTGGGCTACAAATCACAGAACTCTTATGGAACTTTTTAAAACCATATGCTAGGAGAGAGAAGACTAATTTTGGGGGGCAACCATACCTGATTCACCCTTAAATTTCTTATTTCTGGAAGGCATTGCATCTGTGGCTGGAGGTGGGGGAAGGCCAAGCAGGGTCGGCTGTTTGGCAACTGCTCTCTGTGTTACTGACAGACGTTCCGTGTCTGGGAATTTATCCTGAGAAAGAATCGGGGGTGTGGGCAGAGATACAGCTCCAGGGACATCTCCTGCAGCTCTTTCAATAATTGGGGAAAGTTGAAAACAACCAAAATGACTAACAACAGAGACTGGTAAAATGAAGAATAGTATTGCCATAAAGGAAACACTGCAATCTTTGGAAATGCCATAGAAGGATATTTAATAACAGAGACCATGTTATGACATATTGGTAGTAAAAAGGCAGGTCAACTTTAGGGGAAACTTGACGTACACACAGTTCCCTCACACATACACTCTGAAAGGATAAGCGTTCAGTGTGGAAATGTGCTTCTGCCTGGATGATAGGATTATGGCTGATGTTATTTTCTTCTTTGGCTTATATGTCATCTCTAAATTGTTTGCAATGATCTTGCATTGCTTTTATAACAAGAACATTAATTTCATTTAAAAACCAAGTTTCTGAAAATCAGAAGAGAACTTTCTGTGTTTCTGCATTAATGAACCCAAATTTATTTTAGGATTACAGAATTCCTTGGGGTCTCCCCAGGCTTTGGAAAGACCCATGTTGGGGTCAGCAACTTTTTTTTTCTCATGCCAATATCAACAGTATGATGTAGAATGCTGATAGAGTCCCTGAGTGCCCCTATCAAGAAAGGTAAGTCAAGAAGAGAGGGAAAAAAAAAAAAAAGGAGAAAGAAAAAAGAAAAAAAAGCACAAAGAGAAAGAGGAGTCTGAAAATAAGAAAGTTTAAGTAATAGAGGTGACAGAAAATACCCATACACCCAGATCACCTTTATCTGACCTAACATGTCCCAGTTTATGGTCTGGCCAGGACATAACAAAGGCTCTATGTGTATTTGAAGAATATGTACATCCTGAAGATGCCTTGCTTTTTGATTATATTTGACTTAAAAAATGACCTCTAACCCTGAGCGTGCGATAGGGGAGCACATACCACTGATACGTGTAATTGGAAGAGGGGTTCCCCTCCCACTGGGCTCCCAGGGTTAGAGGTAGAGAAGGACCCTAATGGTCTAATGACTACCCTTCTGCATGCAAACACTAGAGGGGAGTCCCCTCTATGACTAGGACCTGGTCGATAGCTTTTGTGTTGAGTTGCTGTTCCAGGAATAGGCTCTTATATCAGATACCACCCAGGGACAGAGCCTGGAGTCAGAGGCTGAGCAACCCTCTGGACTGTTCTTTGGAACTTGGGGTGCCAGAGCTTTTCCTGGATGATCCCCCTAAAGCCCCGTCTGTGTTAGCTCTAACCACCTTCCTCGGATTTCAGCTGGCTTACTCACAGGCCTGAGCCCTGCAGACATCTGGTGAGAAGGGTGACTCTGGCCTCAGGTCAGCCCCTGTGCGGGGGCATATAGTCTCCCTACACAAGGGAAGAGGTCAGTGCAGGGGAGGCTTGAAGGGGCTCCTCTTGGACAAAGCCAGGCCTGAGGCAAGGCACTGAGGCCCTCATAACTGGCGGCCTGTCAAGGCTGGTGTATGGGCCCATCCAACTGTGGGGTTCTCCCTTGACCTCCAGGAAGAGCTGTTGGAAGCATCCCGGTGTGACATTCTCCCTCCTCCATGCTGACTCACCCCCACCCCTTCAGAGGGGCCTACTGCATGCACACAGTCTTGGGGTGGGGTGGGACATGATGCACCATGCCTGCTGAGAGTCACCCCAGGAGCAGACATGTGTAGGTGGGAGCAGCATCTGCCTTTGGGGGCTGTGGCCCAGGATCTGGGCTGTGGCCAGGACTAGGTGTGACCGGGAGAATTGTCGTGGATGTGGCACTTTCTTCTCTTCTTGGTCCTGTTGCCAAAAACTCAGAGACCCAAACCAAAGGACATATGGGTCTGGAACAAACATTTTGATTCAATTCAGCAAATAGGCATTGAGTCGACCCCTCAGGAATCAGAAACTGGTAGGCACAGGATAGCAAGAAGATGGAGACCCCCAGATGGCCTGAGCATTCTAGGAACTTGTCCCTGGCCCCCAGCCTGGTTGAGGGCCCCCCACCGGTGCCAGCATCTCAGTTCCCCGGCCCATGCTCACAGGGTTTTTGCCCCTGGGGTCATGAAATCTCATTCATCCATCAGTACTATTCATTCTCTCTCTCTCTCTTTTTTTAAAATAAATATTCACTGAGGTTCTTCCATGTTCCAAGCCCCGTGGCTAGATCCTAGAGCCTCAGCTCTGAACAAAATAGAAGAGCCTCACCTCGAGGAGCTTACAGTCTATCATGTGTAGTATTCACACATCGTGTGAGCCTAAATCCCTCACCTTGAATCTGGAGCATCTTTCCCTCCTGGTCACTGTAGATGCCATTTCTTGTTGCTGCCCACAGTCATTGTCACCAATGCTCCTTGCTTCACGTTGGACAGGCTTGATCTTTCTGTGAAGCTGGTTCTGCTACTATTGGGACCTACCAGAGCTGAGTTTTGTAAGTGGGATGGGGTCCCTCTCCCCACCACCTGAGTGCAGCACCAGGCCCTGCTGCTGAGCCTGGCATCATGGAGCCTGGAGCAGGAAGTATGTGCCTCTCATCTGTCTCCAGGGCCAGTGAGGCCCACCTAGCCTGATTGCAGCTGGGACTGCCTTTTCCTCCTCACCCTCCCTGGGGTGGGAAGGCATGGGGAGTCTATGCACCAGCCCCTAGCTGGAGGGAAGTAGTCTCTTTCACCCCACACAGATTTTTCCCTTGTTGGATTAGTCGATCCTGTGAGAGAGGAAGATGAGCTAATCAGGGAGCCAGAGAAGGATGAGCAGATCAGGAGAGGAAGCTCTTATCAGAGGAGGAAGCAGATCAGGAGAGATAGAGGTCTGGAAAGAACGGTTTCAGGAAAGAGGGCATAGAACAGCATTAACTCTTGTAGGCTGGGAAGAGCAAGGGGGCAAGAGCCCTGTTTTTCTATACTGAGAAGTCCTCAGATGTGGACCCGTGTGTGTCAGGGGTGCGACGGAGAGTCATTTATGGAATGTGTTGCCTCCAAAGTGTTTATCCACAGAAGCTAGGCCGACGAGCCTGATACCTGCTGCCGTGTCCTTGTTTTCAAATGAATACCTTTCGTGATCTAACTACTCCATTTTCTATCACTGAAATCTCTACATAAACATTCCGTCTGCACTTCCCAGAATCATAAACAGGCAAGAAAGGCTGCAGAAGTGTCGCATAGTATAAATACGTCTGTGAAAGGCTCTGGAAAGTTTCAACCTGAAAAATAGCATCACCATTTGTTGGTGTGATAGAGTCCAGGCCTCTCTTCGTTTTGAACTTGGCTTATGCTGAACGAGTTTGGGTGTTGAAATAAACTCAGTTACCCAGTCAGGAAGCT
This sequence comes from Halichoerus grypus, assembly GCF_964656455.1. Classification (NCBI taxonomy): domain Eukaryota; kingdom Metazoa; phylum Chordata; class Mammalia; order Carnivora; family Phocidae; genus Halichoerus; species Halichoerus grypus. Next base: position 83,740,963 of record NC_135721.1, on the reverse strand, counting down.
AACTCAGTAATGACTGAGGTCTTAGGGTCCTGTTGACTAGCACAGGTGCAAGAAGAAAGCATGTGGGGGCCGAGAACCAGCCTAAGCTCTTCTCAGCTAAGATCCCCAGGATCCAGCCCATCGCTCTGCTTCAAGACACATGACAAAAATACACACAGAACGCTGCACAACAATATGCCAGCAGGTTGGCATTGCCCCCAAACTTTAGATGCTCTGTGCTTTGTTTCTCTCCCTCAAGTTCCTATCAGATCTGCTCTTGGAATCTTTATCCCATGGTTCATATTGTTGATAGCAGCTGGGTAATTCTTTGCCTAAAGTTACTTGTGCTCCAGCAGGGATCGACATTTTCAATCAAAGGGACGAAACTTTAACCGGTGACATGTTGAGCCATCATTAGAAGCTGAAGGAGAATTGGGGGACCTTCCTAGCCCCCATATCTATACATGAAGCCACGCCCAGGGGTGCTCCATCTGTTGGTGTAGATAATGGGCTGTCATCTGGTCAGCAAGCTTATAATTCTAGAACCATTTACAAGTACCATGTGGTGGAACCATTGGAGACACCTCACCCTCCCTGTCCCCCCAAGAGGTGACGCTAGGACTCCTGGGATAGAAGCGCAGAGGAACATCTTCTGTTTGGCCCTCCCGACCCTCTGCTCTGTGCCCAGGTGGCTGATGTGAACAAGCATCAAAGGGCTTCTTTGTTCTCTGGCTTCTGCTTGGGTTTAGCTGATAGAAGGAACCAGCAAGAGATCAGAAGACAGGGCAGTGAGGTCAGGTCCTTGGTGCTTGGATCTTCCCTGTAAGGGTGCTGCGGGTTAGTTGTCTCCCTCTGGGGAAGGCCACAGCACCTGTTGGGGCACCTTTCTGGACTCTGGTAACAGTTTCTTCTCCTTGATCTAAGGATGAAGGGCATCATGACTTCCCACAGTTGCCAGCTCCAAGGTTCTGCACCGTCCCTCAGTGGTTTCCCTAAATGCTGCCCATACCTTTGTAAATAGTTCCTTTGTTAAAACTCTCCTCCACTTACCTTGGTTGGGTGTGGCATCTCTTTCCGCCTAGGTCCCCAACTGGTGCAGAGGGGAAAGATCAAAGTCCTTGGAAGCCATTAGAGACAGAGAATTGGTCCCATGTCCCACCCCTAGCCCTCACCCCACAGAGCTGTGAACGAAAAGTGGGGGGTGGGTTCTCTGAGGCGGGGGGGAGGACTGTGCTGCTGCCACTGATGTGGCCAGGGGATTGCCCTGGATGATGGAATTGTCTGGCGCTCCCTGTGTGGGCCACATAAGCCTCCAGATTCTGGTGTCATGAAGGACAGGGGACAACCCAGTAATGCCAAGGGAGGAATGTCCTACCATGCTGGTGACAGTGGGTACCCAGCATCCTAATGAAGTTGTTTTTAAGGAAGATCAAGCAATATTTCCTGTAACTTGCATTTCTAGACCACGATACACACATGCTTTAATCACCACATACCTGCCATTTATTGAGGTCTTATGATGTGTGAGACACTGTCTAAGGGGAGCTGGAAGCTGGCATGTGGTAGAGACTGGGCAGGCAACACGTGGCCTTGAAACCCACATCTCCCGATTGCAAATGCCGTGTTGTCTGTCCCCTTCTCTTGGTGGACATGTGGAACACATATAACAATTGTTATGGTAAACTAATCTTTGGGAAGCATGGGGTTAACGTTCAATGTCAGTATTCCACAGTTATTCTACTCTGTTTGTTTATTCTTCTTCCTACAGAGGGGGCGGTGGGGACCTTGAAGCTGCAGGAGTCTGAGAGTAGGAAGGCGGATCCAGTTTGACCCCAAAGACGGGTTTCCAAGAGCAGGAGCCTGGCCACTCGACAGGCACTACCAAGGCTGCCGGGAATGTTCTATTTTCTTGAGTGCCAGTCGCTTTCCTCAAGTGACTGACATCCTAAAGCCCGACTCGTGGGCAGAAAAGGCAGAGGGGAGAGGCAGCGGACCTTCAGCCAACCTGCCCCTCAGCAGATAGATGCTCTCTTTCCCACAGCTGAGCTAGCAGACCCTTCAGTGCTGCTCACTCATAAAGTGGAAACTAAACAGCACAAAGGAAGTGAGGAAAAGAATCATTTGTCTCCTGTTTCCTCACTCCTTTCCCAGATGACTAATGTGCTATTAGTGTTATTAATGTGGTGTCTCCTGTCACCCTAAGTGTGTCCAGCTCTCCCGGTCTAGATCCACCGAAGTAGGTCTGCCTTCCTTAGGATCCAGGGAGGTGTCACCTTATTTCAAAAGGCCAAAGTGTCCAACCAATTGTAAAGCAAGATTGTTTTATGAGTCTTTCAAAGCATGATGAACTTCCTGACTTATATTGGACTTCCAAAGGTTATTTTGAAATGTCCCAAATGCCTGGGTTTATGGTTACAAGTTCTGGGGGAAAACTGCAAGGTAAATATATATATTTTTTAATCTTAATTTTTTTAATGTAGTAAAATATACATAATATGAAATTCACCATTTTAAGTGGAAAGTCTCACCTTGTTGTGCAACCCTCACCACTGGTTACCTCTGGAACTTTTGGCCTTTCCAAAGTGAAACTCTGTGCCTGCTGAACAGTGACCCCTCCACCCTCCACCCCATGTCCCTCCCCCACCTCCAGCCCTCGCAACCACTGTTCTTTCTGTCCCTGAGTTAGAAGACACTCGGGGCCTCATGCAAACAGAATCCTACAGGATTTGCCCTCTTGTGACTGCCTGGAGGGAACAAATGAATTTTTTTTTTCCTTTATATGCTCACAACACTTCACTTTTGACACCAGATGTGTGGGGTTTCTCCACACCATCCAGTCCTCCAATTCTCTGTGACACCTACTGAGTGTCCCGCAATCCAATTCAGTTCTGACACCGTCCACCTAGCGTTAATGCGAGATCCCCCAGGTTAAGGGCTCAGAGCCACCAGACTGTCCTTACTTCAGATGCCAGTCACAGGGCTGGGCTCCCTACTGACTTTTGACCAACAGGCTATAAATCAGAGGTTCTTATGCCCCTCTCCTTGGGTTCTACAATTTGCTAGAACAGCTCACAGAACTCAAGGAAACACTTTATGTTTATCCCTTTCTTATAAAGGATTCAACTCAGGAACAGCCAGGTGGGAGAGATACAAGGTGTGTGGGAAGGAGCACAGATCTTTATGCCCTCCCTTTCCAGGGGCATCACCCTCCCAGAACCTCCATGTGTGCATCAATTGAGAATATCTCTGAACCCCATCCTTTGGGATTTTTCTGGAGGCTTTGTTATGTAGGCACAATTGATTAAATCATGGCCGTAGGGAATTAAGTCAAGGTCCAACCCCCTTCTCTCCTCCTCAGAGGTTGGGGTGTGGGGCTAAAAGTTCTAACCTTCTTATCACCTGGTGGTTTCCCCTGGCAACCAGCTCCCTCTACCCCCCAATCCTTAGGGGCTTTCCAAAAGTCACCTCATTAACTTGAACTCCTGTGGTTGAAAGGGGCTGGTTATGAATAACAAAAGATGCTCCCAAGGAGCTATTTCAGGAATTGAGGACAAAAACTAAATACTATAACAAAAGATGCTCCTTTTGCTCATATCACTTAGAAATTACAAGGGTTTTAGGGAACAAAGAGCTGGGGACAAACACACCAGCTTATTTCACGTAGCATAATGTCCTGAAGGTTCATCTGTGTTGTAGATGTCAGAATTTTTCTGCTTTTTAAGGCTGAATAATATTCCATTGTATGGATATAGCACTTTTTGTAGATCCGCTCATTGGTGGATGGAGACTTGGGTGGCATGAGGTAAATATTTGCTTTCTTCATTAAGTCATCTCATGCTCTTTATATTTATTCATTTGTTTTAGAGGGGTGGCGGGGGAGAGAGAATCTCCAGCAGACCCCCTGCTGAGCGTGGAGCCCAACATGGAGCTCCATCTCACGACCCTGAGATCATGACCTGTGCAGAAACCAAGATTCGGGTGCTTAACTGACCGAGCCACCCAGGCACCCCAACCTCATACTCTTCAGAATAAACATGCATGAATATAATTTAAGAATCAGAAGAGTCCCACCCTTGTGGCTCAGTTAGGACAAATGTCAGAAGAGTAGAAGTTCCACGAATATTTCCCTACCTTAAACTCTCCAATACCAGGTAGGGAACAGAAACCAGTTTGTTTAAAGATACACTATGAGGGTCATTATCTCTAAGACCTTCCCTGTGTAAACACTCTGGAAGGGGAGGTGAGACTGTCATTTTTTCACTCCAACAGACATGGAACGCTCTCTGGCCCCTGCCAGGCCCAGTGGCAGAACCGGGGAGGAGCCCTGGCCCCATGCTCAGGGAGCTTGTCGTGGTCTCAGTGCCCCACAGCACTTTGTCTACACTGGTCCAGGCCAAGAGGGGGGGCTGGATGCCCCAGCCCACTCCTCAGCCCTTTCCCTGCCTGCTCCGCTCTGCAGCACCAGGGCCCTGTCGCTCTGGCTCTCGAGTGGCCTTTCCCAGCTCCTGTCTATGGTTGCTGCTTCCAGGGGCTCAGCTGGGGGTGTGGGAGGGCTGGCTGCAGGAAGAGGGAGCGGGTAGTTCTCACCTCGGCCTGTGGTAGTGTCTCAGGCAGCAGCTGCAGCTCTTGCCCCCTTGTCCCAGCATCTGCTGGGTGTCCCCAGCTCCCGGGTGTCCCCAGCTCCGGGGTGCCATCACGCTGCCTCCCACTGAGGCCCACCGAAGCCTCCTCCTCCTCCTCCCAGTTCAGTCTTGGCTCCTCCGTCGCCCTCTGTTGAAATTACTTAACGTAGATTCTGTTTTCCTATTTAGACCTTTTAAACTGTATTTAGGAGGACACATATTTTATGCTAACTAAAGTCTCATTATATACAAATGTCTGGACAAATTAACTAAAAATGTATCCCAGTCCTCTGAGTTGACCTCATTTATCTTTTTTTGTTTAAGTGAGCTCCTCGCCCTCCAGGAGCAGGAGAGCGATGCTTCGAGAAGGCCCTTTCCCTACTTAGCCCTAATCAGTGACTAGTATGTTGTAGGTGGAATTAGCTAAATGTACCCCAAATTAGGGAGGAACGGGGAGTGGGGCAGTGTATCTGGAAGGAGCAAGAGTATGTTTAGTTGAAAAAAGCTGCTCAGGTCATTCTAAGGAATCTTTGCTTCCATATCCAACTTCTCCATTGGAGAACTACTCTCCAGGCATTTAAAACATCCTCACTTAAGAAAAAACTAGAGAGCACAATCCCTTGTGTTCCTTTATCTTGAACTACTGTGGGTGCGTTATTGAAGCCTTACTCTATCCAACAGTAATGTACATTGAGAGTTTTGTTCCTTCGGTCATTCGTGCATTCATGCATTCAACAAATCCGTTCAGATTGCTTCGTAAGTGCAAGGTATTCATTTCACACAGTGGCTTCTCCTTAGCTTATAAAACGTCTGTTTTTGCCATATTAAGGAGAAATTTCCAGATGAAATCCATGTTTAGTGATTCAGTCCTGACCCCTCTGATTGACTTTGAATCACCTTGTGTTCTCTTTACTCACTCTTTCGTTTTGGTGGAGTATTAAAAGTTGGGTCCAGTCCCGTTTGGAAACTATAATTTCACGTAGCCGAAACTGTTAACAAACAGCTTTCAACGAGCAGCTTTAAAATCCCAGGAGGGCTAACCTTTCAGACTGCCGTCCGGGACATCAGCTTGTGCTCAGCACATGTGTGCCGCTCAAGACACTACTTCCTGGATTCTCTGTCCAGTCTTTTCCCCACATTCTTGCATTGCTGCTTTACCTTCCATCAACAACCCAAAACCTTAGGTTCTGCCTCTGAGTGGTTAGTATGGTGGGAGGTAAGGGATGCTACACCAGAAACTTTTGTGGCTCCGATGCTGAAAAATACAATGGTTGCCGGGGTCCCCTCCATCAGTTTGTGGAAAATTTCCCCATTTTCTTCTGAACATCACCATATCAGTTCCCCTGATTCCAGTTCCCCTGAGTCTTTTTTGAATTGTAGTAACTAGGATTCCCAAAGACAGAATTCACCAGGATTTGTGTGGGAATGATGTTCAAAGATTTGCAGCATATCAACAATGACAACAATGGCAAAAGTGTCTGCCATCCAAGTGGACACATCATTCCCAGCTCAACATTCTGCTTTCACAGAAGTACCAAACTAATAATTGGACGGTGCAGCCATCTTCCTTGACATCAGCCAAAAAACAGTTAAAATCGTATTACCCAGCATCTAGTTTTCCCTTAATGATCCATGTTCAGGCTTCCAGACGCCCACATTTAAAAAACTGAATCTTTTTTTTTTTCTTTTTAACAATTTTATTTATTTATTTGACAGAGAGAGAGACACAGCGAGAGAGGGAACACAAGCAGGGGGAGTGGGAGAGGGAGAAGCAGGCTTCCCGCTGAGCAGGGAGCCCGATGCGGGGCTCGATCCCAGGACCCTGGGATCATGACCCGAGCCGAAGACAGATGCTTAACGACTGAGCCACCCAGGTGCCCCAAAACTGAATCTTTTTTAAAAATAACATTTATCTCTCTTGATGAAAATTTGCAATTGTTGTATTCTGCTTCATGTGGCAACCTCATGATTGAGTTGCCTGATTCCAGTTCCCCTGAGTCTTTTTTGAATTGTAGTAACTAGGATTCCCAAAGACAGAATTCACCAGGATTTGTGTGGGAATGATGTTCAAAGATTTGCAGCATTAACGGTCATGGCTGCCCAACCAAGAGAGAAGTGTGTGTCCAGAGGCTCTTGCTGCATTACTGCTGGGTGCAGCTGACCGGATGATGTGGCAGTCAGGAGATTCTTGGGCAGCACCCGAGCATCCAAAGGCAGCAGGGAGACATGTGGGGAGCTAGCAAAGTTGCTGTCACCAATGGATAAGGAATTTCAGTATTTCATTTTTTAAAATATTTTATTTATTTATTTACCAGAGAGAGAGAGAGAGCGCAAGCAGGGGGAGCTGCAGGCACAGGGAGAAGCAGGCTCCCCCCTCTGCAAGGATCCGATGCGGGACTCGATCCCAGGACCCCGGGATCATGACCTGAGCCGAAGGCAGACCCTTAACCCACTGAGCCACTCAGGTGTCCCAAGGAATTTCAATATTTTAAAAACAAGATGGTATGCCTTGATTTTGCGTTTGGATGCTGTTTTCTGTCTTATTGTCATAATTGTACAGTCACCAGGCTTACATTTCAAAAATGAAAACTGTATTTCTTTTTTTTCTAAAGATTTGTTTATTTGAGAGAGAGAGAGAGAGGGCCAGAGGGATAGGGAGAGAGAGAATCCCAAGCAGAATCTGCACTGAGTCTGGAGCCAGATGCGGGGCTCGATCTTGTGATCCTGAGCTCAGGACTTGAGCTAAAACCGACTGCACCACCCACGCGTCCTGAAAACTGTGTTTTTAATTCAGATTTCTCACTGAGTACTCAGTGGAGAATCTAGTCAAGTAGAACAAGTATTTGGGTCATTTCAGAGAGTGTGAGTCAAATGGGTCTCCGCAACTTGGATCATTAATTGCAAACTTGAAACCGCTTCCTCTAAACGTAGTCACTAATCTTAACACACAGTATATTTGCTTCAAGTTCTAACACACCAAAACCTATAAGCTGATGACATTAGGCTGGGACTGAAAGAAGTCAGGCAGTGGGTAGGCAAGTGTTTTAAAGACAATTGAATCTATGATCCATAACCCTGACACATCATCTGATCTCCAACAAGCCCAAAGATCATGGATTGAACAAAAGAAGCTTCTATTAAGAAATATCTATCTTGGGAGGACTTGGGTGGCTCAGTCCTTAAGCCTCTGCCTTCAGCTCGAGTCATGGTCCCAGAGTCCTGAGATCGAGCCCTGAGTCAAGCCCCACGTCGGGCTCCCTGCTCGGTGGGGGGCCTGCTTCTCCCTCTCCCTCTCCTTCTGCTCCTCCCCCTGCTTGTGTTCTCTCTCTCTGTCAAGTAAATAAATAAAATCTTTAAAAAAAAGAAATGTCTATTTTGATTTATTCAGCCTATTATTCCATGTCAGTTTCCTGTTTTGCTCATTTCTTTTTAAAATTGTGAATCTTTACTTCATCCCCACCCCCAGCTTTATTGAGATATAATTGACATACATACATTGTACAAGTTTAAAGTATACAATGTGATGATTTGATATTCTGCAAAATGATGACCACAGTAAGATCAGTTACCCATCCATCACCTCATATAGTTGCCTTTTTTGTGTGTGGTAAGAATGCTTATGATCCATTCTAAAAGCAATTTTCAAATATAAAATATAGTGTTATTAACTATAGTTGCCATGTTGGACATTAGATCCCCAGAACTTATTCACTTTATAACTGGAAGTTTGCACCCTTTGACCAGCATCTCCCCACTGCCCCCACCCCCAGCCCCTGGCAACCATCAATTTATCTACTCTCTGTTTCTATGAGTTTCGCTTTTTTAGATTCCACATATAAGTGAGATCATGCAGTATTTGTCTTTCTCTGTCTGACTTATTTCATTTAGCATAATGACCTCAAGGGTCATTTGTGTTGATTTTCTTTATCCATTCATTCATTGATGGACACTTAGGTTGTTTCCATGTGTTGGCTATTATGAATAATGCTGCAATGAACATGGGGGTGCGGATATTAATTTGAGATAATGATTTAATTTCCTCAAAGCCATTATAAGTTAATTTTTGTAAGTGGTATAAGATAGGGGTCCAATTTCATTTTTCTGCATGCAAATATCCAGTTTTCCCAGCACCATTTATTGAAGAGACTGCCCTTTCCCCATTGAGTGTTCTCGGCTCCCTTGTCAAATATTAGCTGACTGTATATACATGGGTCTATTTCTAGGCTCTCATTGGTCTATGACTCTGTGACTCTGTTTTTATACCGTTTTGATTACTTTCACTTTGTAATATGATTTAAAACCAGGAAGTGTGATGCCTCTAGCTTTTTTCTCATGATTTCTTTGGTTATTTGGGGGTGTTTTGTGATTTCATACTAATTTTACAATTGTTTTTTCTGCTTTTGTGAAAAATGCCATAAGTATTTTGATAGGGATTGCATTGAATTTATAGATAGTTTTGGGTATTATGGACATTTTAACAACACCAATTCTTTCCATCCATGACCACAGGATATCTTTCCATTTATTTCTGTCTTCAATTTCTTTCATCAATGTCATGGAGTTTTCTGTATATAGATCTTTCATTTCCTTGTTTGAAATTATTCTGGATTATTTTATTTTTTTTGATGTTATTGTAAATGGGATTGTTTTATTTCTTTCTCAGAGAGTTTGTGTATAGAAATTCAACATAGTTTGGGAAGTCCTAGCCAGACCAATTAGGCAAGAAAAATAAAAGGCATCCGAATTGGAGAGGAAGAAATAAAATTGTCTCTGTTTGCAGATGCCACAATCTAGAGAAAATCATGAAGACTCCATCAAAAATCTGTTAGAACTAGTAAAGAAATTCAGTCAAGCTGCAGGATACAAAATCAACATACAAAAATGAATTGCATTTCTTCACTTCATTTTTATTCTCCTATCTTCAGACAACTATCCTAAGGACCATTCACCCTCTTCCTATATTTCCATTCTTGCCATTTCCAACGAGGGTGTATATCTTCAGGGCGGCATCATGGGCAAGACACACGGGAGGTGGGGAGTTGCCAAGCACCCGGGAAATGCTCTCAGGACTTTCAGGAAACAAATGCCGATAATGAAGCATTAGTGTGAATGATTTTCCTTGGAACCCGTGAACAAATACCACTCCTCTCCAGCATTTGCCTCTCCCACCCTTTTTGATAACTGCTTCAGAGGAAGAGATCCGCCTGTTAGCCATACCAGAGAGAGGAGATAAGAAGACAAGAATTAGATTCTTGGAGGATTGGAGAGCAAAATCCTCCCTGGGATTACAAAATTCAAACTACCTGGGGATAGCCCTGGGCCCCAGGTCACACAGTGACATTCTTGTTTCTTAAGATTGGAATAATGGTGCTAAAATTTTAAAGTCAGCTTTTGCACTGTGAATTGTGCAAGACTGTTGAATCTCAGATCTGTACCTCTGAAACAAATAATGCAACATATGTTAAGAAAGAAAAAAAGAAGAAGAAGAATGTAGCAGGAGGGGAAGAATGAAGGGGGGGAAATCGGAGGGGGAGAAGAACCATGAGAGACGATGGACTCTGAAAAACAAACTGAGGGTTCTAGAGGGGAGGGGGGTGGGAGGATGGCTTAGCCTGGTGATGGGTATTGAGGAGGGCACGTTCTGCATGGAGCACTGGGTGTTATACACAAACAATGAATCATGGAACACTATATCTAAAACTAATGATGTAATGTATGGGGATTAACATAACAATAAAAAAATTAAAAAAAAAAATAAAGTCAGCTTTTGGCCCTTTCGTGGGATGGAATGAAAGGCATGTTGGGTTCATGGACATGTAGGAATGGATAGAAAAAGTTCTATGTGCTGTATGTGTATGCATGTACCTTTGTGTGTGTGTGTGCGTGTGTGCATGTGTGTGTGTGTGTACGCATGTCTAAGCACACACACCTCCAGAGTACAAAGGAATGCTCAGGAATTAAGTGTGAACCTTTTCCTAAGTGTGTTGTTGGCACACATAAAAAGGGAGCATTTTGACCAGAATCACTTTCCACGAACCTGCCAGCCAAGGGCTTCTGCCAGGAAATCATACACTTGCTGGAGGAGCCTCAGAATCTTCCAGCTGGGCTGAATTGAGGACCTGTATCTTGTCCTAGCTCAGAGATGAGCTGTGGAGGAAGGAGCTAGCCAGTCAGCTGGATTGTTAAAGCAGGGCAAAGATTAGATTCAAGCCTTTGAGTACGTGGTAACAACCACATCCGGTTGATTAGATGCACAAAGATTTCCGATTAAATCACATTATTTAAGGGAGCAAAGGGACATTAGGAGACAGGTTTGATGGAATGCTGCAGGGTTTGACTTAAGGTCTGTGTATTTGATGGTCCATCCGCCTTTTCTTAGTCATGCTTTTTATATTCTCCAGAGACACCATGAAAGCTGAAAAGAGGGTTGATGGTTTTTGACAAAGATCTGTATATCTATGCAGGAAAATTGCTAATTTGAATTTTTAGGTACGTGGGTGTTGAGTAATAGTAACGTGTTAACAGAATGGTGGAGTTGTTAGGCGAGGAGAGTACTGAGCCTCCCAGCATGCAGGATCTAAGGCAGTGGTCCTCATCAAGCAATATATATTATGTATAATATATTGAGTATTTAATATATGTAATATATTTATGTATATAGAGATGATTATAATGTGCATAATTATGTATACAATTATTTATATGCTATGAATGTGTACATGTTATGTATATATAAGATACAATTATGTATATATGCATAATAACCTAGATAATTATAAACTTGTTTGGGAATTTCACGTATACACACTTTTGAACCAGAGGGATCAGAGCACATTTTATCAAACTCAGAAACCTCTTTAATCATGTTGTGTGCTGGCGTGAAACCACACTTGAACTTTGGAGATGATAAAATTTGTTTACCCTTAGTAAAATACGATTTCCCGTTTGGGGGCCCGAGAGGAAGAAAGGCTTTTAAAAGAGGCTTATTAAAATCTCTGAAAGTGTTCTTGGACATTAAAAAAACAAAACAGAACACAGTTGGCTGTATTAAGTGCAAATGTACTAGAAACACAGAGGTTATAGTTCACCTAAAGTATACACGAATTAGAAAGTCCAGGAAGGGAGAGATTTGGTTTTGCTGAACGAAAATAGTTGAAAAATAATTGGTGACATTTGACAAAATCAAGATGTTACCATATTTGTCAACTTCCCCTTGAACTGAACCTCTTACCTATGTAAAACCAGAGGCCTTAACCTCTAACTCACTTTATGGTGCTGGATCAGTGTAATTTATGAAAACATGGAAGGTTTTAAGGCACCACAAATTCACCAGTGAAACTCTCCAGACACACAGGATGTGACCTCGGCACGGACTTTGACATTTCATTGGTATTGCAGCGAAGTCATTTTAATAGAGGCACAGAGAACTGACACCTTACCCAGGGTGGTGAGGGGTGGGTGGTGAGAAGAGGTTAGCAGTAATTTTTGGCTGGACCCCCACCACCAGGAGGGGAACTGTGGGCTTAAGGTGTAAGGAGGGGAGGAGAGGAGAGGTGCCGAGGTGGGGAGCACAAAGAAAGGATGTGGGGGAGGAAGTGGGAGACAACAGAGAGAGGGAGCTGAAGGAATAAGAAAAAGAAATGAAAGGTGCCCAGCCAGGAGGAAATGGGACCAAAGCCATCGCTTCCTGATGTACAAGGTAGCCACAAAATGAAATGTATCAAGAAAATTCTATCAAACTCCCCAACCATTAACTTGGCAAGAAGATGAGGCTGCTTCTCAAAGAAAAAGTCAAAAAGATAAAGGAGATAGTGAACCTTTCTAACTAAGGGTATGGTAAAGAACTAACCCAAGAGGTTCCCCTTTCTCCACACACCCTTGTTTTCTCACATATGGGTTTTGTACTGTGTCAAAAAAAAAAAAAAAAAAGGCAGGAATTTAACAAGTGATAGCTATCTATTTGAACACACACACTCTTTTTTTTAAAAAAGATTTTTTATTTATTCATTTGAGAGAGAGAAAGAGAGCAAGCAAGAGCATGAGCAGGGGGAAGGGGCAGAGGGAGAAGCAGACTCCTCGCCGAGCAGGGAGCCCAATGCGGGACTCGATCCCAGAACACTGGGATCATGACCTGAGCCGAAGGCAGATGCTTAACCGACTGAGCCACCCAGGCGCCCCATGACACACATACTCTTAAAATGCACAATATTTTACCCTGTGTTTTCACCATCATCTAGTTTTGTCGTAAAAAATCATGAGGAAAGAGGCATCCCAAATTACTATTCTATTTTGGGCAGGAATCAGGGAGATTTTGAGCAAGGAGTCAACATTTGTCTTCTGTTGTGAAGAAATTCATTGGTTTTAAAACCCTTAAGGTTGGCAGGATGTAGAGGAAGGAGATCAGATAAAAGCAAAACAACAAGATGAAAACACCTTATTTCTGTCTTTCGAAAACCAGTCTCTGAGGAGAGGGTCCAGCAGCCAGCCGTTGGCGAGTTTGAGCAGTGTGGCTAAGGGTCACTTCTGTGTGCTCTACAATCCAGGATGGAAAAGCCAGCTAATCCGTAGAAAAGTGAGGCTTGACCTGTTTGGTATCAAACCACACACCCTACCATGATAAGCTGGGTGCTCAGTTCAGTATTTTTTTTTTTTTTTAATTTTTCATTTCATTGTGGTAAGAATGCGTAATGTGAGACCTACCCTCTTAACAAATTTTTAAGTGTACAATGTAGTTTTGTTGCCTATATTTACAATGTTGTACAGAAGATTTTAGAGCTTATTCATCTTGCTTGACTGAAATTTTATGCCTGCTGATAAGTAACCCCTCCTCCCGGCCCCTGACAACCACCATTCCACTCACTGGTTCTATGAAATTGACTATTTAACTACCTCATATAAGCAGAAGCATGCAGTATTCGTATTTCTGTGACTGGCTTTTTTTTTTTTTTTTTTAATTTTTATTTTTTTTTTAAAGATTTTTTTTTATTTATTTGAGAGAGAGAGAATGAGAGAGAGCACATGAGAGGGGGAGGGTCAGAGGGAGAAGCAGACTCCCTGCCGAGCAGGGAGCCTGATGTGGGACTGGATCCAGGGACTCCAGGATCATGACCTGAGCTGAAGGCAGTCGCTTAACCAACTGAGCCACCCAGGCGCCCTCTGTGACTGGCTTTTTTCACTTAGCTTAGAATCCTTGGGGTGCCTGGGTGGCTCAGTCGTTAAGCGTCTGACTTCAGCTCAGGTCATGATCCCAGGGTCCTGGGATCAAGCCCTGCATCCGGCTCCCTGCTTTGCAGGAAACCTGCTTCTCCCTCTCCCACCTCCCCTGCTTGTGTTCCTTCTCTCGCTGTGTCTCTCTCTGTCAAATAAATAAATAAAATCTTAAAAAAAAAAAAAGAATCCTCAAGGTTCATCTATATTGTCAAATATGGTAGGATTCCCTTCTTTTTTAAGGCTGAATAATATTACACTCTATGTATGTTGCCCAATTTCTTTATCCATCCATCTGTTGATGAACATTTAGGTTGCTTCCACACGTTGGCTATCATAAATAGTATTGCAGTGGATAGAGGAGTGCTTATATTTCTTCAAGATCCTGATTTCAATTCTTTTGAATAAATACTGAGAAGTGGAATGCTGAATCATATGGTAGTTTTATTTTCTTTTTTTTAAAGATTTTATTTATTTATTTGACAGAGAGAGACACAGTGAGAGAGGGAACACAAGCAGTGGGAGTGGGAGAGGGAGAAGCAGGCTTCCTGCTGAGCAGGGAGCCCGATGCAGGGCTCACCCCAGGACCCCTGGTCCGTGACCTGAGCCGAAGGCAGACGCTTAAAGACTGAGTCACCAGGCGCCGCTGGTAGTTCTATTTTTGTTTGAGAATCCTCCATGCTGTTTTCCTTGGTAGCTGTATCTACCAACAGTGTACGAGGATTCCAATTTCTTCACGTTTCTTGCCAACACTTCTCTCTCTCTTCCTCTCTCTTTTTAAAATGATAGCCATCCTGACAGATGTGGGGTGATATCTCACTGTGGTTTTGATTTGTGTTTCCTTCATGATTAGTGACATTAATTGTTTTTTCATATACCTATTGGCTATTTGTATACTTCTTTGGAAAATATATCTATTCAAGTCTGTGGCCTTTTTTTTTTTTTTTTAGAGAGACAGAGAGTGTGTGAGAGTTGGGGGGGAAGGGCAGAGAGAGAGAGGGAGAGAGAGAATCTTAAGCAGGCTGCACACTCAGCACAAAGCCTGACACAGAGCTCGATCTCACCACCCTGAGATCGTGACGTGCGGCAAAACCAGGAGTTGGATGCCTAACAGACTGAGCCACCCAGGTGCCCCTCTGTAGCCATTTTTTTTTAAATTGGGTTATTTTGTTTGTTTACTATTGAATTGCAGGAGTTCTTTTATATTTTGGAAATTAACCCCTTATCAGGTATATGGTGTTAAAAAAAAAAAAAAAAAAAAAAACACAGGCCCCAAATGGTGTCACTTAGTTAAGGTTCCATTGCAGTAAACCAAGACTTACTACCTAACATAACTACAGTTTCAACCTCCTCTCCTACCCACCTCCACCCCCCCACCCCCAGCCAGGAACATCATAATCTCTAACCAGCCAAACTGGAATTTCCTGGTCAACACTAGAAGGCAATTCCCCAAGAGACCCCTTCCATTCTCCTTAGGAAGGCAACCTTGTCTGAAACAATGCATTCCTTGCTAATAAATTCCTTTTCTCTGACTTCTCTTTTCCTTTAAAAACCTTCCATTGTGTACAGCTCCTGGAGCTTCCCTCTACTTTCTAGATGGGATGCTGCCTGATTCATGAATCTTAATAAAAGTGGTAAGATCTTCAAATTTACTTGGTCAATTTTGTTTTTTTAATCAATGATTTGTAAATATTTCCTCCCATTCCATAGTTTGCCTTTTCATTTTGTTGATGGTTTCCTTCCCTGTGCTGAAGCCTTTTAGTTTGATATAGCCCCAAGGAGCTTTTTCTTTATGTTTTCTTCTAGGAGTTTCACAATTTAAAATCTTGCTTTTAAGTCTTCAGCCATCATGAGTTCATTTTTTTGTGAATGGTTTAAGATAGGGGTCCAATTTCCTTCTGCGTGTGAAGATCCAGTTTTCACAACATCATGTATTGAGGAAACAACCTTTCCCCATTGAGTGCTCTTGGCTCCCTTGTCAAGTATTAGCTGACCGTATATGCATGGGTTTATTTCTGGGCTCTAAGTTATGCTCCACTGATCTATGTGTCTGTTTTTATGTCAATGCCACACTGTTTTGATTACTTTAGCTGTGTAATATAGTTTGAAATCAGGAATTGTGATACTGCTGGCTTTGTTTGCTTTCCCCAGGTTGATTCGGCCATTCATCATCTTTTTGTAGTTCCATACACATTTTTGATTTTTTTTTTTCTATTTAAAAAATGCTGTTGTGATTTCAATAGGGGTTGCATTAAATCTGTAGATTGCTTTGAATAGTGCGGACATTTTAATAATATTCAGTCTTCCAATCCATGAAATGCGATGTCTTTCCATTTATTTGTGTCTTGCTTAATTTCTTTCATCAGTGTTTTGTAGTTTTCGGTATACAAGTCTTTTATTTTCTCAGTTAAGTTTATTCCTAGGTATTTTATTCTTTTTTTGTGCTATTTAAAATGGAATTGTTTTCCTAATTTCCTTTTCAGATAGTTCATTGTTAGTATGCAGATCTTTCTTGATTTACAATTATGTCCCAATAAGTCAACATGTAGTCAAGTCATAAGTCAAAATGCATTTCATACACCTACACTATTGAATATCATAGCTTAACCTAGTCTACCTTATACATGCTCAGAACACTTCTATTAGCCTACATTGGGCAAAATCATCTCATACAAAGTCTGTTTTATAATAAAGTGTTCAATATCTCATGTAATTTATTTAATACTGTACTGGAAGTGAAAAACAGAATGGTTGCCTGGATACGGGATGGTTGTAAGTGTATTGATCATTTACCCTTGTGGTGGTGTGGCTGACTGGGAGCTGTGGCCGGCTGCTGCCCCCCAGCATCATGAGAGAGGATCATACCATATATCAGTAATGGCAAAAGATCAAAATTCAAAATTCAAAGTACAGTTTTACTGAATGCATATCACTTTCACATCATCATAAAGTTGAATTTCATAAATTGAAGCCCTGTAAGCCGGGGACCATCTGTATAGCAAAACAACTAGTTTTTGTATGTTGATTTTATACCCTGCAACTTTACTGGGTTCTTTTTTATTACTTCTAACAGTTTTTTTAGAATGGAGTCTTTAGGGTTTTCTATATATAAAATGATGTTGTCTGCAAACAGGGACAATTTTAATTCTTTTTTTCTGATTTGAATGCCTTTTGATTCTTTTTCTTGTCTAGTTGCTCTGGCTAGGACTTCTAGTCCTATGTCAAATAGATGTGGTGAGAGCGGGTATCCTTGCCTTGTTCCTGATTTTAGAGGACAAGCTTCCAGTTTTTCACTAATATAAGTGATGTTAGTAGACTTTTTATATATGTCCTTCATTTTGTTGAGATAATTCCCTTCTATTTCTAGTTTGTTGAGAGTTTTACCATAAAAATGTACTGAATTTTACCAAGTGGCTTTTTTGCATGTATTAAAATGATCATGTGTTTTTTATCCTTCTTCTCTTAATGTGGTGTATCACATTAATTGATTTTCATATATTGAACCATTCTTACATCCCAGGGATAAATCCTACTTTGTTGTGGTGTATGATCCTTTTAATGTGTTCTTGAATTAGATTTGCTAGTATTTTGTTGAGGGTTTTTGCATCTGTATTCATCAGAGATATTGTCCTGTAGTTTTCTTGTGGCATCTTTGTTTCTCGCTTTGGTATCTGGGTAATGCTGGCCTCATAAAATGAGTTTGGAAATGTTTCCTTCTCTTCAATTTTTTGGAAGAGTTTGTGAAGGATTGGTGATAAAGAGGATCATAAAAGAGCACTATGAACAATTATATGCCAACAAATTGCAAAGCTAGAAGAAATGGATAAATTCCTAGAAACACACAACCTAACAAGACTGAATCATAAAGAAGTACAAAGTCAGGACAGACCTGTAACTAGTGTGGGGATCGATGACTGAATTAAATCAATTATTGGTTGAATCAATAGTCAAAAGCTTCTCAACCAAGAAAAGCCCAGGACCAGATGCCTTCACTGGTGAATTCTATCAATTAGTTCTTTATTCTGGAACTTTCAATCCTCCAACTGTGGTAGCACATTGTAGATAGGTAAGTGAGGTTTCAAGATAGGTCATTTGTCCTGCTTTAATCTTTTGTTTTGTCATATTTAGGCATAAACAAAAAGAGGAATTTTAATCCTGAGTGTCATCAACTCCATGTTCTTTATGTGAATAATAATTTTTCCTCTTTCCTTTGTCAGTGGGCTCTGGAAGGATTGTGGATTGCAAACTCCTTCGGCTTAAGGAATTGTGCTCAATTCTCTATAACTAATGTGCAGATCAGAAAAGAATGTGTGCATTGGATGATCATGTCCCTGAGAAAGTCAAGCAAACAGAGAAAAACAAATTAGGAATGTCTGCAGCTTTCCAGTTATCATCTTCGCTCGTTTGGAAAGCAGTGTATTTATGGAAAGTAAGCTTTTCTGAGTAAGCTGTTTTCTGTAACATTCCAGAAACAAGAAACTCAAGGTCTGTTTTGCTCAAACTGAAAAGAAATATGTAGGAGGGAGGGGAGAAGGAGAAAAAAATAGAGCAAACAATTGAGCAAAATGCTGACAGATGTAACCTGATTTGGTGGAGCTAGTATTCTGCCCAAGGTTTTGTCTGGAAACCTGGACTAGCACTGCTGGAGCCGATGCTTCCAGTCCTGGCATGATTCTCCAGTGACTTCATGATCTGAATTGATCAGATGGGCCTTGGATTCTCCTCCAGCTAGAGAGCTGAGTCCTGCTGCACATGGTTTCTATGGTTCTATCTGTCCAGCTCAGGGACTTGTCACTGCCCCGGAGGGCCTCAAGCAGTCTGCTTTGCATCTTCATGCATCTGCCTGGCTGCTTGAGGCCTATGAGTTTGCAATCCCTGGATGCTCTCTTAAAGGCTGTAAACTCAGTAATGAGTTTGGTCTGAGAAGCTTCCAAAGGGACACAAAAGAACAGGGACAGAAAGTTAGCTGCCTCCAGTACATCCCAGAGCGACCTTGGCAGGCAGGGTTTCTAGCTGGCAGGCTTTCTTGCACAAACTGTTTTCATTTTGTCCAGGTGATTAAACCATGCATGTCCACCCACCAGTGACTCCTAGCCTACTCCACCCTCATGGCACCAGAACTTATAGGGTCCTCTGGAGACTCCTTGGTCAGAAGAGTCTTGAACTAGAGCTTTTCTTGTGAACTAGAACCAACACCTCCTGTCCCACCTGTCACAGCAACACATACACTCTGAATATCAATCTACACACATTGATTTCCCTCCTATCAGTCATGGAGACCTTCCATGACACCCATCCTTCTAGTCAGGGATGGTTTCAGACTCTTACAGAGATACAAAGGCCACCGTGGGGACCATATTGTCTAGGAATTTGGTAGAAAAGGAGTTTATGGGAAAGTAGTCATTCAGAGGTTTGACTTGTCTCTGTGACCAGGGCATGGCTTTCAAGCATGAGCTGGCTCTGCAGCTTGAGAGGGGGTATAGAGCGATTTCTCACCACTGCCTGGGTATTGGCAGATATCCCTGCCTCGGCTCTGTTACTCCCATCTAAGAACTATAGAGAACAAACTGATGGTCACCAGAGAGGAGGTAGTGGGGGATGGGTGAAAGAGGGGATGGGGATTAAGGAGGGCACTTGTAATGAGCCCTGAGTAATATATAGAATTGTTGAACCACTGTATTGTACACCTGAAACTAATATAACACTGTATGTGAACTATATTGGAATTAAAATAAAAAACCTAATTTAAAACTCTCATATACTGAAAATTTCTCTCCCTGAGAAAAATTCTGGTACTAGCTCTTAAGATAAAATCTTTTTCTGCTTCTGAAAGTGATATTTTTCTGATTCTACTTTCAGAAATTAAAAATACCAATGTTCTCCCCATCCAGAATTAACCATTATTAGCAGTGTGTTTTATGTCTTTCAAATATTTTTTGTAACATGTTATGATTAGATATATGAAGTATACTGGAACCATACTATATAGTACAGTTGATTGCTGAGTGACACAGGACATTGACTGACATTGGCTGACATTGGCTGACACCCCAATGTCAGCACATTAGGGGTGCTGACACCCCAATGCAATAAAAAATCCACATATAACTTTTGACTCCTAGGGGCACCTAGGTGGCTCAGTCGGTTGAGCATCTGCCTTGGACTCAGGTCATGATCCCGGGGTCCTGGGATCCAGCCCCCTGTTGCGCTCCCTGCTCAGAGGGAGTCAGCTTCTCCTTCTGCTGCTCCCCCTGCATGTGCTCTCTCTTTCTCTCTCTGTCAAACAAATAAATAAGTAAAATCTTTAAAAAAAAAAAACTTTTGACTCCTAAAACTTACCTACTAACAGCCTACTGGTGACCAGAAGCCTTACTGATAACATAGTCAATTAGCACATATTTTGTATATGTATTGTACATTGTATTCTTACAATAAAGTAGGCTAGAGAAAAGAAAAATTTTAAAGAAAATCATAAGGAAGAGAAAATACATTTACAGTACTGTACTGTATTTATCGGAAAAAAATCTGTGTATACCTGGAGCTTTCGCAGTTCAAATCAACACTTGTGCAGTATTGTTCAAAGGCAACTGTATTCTGTTTTAGATACTGTCCTTTCCACTTAACATTTGGTGAACATTTTCTTCTTAGAAAACAAGACTTTAATTATGAAAGCAATAAGGGCAAATCATTTAAAAAATCCAATAAAATAGAACGCTAGTAAAGAAAAAGTCAAGGTATCTTGCTTTTGCTTGAATCCCCGCTATACACACAGTAGCCCTCCCCAGGGAGAGACGTGTTTACCTGTTTGTTGTTCTTCTAAAACAATGAGAAAGCACATGTTTATTCCCCTGTTCGGTGATTTATCAGATTTAGCCTGTATCTGTTCACTCTCCATAGTGTGGGTGAGGAATCTGGCTCTCTAACGTTTCCCCCGTATTTCCCGCCCTTCTCCATTCAAAAAATACTTAATTTTATTTTTATTTTATTATTATTTTTTAAAGATTTTATTTATTTATTTGACACAGAGAGAGAGATAGTACAAGCAGGCAGAGCGGCTGGAGGAGGGAGAGGGAGAAGCAGGCTCCCAATGCGGGGCTCGATCCCAGGACCCCGGGATCGTGATCTGAGCTGAAGGCAGCCACTTAACCGACTGAGCCACCCAGGCGCCCCCCAAAATACTTATTATTTTTTTTTTAAAGATTTTATTTATTCATTTGAGACACAGAGATACAGAGAGAGAGAGAGAGAAAGCATGAGCAGGGAGAGAGGCAGAGGGAGAGGGAGAAGCAGGCTCCTCGCTGAGCCAGGAGCCCGATGTGGGGCTCGATCCCAGGACCCTGGGATCATGACCTGAGCCGAAGGCAGACGCTTAACCATCTGAGCCACCCAGGCGCCCCCCAAAATACTTATTTTTAAATAAGTATCCATTCTACTTTTATAATTTCAGCAATGTACCTAAGCTTCAAGTTCTTATTCCATTGCATTTTCTCATTTCCTCCTGGTTTCCATGAGGTAAGTGGAGGAAAATAAAAACCACACGCCAACTTCCACCTCTGCTTGCCTTTCACTGCTCGAATTTCAGTGATTCCATTACTCCATTTTTGGGGTTCATAACATTGACATTCTCTTTTTCAACGCTATTGAATTGGTACACTTGGGTTTGGCCTGTAGGTTGATATAAAATACTGAACACCCCGCAGTTTTATAATACTCTGTAGATGAAAAATTATTTGTCAAAAGAACAGAGTAGATAGGTTGAACATGTGTAAGAAGAAAATGGGCAGCGTATCTCACTACAGCTGTGCCTCTTGAAGGAGAAAGATTGAGGATTTCTGGTCTGAAGGCCTGGTTCCCGAACTCTGGATGACATGCCCAGGTGTGGTGAAGCAGCCTCACAGGGCCCGTGGGCTCTTCCAGCTTCTCCTGGGGAAGACTGCAGGCTCACATGTGGCCCAAGGCATGCGGACAGCTAGCTCAAGGACATTGGTAGTTTTAGTGCCAGATGGACTTCTGTTCTTTGTCAAAGTCACTGTAATAAAATAAAATTAAAAGAAAGGAAACGAATGATGTTGTATTAGTTTGCAAAGGCTACTGTAATACAAGACCATAGTCTGGGTGGCTTAACCAGCAGAAATCTATCTTCTCACTTTTCTGGAAGCTGAAAGTCTGAGATCCAGAGGTCAGCAAGGTTGACTTCTCCCGAAGCCTCTCCTTGGCTTGCAGATGACTGTCAAAGGGGATCAGGATATGTCACCCCCAAATATGCCACTTTGGACATGGACTATTTTAAGCTGAAGGCCCTTGAGAGCGAGCAGATGCAGGAAGAGTTGTCTGCCCTCCTTTATTCCCCAAAAGCAGGGCATGCATTTCCCTTTGTGAAAGTGTCCCCCACAGTGCCCACAAGGAGGGAAGGGCACTCTTAACGCCAGAGATGGGGAGTCACACCAACATGAGTTTTCATAAACAGATCTTAACATAATCCCTATCTTCCATTAGCTCTGCTATATATTTCTTAGTCACTTCCCTGCTATTTATCACCCCTTGAAGCCAAAATGCCCCTTCCTTTGTTAAGATGGTGTATAAGCTCAAAGTCTAACTACTTTTTTGAGTTTTATTTCTTTTCTATAAACTTTTCTCTGAATGTAAATATTAATAAAAATTTCGTAGCTTTTTTTTTGTTAATATCTGTCTTTTGCTCGTTTAATTTGCAGGCCCTAATCACTCAACCAAAGAGAGTAGAGGAAAGGTTTTTCTTCTCTGACACTATCTTCTTTCTGTCCTCCCATGACCTTTTCTCTGTGTACACACATCCCTGGTGTGTTTTCTTGTTATCATAAGGACACCAGTCCTAGTGAATTGGGACCTTACTCATATGACCTCATTTAGTTTTACCTCTTTAAAGGTCCTGCCTCCAAATATAGACATACTGGGGGGTAGGGTTTTAACATATGAATTTTGGGGACACAGTGCATAACAGATGGTGTCCAATTTGATTCTGATGTTTGAAAAGTTGTTCAGTGCCTGACAGACATATATCTAAATAATAAGAAATTGTGTTTATTAAAGAATGAAATAAAAAATTATTTTTTCTTTCAATATATAGGTATTATTTTGTTCAAATGGCATGTGTTGTTAGGGCATGAACACTTATGAAGTTTTTTAACCAAACTACTTAATAAACAGACTATTGGGTATTTTTTTGGCCTGAGCCACCATGAAGTGGTTTCTGGGACTCTGAAGGTGCTGTGAATGGAAATATTTGGGTGCAGTCTCACAGGCAATCTCTTCTTGCTTATGTGGATGGTATAATGTAAGGGATGTCCTGGCACCAAGACTGGGGTCCCCACCTTTGCTTTAGTGAACTTCCTCATTCGTGCCCCAGGGCCTTCGCTCCACACAGACAGACTGCCAAACGTGAGTCCCATCTCAGAAGAGCAGGCATGATGGAAGCCTAGGTCAAAGAAAGACAAGTCTTAATTTTCAGTTAAAAAATGAAAACCAAACCAAACCAAACCAAAATGATCTCCATCCACATTTGAGAAAGGAAAATCTGTTCACAGTGCGATCAGGCAGAACTAGGCTGTCCCCTATCCACACAGCCCCCTTTATTCCCCAGGTCTAGAAGAAGTGAAGGAAGGACCAGAGAGGAGAGGGACAAGGAAGTTAGATGCTGGTGTGGAGTCCTTGCTAAGCAACTGCAGGGGACAGACTGCCAGGTCTGTGGGTCTGTGGTCAGGGGGCCCTCACACTCAGTCCTGAGAGATATCCCAGGAGTTCAGACAAGACCCCAGAGACCTATTGTGCAGAGCCCACTAGGACTGGATGAGAGCAGATGTGGGAGGGATCGGGCTGGGCATGGGAGTTCTAACTCAGAGTATTTCAAGCTAAAATGACTGAGGAAAAGACCTGAACTTACCTGGACATGACCTCCTACATCTTTTCCGTTAGATGGAAGGGGAGCTCAAGGTCAAAATTTAAAATCATATCTAAGAAAATCAAGGAAGATACATTTTTACATGTTTGTGTTTACAGGTCGAAAATGTCATTCTGCTGTCGGTTCCACCAATTTAGGAACATTGTCTTTCTAAGAAAGACTTGAAGGACTAAAAACTCTCTGGGGTCCAATAGATGAATCTCTAGTAGCTGTTTTGGGTACTCAGACAATCTAAATTTCAAGGGAAATGTAAACTTATTCAATAGTGTCCCCCCCCCAAAAAATTCATGTCTAGCAGAATATAGCCTTGTTTGGAAACATGTAATTAGTTAAGGATTCTGAGATCCCGGATTTAGGGTCAGCTTCAAATCCAATGACTGGTATCTTTATAAGAGGAAGGAGAGACACAGAAGGGCCCATAGGAGAAGGCAGTGGAGACAAAGATTGGACTTGTGTTTTCCTAAGCCAAGGATGGCCAGGAGCCAGCAGACGCTGGAAGAGCCAAGGTAAGATTCTTCTCTAGAGCCTTGGAAGGAAGTTGATGGCATCTTGATGTTGGACAGATTTCAAAAACCTGTGAGAGTATTCTTCTGTCCTTTTAAGCAAGCTTATTGTTATTTGTTACAGCAGTCTTGGGAAATGAATGAACTCATTAAGTGCTCACTTGTATGTACATCTGTGCTCTGTGGGGCACTGTAGGAATTATGACCCATTTACTCATTCTTTTTTCAGTGAAACTTTCTTGAGTGCCAGGCACTTGTCTGAATGCTCAGGAGAGACAAGAAAATGGCCCAGATCAGTCCCCGTCTCCATGGACTTCGAAGCTTAATTGAGAGACCAAACCCTAAGAAAACAAATCATAGAACTGAAAGACTGGTGTGTATGTTGGTGGAGTGACGGAGTGAAGAGGGAAAGCAAGAAAGCATGGTACCCGTAAAGCCAAGCAAAAGAGGCATTTCCAGTGGAAGGATGGATCAGGGTGTGTAGTGCTACAGAGACAAAGACAAAAGGCAAGGCATGGAATACAGCAAAGTGGAGGGCATCGTGACCTGGACAAATGGGTCCCGATAGAAATGTATTGATGACAGTCTAGTCAAACTCGCACGTGAGGAAGTGAAGAAATGGGCAGAGTCAACCCTCTCAAGGAGTTCTACTATCAAGGGGAGTAGAAAAATAGAGAAGGGGGACTTTTTTGATGAGTTTATTTATTTTTATATTTAAACCCACAATAGATTGAGCATGCTGGTGGGAAGAACCAGTAGAAAGGAAAAACAGGATGATTCCAGAGATGGGGAGAATGCAGGGTGAAGTCCTGGCATAAGACAGAGGGGCTGGGGCTCAGCGCACCACACAAGGGGCTGGCTAGGAATAGAGCAGGGTGTCTCTCTAGCAACCAGGGTTAAGAGGCAGGTGATGGGGAGATGTGGTGTCTCCCTTCTCAATGGCTTCTCTTTTCTCATTGAAATAAGAACCAGGGCAATCAGCTGAGGACACGGAGGAGAAGGGGAGCTGGAGAACAAAGAGAGGAGGTATCTCACTCCTGCCCCACCATGCTGGTGCACTCTGTCGGACCTCCGAGGTGCAAGGTGGAACACCGCAGGAAAAGAGAGAAATGCCAGATGATAGAAAGGTGGGCCAGTTACCCCATCCATCCCATAGAACTTCCATCAGAGTCTGTCATTTTTCTGTTTAAAACCCTCAGAAAAGGGTGCCTGGGTGGCTCAGTTGGTTGGGCTTCCGACTCTTGGTTTCTGCTCAGGTCATGATCTCAGGGTCCTGAGATTGATTCCCGCATCAGGCTCTGTGCTCATCAGGGAGTCTGCTTGAGATTCTCAGTCTCCCTCTGCCTCTGTCCCTGCCGCTCATGTTGTCTCTCTCTCAAATAAATAAAAATAAATAAAATCTTTAAAAAAAATCCTCAAATGGCTCTTGGTTGCCTCCACAGATGGGTCTAGGTTCCCTGGTTTGGGCTAGATGCTCTCTGTGACCAGTGCTCCTGGTGAGCGGACTGTCCCACCACCGCTTAAGTTGCCAAGCAGGCAATTGTAGGAGAAGGAAGAGGCTTTCAGAAACCTCTGGCCATCGACCTCAGGCCTGCACCCTCTTCCCTGGTCAGAAGTACGCCCACACTATCTAGATGCAGTACGTAGGACGACTCTGCCAAGACCTCGCTCAGGGGGTGGGGGGTGCGGAGGGCAGCAGGGCAGGAATCCTCTCCTCCCCTCTGATTCTTCCTTGTGGACACTGGGGCCCCGTGTTGCCAGCTCTTCTCAGGTGTCGAGAGAATCCGGACATCCAGAGTGTTATGTGAAAACTCATTTCTAAATAGCAGCCTACATTTTTCAAAAATGCTCTGGCAGCAGAAGCAAAGGCATCTGCAGGCTGGGTTTGGGCTGCGAGCCACAGGTTTACTGCCTCTGCATAGGAGCTGCTGCTGGCCCCCCTTTAAGCCTGGAATGTTCTCCTCTTCATGCCTGGAAGACACTCCAATACCCCATGACTGGTGTGGGGGGGAAGGCGGTGTCAGTGGCCCAGCTCTACAGGAAGAGGACCTAGGTGCCCATACCAGTTGTGCTTGTTATGAGCAACTAACCCACCCTTACAGATTCCTCATGTAGACTGGGGTGAACGGAGCAGCCAGTTTTTTTTTTTTTTTAAGATTTTATTTATTTATTTGAGAGAGAGAGAGAGAGAGCACACAAGCAGGGGGAGCGGCAGAGGGAGAAGCAGGCTCCCTGCTGAGCAGAATGCCTGATGTGGGACTTGATCCCAGAACCCTGGGATCATGACCTGGGTGGAAGGCAGCCGCCCAACCTACTGAGCCACCCAGGAGCCCCGAGCAGCGTCTTTATAACCTAGCTGAGAGGTGCTCATCTGAATGCAGCATTAGCTGGACTGGGGAGGGCATGCTGGGCAGTAGTGAGGGGGTGCTCCCCCTCAGGTGCCAACCTTGCCCTTGCATGAGCCTCCCTCAGCCCCGTGCCCTGGGCTCCTAGCTGGCCTCCCAGGACCCTGGCTGGGGTGAGCACAGTGACGGCACCTGCAAGTGCTCGGCTAACAGTCTTTATACTCATCATCATTCTCACTTGCCTTCCAAGACTGGGATGGCAGATCATCCACAGGGGAGGGCCTGGCCCATCTGCTGGTAGACGTGACCCCTTGCTCCCTTCTTTGGGCCCATTCTGAACACTGGACATAACTTACCGTGGTCTCTCTGATGTGGTGTAGCATGTCTTCATTTATATAGTGGTGAAGACTCTAGGCCAACCAGACCCCAAGGACCAGAATGCTGGGCCCGAGGCTTATTTGATGGTGAATCACTAAGACTCGCCCAAGTGGCCACATGGCATTGGCTGAAGGATTTCACGTGACCCCCGGAGCACGTCTATGATGTGCTTTCTGAACTCCACATAGGACCTAGTATTAAGTGTCCCCTCGCTGGCCCTCTGTCATATGCAGGCAAGTTCTCTTGCCTCGGATCAGACTTGCAAAACTTCCCCAATTGAACTCCCACCCCCAACCCCCCTAACATTTTTACAATTCTTCTGGGAGTAGATGGATTCCAGATAACCCAATGTCAGACAACACTCGGTAGGAAAAAATTTTTGTGCTAACTGTTCTATTTTGATTCTGGTTCTCTTCCTCTCTCCTCCCCAGCAAACATAAATTGTTTCTAAATCTTTGCCAAGAGGACAACCTGCTTAAACAGAAGCAGGGAGACTGATGAGCCATGGCTGGAGGGGGAGTCTGTGGGATCATCCCAAAGATGCCCTACACCTTGGGTTTTGGGGGTGCCCATGGTCGCTGGTAATTGTGTGCAGAAATTGGCCCTGTCCCAGCAGCCCGGCTTTAAGAGCGACAGTGAAGGTGAAGCACAGCTGTGAATAGAAAGGTAGTGCTTGGTCTCCCAGGTCAGTGACCCGCTCACCCGTTGCTCTGCGGTGGGTCCACATCTGCTTATTTGTCCTGTGGGCAGTGGGGACGCGGGCCTTCCTCTCCTGCTGTGTGTCAGAGAACCGCTGGAAACAGAGATTCTAGGATTCTTGGTGGGACACCCATTTTAATCTGTGTGCGAGAACAATGTGGCCGCAATCCATGAACGAGCGGCAAATGCTTGTTCGCTTTGTGTACTTTTAAGGTGTATTTAAAACCGTGTCTTTCTCTACTTTGGAGGATGTGGGCAGCAAGCTTAAGAAGCCAGATTCATGTTTTTCAAAGTTGCACATAGTCTCGTTGTGGTGTAACTACAACAGCAAAAAATGGGAGAGAGCTTAAATTGGACATTTAGTGATATCCAATAATAGGAAATGTCTAAGTAAATTATGATACGTGCTTAAGATAGGAGCCATGTGGCCAGCAACACAAGAATATCCTTGCCAGTTACATTAAGTGGAAAAAGCTGGAGATGAAAATGGACATAGAGCACAATCCCATGGTTGTTGTATAAAAACACTTGCACATGTGTGCAGAAAAGCGACTGAAAAGTTTTCCAGGAAGATCTTAAAAATGTCATTCTTGGAAGATAAGTTTGCAGGTAATTTAATTTTTATCTTAATATTTTTTTCTGGTGTCCTTTCTTTAACAATGAGTATTTCTTATTTATATAATAAAAATTTATTTTAGAAACTGCGTATGCATAATCATTATATACATTTTCATGGAAGCTGACATGAATAATTAAAGAATTTCAGGAACTTCTCATCATTTGTTCTTTACTGGATGTGAAGATGGGCCCATTTATATACAGAATTCTATTCCATAATAAATACTACTTGAGGCAAGTTCTTAATCTGAATACATGCACCATGTTCATGCAACAAAGAATGTGTAGAAGCTTCCTGTGCTGAATCTTTTCCCTTTCTCCCTCCAGATCCCCGCCTCCCCTGGTCCCTGGCCTGATCTGTATCCGGGAGGCCGGCCTTTGTGGACTGACTCAATGGGCTCCATAAACCTGGCTGCCAGTTGGGTTTGGCCAATGGGAAACCCTGGCAGGACATCAGAGAGAGTGAAATTGTGGTGTTTATTTCTCTCTCCCTGCCAGGTTGCTGTTGTTCATTCTGTATTTCTTTATGGAAAACCCCAGCTCCTGCCAGGTGGCTTTCTCTGCCACTAGAAGCCCTCTCTCTGGGTGCTGGCGATCACTTCTTCCCTCGCCCCCCCCAAGTCCTGGGGGGGTGGTCAGCGCTTTCCCTTGTTGCTGGCCCTGAGGAACTTCACTGTCCCTTCTGGACATTCTTCTAAAAAGAGTCTCTTTATTAAACTCACTGCAAATTACCCTCCTTCAGAGTGCTGTCTTCTTCCTGCCTGGCTCAGTTCCTCGTGTGCCCTGCCCCCCGTCTTCTCTGGAGTCTGGATCAGGCCCATCAGTGTACCTGCTCTGCACAGGGGGAAGGCAACCCCACCGAGTGTAAAACTTGACGCTACGCAAGGACACATACCTCATAGGAGTCTGGGCATAAGAAGAAAGTAAGTCACCTTTTTGGGTACAAATTTTTATTCAACCTGAATTCGTGGACATACAGAGCAAGCGAACCACAAGGAACAGAAGGAACAAGATCACAGTTTTTGAGCATCATTTCTTTGGCAACAAAGTAACCACCGAACTAGGTTCCCTTCCATGGTTATGCCCCAAGAGTGGCCCAATGTCAAGCCAAGAAATAATTGTTCTCAGGCCCCCCGTCCTCATCTCTTAATCGGGGATCTTCACCCTAAAGAGGACCCTATTTGTCCTGATGTCGAAGCTGCTCTGCCATGTCTGGATGAGGCCTGTAGGCATGAGGCCAGGAAGGAACAGGCTTGGCAGACCAGTGGGACTTGCCCGCCCGCTCAGAGGCTCCCCCCAAAAAGGTGCAGCTCCAAGTCCTCTCTGAATACTGATGTAATTCATCACAACCCACATTTAAATAGATGTCTTCTTTCTTTCTTTGGTCTGTAGAGTCCAGGATCGCCTGTCTTCCAGGCATGTACCTCTCAGCACCTCCCAGGGTGCTGGGTGACCAACAGGTACCCCATAAACGCCAGCTGCCTGGCTGACAGGTGGTTCGCCCGTGGCCCATGGCAGCCGAAAGAACACCCGGACCCAATAACCAGCACGCGCCTTACCACACACCAGCTGCTGTACTGTGTGCTACCTGCCTTATCTCATTCCATCCCAACAAGAGCTCGTGAGGTAGGCAGTCCCCGTTTTACAGATCAAGAAACTTGGCCTTGGAGAAGTCCAGGAACTTGCTAATAGTCCCACAATCGTACATGGCAGAGACTGAAACCCAGTTTCTTAATGTTTCTGCCATCTGCCCTTCCTCTTGGGTGCCCGTCCCCAGGCCCCAGTATGAATGGCGGCCATTTCAGTGAACTGTTCCATTCCCTGGGGTGCTTTAACAGGCCACTGTAGTGCAATCAAGAGAATCTGAGTTCACAAATGTCTACACCGGCGAGGGGAATAACAGCTCTTGTTCAACATTCTTGTCCATGTAGGCTGCCTTCCTTGCCCCCACTTGACCTTGCCCTGTTCCACGCTCAGTGCAGCCTGCGTGAAACCAGAGGGCCCATTAACTCTTCTCAAGGGGCCCTGCCTGAACTCGTCCCAGACTGGAGCCAGCCCTCTGCTTTACTTCCCATTAGAAGCTCCTTTGAACTCCCAGTTTTAGAACCTAACAAAAAGGAGATGATTCTAAAATTCTGTTCACTGTGCATTTTGGCCAAGCAGCCCGAGGACATTTCCGTTGTTCAGAAGTAGCCCATACTCTGTGCCTGTTCTATCGTCCAGTATTCACATATGGATCAATAAAATGAGATGAAAATAGCTCTTAGGGCTTGTGAGTAAAATTTGGACCACAAAACCACATAAAATATTTGGTCACCAAATACTTTTTTTCTGAAGCCCTGGCATGGAAACTCTGACTTCAAGTTCATTGAAGTGGTCCAGAGATTTTAATTTTTATGAAAAGAGCATGCTGAAATTGAATCATGGTCAATGTTCTCTGTCACTGCAGGGTGTGAACATAGAAATCCTGACATGGGGCGGGGTGTGAAAGAACCACCAAGCTACACATACATACGATGCCCTTGACAATTTCTGGCTGGTTAAAATTAGTTATGTCAGGGCAACTGGGTGGCTCAGTCAGTTAAGCATCTGCCTTCTGCTCAGGTCATGATCCCAGGGTCCTGGGATCGAGTCCCGCATCAGGCTTCTTGCTCAGCGGGGAGCCTGCTTCTCCCTCTCCCACTCCCCCTGCTTGTGCTCTCTCTCTGTCAAATAAATAAATAAAATCCTTAAAATAAAATAAAATAAGTTATGTCTGAGTATCAGACACAGTCTGAGGAAAAGGACTTTGGGTGGTGGGATTTAGTTTCAAAACATACCTTTCCTAAGGACTTGGCAGTTTCCATCCTCACCTTCATCAATCACATTCCTCATGCTCTGAAGACATGGAAATGCATGCAAAACGTTCATTAGTTTTTCCCAGAATAGGAAGGAATTCTTTGAGATGGAAAGTAAACAGAGCTATCAAGAACATCGACCTAGATTCACTTCTCTATTTTTAAGTAACTGAAAGAAAAAAATATATTGCCCTTTTTACTTTGCTTGCTTGATGTGAAGAGCACTCAGAGGAACACACACTTCCCACCAGATCCATCTGTGGTACTAGCTCTCGTCCGTGACAGCCACAGAAACATCTGTGTCCCATCTGAACTGAGAGTGTCATTAATCAAACAACCCCTTCAGTTGGCTTCCAATTTGTGCCTTTTCCAAATTATGGTAAAATATACATAACATAAAACTTACCTTTCCAAGTGTAGTGGCATTAAGTATCACGCAACCCTCACCACCATCCTTCTCCAGAACTTGTTTGTCTTACAAAACTGGAAGTCTGTACCCTTTAAACAACAACTCCCCACTTCTCCTCTCCCCTCAACCCTGGCATCCCCCATTCTACCTTCTGTCCTTATGAACTTGACAACTTTATTTATTCCTCATACAAGAGGAATCATATCAAATGTTTGTCCTTTTCTGACAGGCTTAGTCACCAAGCATAATGTCTTCAAAGTTCATCCATGCTGCAGCTTGTGTGAAAACATCCTTTTTAAGACTGAATAATTTTCCATTGAAAGGATAGACCATTTTCTTGGTCCATTCATCTGCAGATGGAGATTTGTGTTGCTTCCATCTTTGGCTATCGTGAATAACGCTGCTATGAACATGGGTGTCCACATATCTGTTTGAATTCCTGCTTTTGATTCTTTGAGGTATATATCTAAAGCAGAATTACTGGCTTATATGGTAATTCTATGTTTAACTTTTTGAGGACCCACCATATTGTTTTCCATAGAGGCTGTACCATTTTACATTCACACCAGCAACACACAAGGGTTCCAATTACTCCCCACTTTTGTCTTTTAAAAGAAGCACAACTCAGGATTAAATGAGGTGGCCATTTTACTTGGGTTTTCAGGTTCAGTGACTTGAACCTTAGGAACATGTTTTATAAACAAGAAAAATGGAAACAAAACTTACACGATAGATGAAAATAGGATGAAGAGATAAAAACAACTAGGAAAAGAAAATTAAAAAAAAATGGACACAGTGGTAGCTTAGCTAGTGATTTACACGCCTGGAGAAACTTCACAGTAACCCCAACACCAAGCACATTTTGATGGACTCTGGATTATCAGTTTCCACTGCTCAAGATCGAGTTGGTGCCCTCCCTCAGCAGTGGCTTTGGAGATAAAATCCTCTCCTTTTCCTGTTCAGGGCACACCTCCAGAGAGGATCATTAATAACACTGCACCCAGAATGCCAAATCAAGGGGAAACGAGTCCTTTGCTATACTGTAAGGAATTGCAGGACACACACACGAAGGGGCAGGCATTTACAGGACTGTGCATACTTGTAGAAACCAACACCCTCTGTCTATCTCTTGTTCTTCCCGACTTCCTAAAAACAAAGGGCGTTAACCCCTGGTGAGAGCTCTCTGTCATATCCCCAGCACTGTCAGTGTGGGAGGTGAAGCTCCGAGGGGTAACGTAGCCCAGGAGGTGACCCAGACAACACAATGGAGCTGAGTTTTGTTCTGCTGGCTTGGCCTTCAGTGATGATGAAGTTGGAGGGGTCCCATGGCCATCCTGGGGACCAAGCCAGCTCCTGCCCTACCTGAGACCTGGAAGGTTCATGCTCCAGTCTGCCTCTGAACTTCTGCATTTGTCCCACTAGACTCGTGTGACTGTATCTGGAACACTGCACATGATGCCACTGGGGTTGAAAGAATCAGCACTGTTCATTTACGTCAAATTGGTCTCCAGAGCCGGCTCTTTTCTGCATCAAATCCGCACTTATTTTGTTGCCATTAATTAGGTTCTAAAATTGTTTAAGTTTAGCCTTTTAACTTTTAGCCTCCTGAGATAATGGAACATGCCTTCTTTTTAACACACACACCATGCTTAGAAGAGGTGATTTATGATGGAAAGGCTAGTTTAAAGTCCTGAGTAGGCTCTGGGCCCCACTCCCCATAGCCACATTTTCTTCCTGCCTATACTTACATGGGGGCAGGTCTGCCATTTCCTCTTAAGTCTAGATCAGCGGAGCCCAGAAACTCGATCAGGCAAAAACGCCTCATATTTGGTATGGGATATAATCATACAGCTATCTTTTGATCTCCAGATATTGAGATTTGAATGAATTAATTTTTCATCAACCTGTGTGTCTATATATGGATATAGAATTACAGTAACCGTGACATAGCAAAACTTACCCGAAGTTTGTCTCTAATGGATCACTAGATCTAGATCGGTTGCGCAAGTTAAAATAGACCAGCAGGCTCGGGCCATGAAATAGATCTACCGATTTGTATTTCGTTAGCTAGGGCGGCCACAGCAAGGTAGCACAGACTGGGTGGCTTGTTAACAACAGAAAATTGCTCCTCACAGCTGCGGAGGCTGGAGGTCCGAGGTCAGCGTGCCGGCGTGGTTATGCGCCAGTGACCGCCGTCTTTCGGGGGAAGAGAGCTAACTTCCCCTCGTGTCTTCACATGGCAGAAAGAGCCGAGAGCAGAAGCCTGCTCTCTTGGGCCTCTTATAAGGGCACTAACCCCATTCATGATGGCTTCATCCTCATGGCCCCATCTATTCCTACTTACCTCCCAAAGGGCCCATCCCCTAATACCATTTCACTGGAGGGTGGGTTTCAACGTATGAATTCTGGGGAGACACAAACATTCAGTCCATAACACCTATTTTCTTTTTACACAGATTCTAGTCATATTGGATTATGGAACCACCTAATGGACCTCATTTAACCTTCATGACCTCTTTAAAGACCCTATCCACAAATATAATCATATTCTGGGGTACTGGGACTGAAGTCAGGAGTTCAACATATGAATCTGGTGGGGGGGGATAATTCAGCCCGTAACACAATTCAAATATAGGTACCAGGACGTGGATGGAGCTAGGGAGTATTATGGTAAGCAAAATAAGTCAGCCAGAGAGAGACAAATACCGTATGATTTCACTCATATGTGGAATTTAAGAAACAAAACAAACGAACATATGGGAAGGAAAAAAAAAGAGAGGGAAACAAACCGTAAGAGATTCTGAATGATAGAGAACAAACTGAGGGTTGCCGGAGGGAGATAGGCGCAGGATGGGCTAGATGGGTGATGGGCATTAAGGAGGACACTTGTGTTGAGCACTAGGTGTTTTATGTAAGTGATGAATCACTGAATTCCACTCCAGAAACCAATACTGCACTGTATGTGAACTAACTAGAACTTAAATAAAAATTTGAAAAAAAATTAGATGCAAGGAAACTTTAACAACAATGTTAACAGTTGAAGGATGCTGGACCTCCATGATGTCCAACTCCAGCAGACACCAAGAGTAGAAGGAACCAGTGGGAAGTGTTGTGTCATGGTGACGTGTGTCACTTAGGTGTCAGACAGACCTGGGTGCGAGGTCCGGCTCCACTCTTGCTAGCCACAGGCAGATGGATAGCCTGCCAAAGAGAAACACATGAGCAGCTGTTTTCACATCTATTAAATGGAGATAAGAATAGTACCTCCCTCACAGAGTCATTATGAGGGTTGAAACAATGAGTCTCAAGAGAGCCGAGATGCCCTTCAACAGACGAACAGATAAAGAAGATGTGGTCCATATATACAATGGAATATTACTCAGCCATCAGAAAGGGTGAATACCCAACTTTTACATCAACATGGATGGGACTGGAGGAGATTATGCTAAGTGAGATAAGTCAAGCAGAGAAAGTCAATTGTAATATGGTTTCACTTATTTGTGGAACATAAGGAATATCATGGAGGACATTAGGAGAAGGAAAGGAAAAATTAAGGGGGCATGGAAATCGGAGGGGGAGGCGAACCATGAGAGACTATAGACTCCGAGAAACTAACTGAGGGTTCTAGAGGGGAGGGGGAGTGGGTTAGCCTGGTGATGGGTATTAAGGAGGGCACGTATTGCAATGAGCACTGGGTGTTATACGCAAACAATGAATCATGGAACACTACATCAAAAACTAATGATGTACTGTATGGTGACTAACATAACATTAAAAAAAAAGAAAAGAAACAATGAGTCTTGGTCACCATTTCTCAAACTTTAACTTATATATGAATCACCTGGGGATCTTGTGCGAAAACAGGTTCTGACTCACTAGGTGAAACCTGAGATTGTGCATGTCTGGCCAGCTCCCTGGTGACGCTGGTAAAACTGACCTGGGGCCTTCCCTTGGAGAAGTGTGGGTCTAAGACCCTTCCCCCAGCACCGGGTCGGTAGTGGGCACACGATCGATGACAGCTACTATATTTACTGCTGCGATGTCTGTGCTTAGTCCCTGTAAAAGCTCACCCTCAGATTTCCTTAGCGGTATCGACAGCTCGTTTGTCTCTGATTGGGCTGCTCCTTACTGGGGATTGCTGGGCGAGGCCCAGGCAAGTCCCATCTTCTAGCCCCAGATATTTTCTTAGTGAATTAGAGAATAAATCCTCTGGGCTCTGGATATCTGATGACATGAGTCATGAGGCAGGAGTTTGGGTCCCAGAGGCTGGTACTTAAAGTTTTGTTAATTTTTTCCAGTGATGATTGACAAGGACCAGCTACTGAGTCTTGTCCATTCGCTTTGGAATCAGCATGTGCTTCAAGGGCACAGTGGCACAGAACATCAGGCTCACCATCTGGCTTCCCTCCCCTTCACCCGCAGCCCCTGAATTTTGCTGTTTCAAGTCCTCACTCTCTCAGCAGTTCTCTAATGACTCCAGATACATTTTCCTATATTTTTTCCAGCCTTTTTTGTATCAGAAGTAGTGTGGGCCTGGACCATCCTAGTCCACCATTGCAGGAGAATGTAGCGTTACCCACTGAAGGTACAGATATTAGTAATTCTTGGGATGCAAACTATGGCTATGCAATTTTTGAGGATTTCCTTAAATTAAATAATTGTCAATTTAAAAACATCTGGAAGAAAAGATCCCATCTTTCCTCTCTTTGTGAATATGCAGCTAAAGTGCCTCAGAAGGAGGCAAACAATATTACCGATGACAAATATCTATTTAAATTGAAGTGTTAGGGACGTTTGGGGTGGGGGAGGGCATATCACCACTTCTAGCCCATAATAGAGTGGCTAGTATGGACTAACCCTCTTGCTAAAACAAACTAAAAGCTGGAAAAAATATATAAACTGTTTGAAGGCATTGGAGTGCAATCAGTGCAGGCAGGACTAGATGTGGGGCAGTCCCTGAGAGAAGGGAGCACATCAGGGGGAGTTCCACAGTTGTCCTGCTCTTTCCTGATAGCAGCTGCTAGCTCTCTGCGTGGGTGGACAGGGTCACAGCATTCAGTGAGTGTCCCACTGGGTTGGAGACAGAGGCTGGAGTTCAGGGCTACAAAAGTGGATGCTTAAGAAGCAAAATTGCACAAAGAAAGGACCTGTAGAGAAAGGAACCGAAAATTCTACACACGTTTTCCCCTGGAAACATTTGCCCACTCTTAAGGCGAGCATGCACCAGGCAAATCTGAAACTAGCCGAAAGTTGCAGCTTGGAATGTAGAGAGATGACCAGGGATTTTAGCAGCCCCATGGTGCTGGGGAGAGAGAGACTGGAGTTTAAGACCCATGAAAGAAGAGAGGCCTTGGTCAATAATACAGAATATTGATTGAGCTCCCAGAAGGGCCTAGTCTTAGGAATAAAGGCTATGTCACAGAAGAAAGGGCAAAGCTTAAACAGACCAAGCCTGACAGCATAAAATCAGCCCATGACAGGATCATGGTGATCAGTGTGCATGCTCTCTGTCTGCCAGATGGAACATCAGTACAATTTGCAGGAGAACATCTTCCAGAGTCTTTCATAGGCCATGTCCAGAACTTGAAATAAACCACAAGCCACACTAAAATTAGGATCAAATGACTGAAAACTAAGAAAAAAGTATCAAAATAAAAAGTCTCACGAGTTACTTAGATATTAAGTTATCAGACAGAGATTTTAATATAACTATGATTGTCATCCTCAAGGAAACTGTGGAAAGACAGAAAATTTTACCGATGTGTGTGTGTGTGTGTGTGCGCATACCATCTCCATATATCTCAAATGATTATTCTAAAACTGAAAAAAATACTCTAGGTAAAATTAATAGTTAAATGAATGGTTTTAATATAAGATTAGACTTAACAGAAGAAAGGATTGGTAAGCTAAAGAAAGGACAATACAAATATCCAGATTAAAGTACAGAATGGGAAAAAAGGATGGAAAATAATAAAATGGGCACAAAAGATAGGACACATGATATAAAGGTTTAATGTATGGATTGGATTCCCCAGAGAAGAGGACAGAGAGAGAGAGTGGGACAGAAGCAATATTTTTGAAAGTACTTGTTTTTTAAAATACGGTTTACACAATAAAAGACATCAAACCATAGATTCAAAATGTTAGAGAATGTCAGCAGGTAAATGCAAAGATATCCATGCTGAGTCACATCACAGTGAAAGAAGTGAAATTGAAAGATGAGAACATTTTAATAGCAAGCAGAATAAAAAGATGTATTGTGTTCAAAGCAGCAAGAGTAAGACTGATGACTGATTTTTTTAATAGCCAGAGGACAATGGAATGACATCTGTATGGTGTTGAAAGAAAAACGCTTACAGGACACTTTCAGACAAAGAGAAATTCTCATTAAAAAAGTACTGAAGAGAACTATTCAAAAAGAAGGAAAATGATCTCAGATGGAAGTACAGATACATAAAAACAAATGAACACCCCAAAGGGTAAATATGAAGGTAGATAAAAATTAATAATGGATTATGGGGTTAAAAATACAGTTAACATAAATGATGGGGCGCATGGGTGGCTCAGTCGGTTGAGCGGCCGACTCTTGATTTCAGCTCAG
Source organism: Halichoerus grypus (assembly GCF_964656455.1). Lineage (NCBI taxonomy): Eukaryota > Metazoa > Chordata > Mammalia > Carnivora > Phocidae > Halichoerus > Halichoerus grypus. Next base: position 83,702,831 of record NC_135721.1, on the reverse strand, counting down.
GTCATGATTTCAGTGTCGTGGAATTGAGACCCCGAGGGGCTCTACACTTGGTGGAGAGTCTGCTTGAGGATTCTCTCTCTCCTTCTCTCTCTGCCTCTCCCCCTGTTCATACTCTCTCTCTCTAAAATAAATAAATAAATAAATAAATAAATAAATAAATAAATCTTTAAAAAATAAAATATAGTTAACATGTATGAGAACAATAGCACCAAATTAAGAAAACAAAACAGAATAGGAGCAGTGTAAGTGAAGTTAAACTATTTTAAGTTTTATGCACTGTTCAGGAAGTGGTAAAAGTACTAAATTAAGATAGACTACACTAAGTCAAGGATGTATTTTTAATCTCATGGATTATCACTAAAATAATAATAAAAGGATGTAAAAGTAATAGGCTGATAGATTAAAATAGAATAATAAAAATGCTTGGTTAATAAGTAAAGCAATAAAGGAACAACAGAGAGGGAACAAATAGAAAAAATTAACAAGATGATAGATTTAAAACTAAATATAATGTAATTTCATTAATTATCAATGGACTAATACTTAAATGAAAAGACACAAATATAAGATTGGAATAAAAGCATTATTATATGTTGATTATAGAAGACACATTAAAGTATAAAAACGTACAGAATTAAGTAAGTGGCTATAACAGATACCAAGCAACCACTAAAATTAAAGCTAGTAAACATACATTGCCAACAGATAAAGTTTAAGAAAAAACGACATTATTAGAAATGAGGTTATTTCATAATGATAAAAAGATCAATAGGAAAATATAACAATCCTAAATTTCTATGCACCAAATAATAGCTTAAAAATATATAAAGAAAAGGTGACAGAATTGAAAGGAGAAATAGAGAAACATGTAATCGTAGCTGGAGATTTTAACACACATCTCTCATGGATTGTTAAAAGCAGACAAGAAATCAGTAAGGATGTAAAAGTTTAACAATATAAAAAATGACTTCATCTATTTGGTATCTATATATAGCAACACAAAGAAGATTGGACAGACTACATATTTTTTCGTGGATACAAGGAACATGTACCAGCATAGACCATATTCTATGAGTCATCCAGTAAGCCTCCACAAATTTCAAAAGACTGAAATCATACACAATATGTTCTCTGACCACAGTGGAATTAAATTAGAAAAAAAAAAATAGTTAACTGGAAGATCTACACACATTTGGAGTTAGGAAACACGTTTCTAAATAACCCATGGGCACAATAACATCTAGGAAATCTCAACTCAAAAGGGGCAAAATATTTGGAAAGAAAAGAACTAGGAAGCAAATTAGAAACACTTTGAACTGACTCATAATGAAAATATGACATATCAAAACCTATGAATTTCAGCTAAAGTGGTGTTTAGATGAAAATACGTAGCTCTAACTGCATGCATTAGAAAGAACCAAGTCTGAAAATCAACCATCTAACCTTTTCTCTCATGAAGCTTGGACATAAACATCAAACATAAACCCAAAATACCTGGGATTGAATGTATATGTATTTAAAAAGCTGAAATGTCAAAAAATCAATGCTCTAGGGTCGCCTGGGTGGCTCAGTCGTTAAGCGTCTGCCTTCGGCTCAGGTCATGGTCCCAGGGTCCTGGGATCGAGCCCCACATCGGGCTCCCTGCTCTGCGGGAAGCCTGCTTCTCCCTCTCCCACTCCCCCTGCTTGTGTTCCCTCTCTCGCTGTGTCTCTCTCTCTCAAATAAATAAATAAAATCTTTAAAAAAAAAAAAACCAATGCTCTAATTGGAAGAAAATTATAAAGAGCGTAAATCAGTGAAATGTAAAACAAACATGAATAAAGAAAAGCAACAAGGCCAAGAGCTGATATATATATATTTTAAGATTATTTATGTATTTATTTGAGAGAGAGAGAGAGTGAGCACACGCATGAGCTGGGCTGGGAGGGGTAGAGGGAGAGGGAGAAGAAGACCCTCCATTGAGCAGGGAGCCTGATGCTGGGGTTCATTGTGGGGGCTCCATCCCAGGACCCCAAGATCATGACCAGAGCCGAAGGCAGATGCTTAACTGACTGAGCCACCCAGGTGCCCCCCGTGAGCTCATATCTTGAAAAGATTTCTAAAATTGATAAACCCATGACCAGATTGCTCTAGAAAGAACAAGGCCTTCTGTTTTCAGTGGGTCCTGCAAATTATGTAGCTGGTCCTGCTCTTGGGCATTTTCACCTTCAAGTGGCTCGAAGATTAGGTCAGAGGTTTTCAACCTTGGCTGCACATTAGAACAACCTGGGTGCCGGAGAGTCTGAGTTAACTGGGTGAGGGTGAAGCCTAAGCACAGGGCGTGCCAAGCTGGGAATGACTGACTAGTTGGACAGGTAGTGCCAAATGACTGGTTTGTAGAACATCTGGAGTGCTTAGAGGATGGGGAGATCACTTTCAGCCAGGTGGTCCTAGGGCTTCCATAGGAGAGGTGGAGCCCAATTGGAGTTCATGGGTAGGAATCAAATGCGCAGTCTAATAGCATTACAGGAAAGGGCATCATGCGGCCTAAGAGCCAGTCCTTCTGGCCAGAAATGGTGCCCACAGCCTCCCAACTTCCTTATTCTCTCATCAGTCAGTCCAATCCCACCATTGCCTTCGTAATGAAGATATAACGAGTATGAAGGATAGAATGAAGGACTTAGCCACCAGCTGGTTTTGAGAAGAGAAGGGCAAAGGCTCTCAGGTCTTGGGTGCCTGGCTGGTGGTTACTGTAGAGGAATGAGCACTGGACAGAAGATGGAGTTTTTAGTTCTCATCCTGCCCCCAGCTACTCACATGGTGCCTGCTTCATTTGCTGGGGTCTGTGTTGCTCATCCAAAAATTGGATTGATTTGATAACCTAAGTAATTTTCCATTCCCAAAAAAGCTACAATTGAATGATTTGTGCCTCATTTCTTGGATGTATATGTTGTCTCATAAAGTTATAGATTATTTTTTTAATTGAGGTATAATTGACATCCAACATTTTACTAGTTTCAGACATACAACATAGTAATTCAATATTTGGGTCTATTGCAAATGATCACCACACTATGTCCAGTTAACATCCATCACCATACATGCCTACAGAATTTTCTTTTTCTTGTAAAGAGAACTTTTAAGATCTACTCTTTTAGCAACTTTCAAATATGTGTTGTATCCCTATGACTTATTTATTTTATAACTGAAAGGTATTTTATACCTTTTTATTTCCCTTCACCCATTTGACCCACCCCACCACCCCCCTGCCTCTGGCAACCACCATCTGTTTTCTGTCTCTATGAGCTTGGGTGGTTGTTGTTGAGGGTTTTTTTTTGCTTGTTTTTAGATTTCACGTATAAGTGAGATCATATGGTATTTGCCTTTCTCTGGCTAACTTATTTCACTTAGTGTAGTGCCCTCAAAGTCCATCCATGTTGTTGCAAATGGCAAGATTTCATTTCTTTTTTTATGGTCGAATAGTATTTCATTATATGTAAGTATATAAAGATACCTAAATATATATTATTATATGTAATATATGATTTGATAAAGAATATGTGGTATACATAAATATATAATATATATTACATATTGTAATATATATTATATAATATATTATATACATAAAACATGTAATATAAAATAAATATATAATATATAAATATAAATAAATATATAATGTGTAATATAAAATAAATATATAATATATAAATGAATACATGTATATATTATAGCATATAATATATACATATAATATGTAATGTAATATATAATACAATAAAACATCAGATATATTTATATATTAATATATAATATAGATTATATTATAAATATATTATAAATATACACACACACACACCACATTTTCTTTATCCATTCATCTGTTGATGGACACTTAGGTTATTTCCATATCTTGGCTATTGTATACAAAGCTTCAGTGAACATACTGGTTCATCTATGTTTTTGAGTGAAGGTTTTCATTTCCTTCAGTATATACCCAGAAGTGGAATTGCTGGATCATAGGGTAGTTCTATTTTTAACTTTTTGAGGAACCTCCATACTGTTTTCCAGAGTGGCTGCACCAATTTACTCTCCCACCAACAGTGCCCAAGGGTTCTCCTTTCTCCACATGCTGGCCAACGCTTATTTCTTGTCTTTTTGATAATGGCCATTCTAATAGGTGTGAGGTTTTGATTTGCATTTTCCCGATGATGAGTGATGTTGAGCATTTTTTAAATGTACCTGTTGGCCATTTATATATGTTTTCTTTGGAAAAATATCTACGCAGTTCTCATTTTTTAATTAGATTGTATGTTTTTTACTATTGAGTTGTATGAGTTCTTTATATATTTTAGATATTAATCCCTTATCAGATAGATGCTTTGCAAATATTTTTTCCCATTCTGTAGGTTGCATTTCCATTTAGTTGATGTTTTCCTTTGCTGTGCAGAAGCTTTTCAGTTTGTTGTAGTCCCATTTGTTTATTTTTGCTTTTGTTGCCTTTGCTTCTAGTGTCAGAATAAAAAACTCATCACCTAGACTGATGTCAAGGAGCTTACTACCTATATTTTCTTCTAGTTGTGTGGTTCCAGGTCTTACATTCAGGTCTTTAATCTAATTGGAGTTAATTTTGTGTATGGTGTAGATAGTGGTCCAGTTTCATTCTTTTGTGTGTGGCTTTGCAGTTTTTCCAACACCATTTATTGAAGAGACTATCTTTTTCCCGTTGTATATTCTTGCTTCCTTTGCTGTAAAGTAATTGACTATATATGAATGGGTTTGTTTCTGCATTTTCTATTTTGTTCCATTAATCAACACATCTGTTTTTATGCCGATACCATACTGCTTTGATGACTACAGCTTTGTAATACAGCTTGAAATCAGTGTGATGCTTCTAGTTTTGCTGTTCTTTCCCTGTAGATTATTTATATAGGTCAGACATTGTAAAGCAGAGGTCCATGGACAGAATCCAGCCAGTGGACATGTTTTTAGTCTCAATAATATTATTCTAAAAAATGTTTTGCCAACGTTGTGAGATTTTACTTAAAATTGTAGATTGAATGACTCTTGAAACAACAGGAGATCTGGCAACCGTGGACCTGCTTGGAGCATTCCTGCGGCCACTGGCACTGAGGAGGGCTGCCTTTGAGCCAGATCATGCGCTTGCCAGCTCACCTCAGTTCCCCACTACTCCCTATTATACCTGCTTAGCTTCCCCGCTATACCCTACGGGTCAGACCTTGCGGTGGTACCTAAGTCTTACTGTGGGGCTGGGTATCTAGTGGGGTCCCTGTGAAGACTCCTTCAGTAGAGTATTCATTGCACTGCCTCTTGTCTTAGAATTAAAATTTGGATGGTCTAATGATTATTTGATGTTCTTCCATTCCCTTGTTTGTCTTGTCTAACTGGGACCTTCGAGCCCTTTTTTGTTCCCCAGCCTCAGAGAGGATGACCTCTTTTCAGACATGATTGGTTCCAAGAAAACAAACGAAGGCTTAGTAATTGGGTGTTGTAAAGGAATGTGTGTTCATATCCATCTTCCCGGAATCCACTGCATTCCTCAGGCCCTCTGAGTCTTCTAAACACTCGGGCCAAATGATCCTGAAGCTATTTTTCTAACCACAGTTATCTAAATCCTGTTTACTTTCCCCTTTTCTTTCCAAGTATTCAGTTTGAGTTACTTAGGTTTTGTGCGGGTCTGCAGAGCCTTTTAGGATCAGGAACATTGTCCTTGAAGGCCATCCAGTGAGGGAAGATGTTAGTCAACTGCTTTGACATTCAGCACCTACGAGGCCACCTGCTGGACCACCCTTTACTCATCCCGAGAATCTGCCTGGTGCAGCGTGTAGAGGCCTGGAGATGGAAACCAGACTGTTCAGTCTTCTGACTGGTCACTCAGGGCAACCGGTCCCACGGTTCTTCTCCAGTGTGGCCACGAATGCTTCCCTTAACCCTCAACGTCTACCGTGCATCAGACATCATCGTTATTGGAGAGACCTTGCGTGGGCAGAACACTCAAAAGTCAGCACCTGCCAGAAGGATAGTGAAATGGCACCCTTGTTCTTCATTTGTGCTTTGATAAGCAGTGTATCCTGTTTCCAAGTCTAAAGTGAGCCTGGCAAACTCAGTTTTGTGATTGGATGTGAGAAAGTATTAGTGGATAAGAGGAACATTTTGGCATGTATCCTATTCCAGAAAGAGAATCCAGTGTCCTCTTCATTATGCCGACCAAATCGCCTCCAAGTCCCCTGAATCTTCAGAACTCATCAGCCAACAGCTGAGCAGGGAGCCTGATGCGGGACTCGATCCCAGGACCCCAGGACCATGACCTGAGCAGAAGGCAGACACTTAACCAACTGAGCCACCCAGGCACCCCAGCACCTTTATTTGTTCTTATAAATATAAAATCTTTGCCTCAAAAGGAGACATACCACTTATTTAAAAAAGCTTAAAAGATAACAGGAAAATAAAAACCAAAGGTACTTAAGCCATGTTGGGGAAGGAGTGGAGGGTATAAAATGTATTACAGGATACAATGAACCTTCTCCCTGGGGCCTCTTTCTGATGATTTTCTTTCCAGTTCCCCCTGAAGTCTACACACTTGTAGTGAGGCAGTATTTCTGCTTTTCCAGTTATGAAAGCTGCTGCAGACCCTCTTTTTGTTCAGTCATTTGGCAGAATTTGCATGATGTTGGTATCAGTCGCTGAAGTGAAGTCTCTTAAAATAGGCTTTTGGGACGTTGGGTACCGATGCCCTCCAAGCTCAGTGACACAGGCAGCTAAGTGTTCATATAAAAATAGATAGGTGTGAGTGGTCTGCACTTGCCCCTGACACATGCTCACCAACTCCTCTCAGCTGTCAGCACCTCTGACCTCTGATTTCCCACCTACTCCCTATTATCCACCTCCCTCTTAACTCCACTTGTTCTCCCCCTCATGATAGAACCACTGAATGAGTCCCGGGCAGGGGACAATAAACATGGCCATCAGATTTCCGAGTGTCTAGCATTTGGGAGACTAAGGCACCTCACATTACATATTGACTCAGTAGAAAGTTGTTATAGGTATGTAGTTAGTCTCACCTACATGTAGAGTCAACCTCAAGATTAGGATAGTACAGTATAATTTATTTTTTATTTTTTATTTTTTATTTTTTTAAAGATTTTATTTTTTTATTTGACAGAGAGAGACACAGCGAGAGAGGGAACACAAGCAGGGGGGAGTGAGAGAGGGAGAAGCAGGCTTCCCGCCGAGCAGGGAGCCCCATGTGGGGCTCGATCCCAGGACCCCTGGATCATGACCTGAGCCGAAGGCAGACGCTTAACGACTGAGCCAACCAGGTGCCCCAGTACAGTATAATTTAGAACACTCTAGCAAATAGGTTGATTTTAAATCTGATTACATTCAGAGGTAGCTGGTTGTGGTTATTGGTACCGTTTTCCTGGGATTTTGATACCAATCTTACCCTTCTCACTTCTGAGCAGGTATAAAACACCCTCATCTGGCCAGCATCTGGTCTCGCCAGGACCACCAGGACTTGCTGTGCAGACTGAGCACTGCTCAAGACCCAGAGAGCACCATTCCTCATGACTGTGAGGTTCACGGTGGTCCCCTGGGTTGTACAATGTGGCAATCCTCCCATCCATAATTTCCTTCATTTCTTTCCTCCAATTCTTTCTGTCCTTTAGATCTTGATATGGTGATTTGGTAGGTAGGAATGGCAAGGACTTCAAGATATAGGAAGTTTGAACCAGAAGGAACTTTCTCACACCTTCCTTCTGCCCTATTTCACATTGTGTTAGTCATCCATGCCATTTCCCCACTTCCCTTTGATTGATCTACGGTAATTGATCTCCCTCTGGGACACTGGAAAACTCACTAAAGGCTATTGGCAAAAGTGTGTTCTCTCCTGCAGTCATACTTTCTTCCCGCATCTGGTGCCCTGCTATCCATCTCCCTGAGAAAGGTAAGAATATAGAAGCCATTAGCTATCACGAGAGAATCCTGAGTCTAACATCGACAGAGCTGAAACCCACATTAATTGAAAGTTCCTTAAGTTGGAAGAAATCTTAGCAGTCACACAGGAAAGGATTCTAATTCCTCTTGATTACTCTGGTGACTAAGCACTCATCATCTCACCAGACTGTCCAGTTCATTGTTGGCTTTCTCTTACCATTTGGTGTTCTTTGAGCCCAAATCTACCCACTCCAGGATTTCAAGTGTCTGCCATACGCCAGGCACGGTGCTTGCCGCTGCAGACGTGAAGGTGAGTAAACCACGTACGTTGCCTTGCAGAAGGTCACAGTCAATGATAATAATACGGAGTGATGGCAATGACATAGACAGGAGAGCACTAGAGGAGCGCAGAGCAAAGTCCCTCACTTGGCTTCCAGTTCTGCAGGTGCCTGAACGGGGTTTTGCACTTCCTGTTTTCTCTGTTGATCTAACAGCTCAATAATTGTTTAATACAATGATTGCATCATACTATCTTCTTGTCTCCAAGTTTAACATCCTCATTGCCTTCAACAATGAATTTTCTTATCACAGGAGTTTTCCCATCTATGTTTCTTTGGAAATATTACACCCCAAACCAGCACAGGTTCCCATGTGATCCAATGGGTGCCATTATTTCCCATGATCTTGATGTTCTAATAATGTAACCATCGAGTACATTTTTGTACTTTAAAGATCATTATCTGATGGTCAAAACCCAAACCCCTCCTGCTCAACATTTTTTTGGGGATGAACAGTGAACTCTGGGATGTTACTTATTTTTTACATGAGAGCAGTTTAGAATTAACTGATCAGCTCCCCTCTGCTTGGCACTTTCTGCTGCATTACATGGCTTGTGTTGTTCAGTATTTCCAGGAAGGAATCTAAGTGCCCTCGGGCTTACAACTTGGACCCCAATATTCTCATTACTGTGACTCTTTCGTAGAGACCTTTGTATCTGATTGCAGATCTAATGTCTCCTTGTTATATATCACAGTATCTATCACAGCCCCTGATTTAACTCAGTAACACTGTTGGAAAAGAAGTATGTTTGTCCTGATGTGACTTAAAAAATATATTTAAAGACCTTTTCCAGCTAAAGTTCACATTTCTTATAATTTGCTATTTATGTTCTTCATTTGTAAAATTAAGTCAACTTTTTCTTTTTTCATAAGGTAATATATGTCTTAGAAATTATATAATTTTACATGGCTTATAATAAAAAACACAATCCCATGCTTCATTTCCCAGAGACAAAAACTTCTAACTCTTTTACCTGGTTCTTCTGGTACTTATGTTCATATTATCATATAACTTGTTTCAGGACTTTCCTTACATTTTTGATTTTTCAAATATTTCTTGATTTTTAAATTTTATTTAGTCTTGCTTACTATCTTGTTCCTATGGGAGATAAGGTATTATTTAATTTAAACCTCACCACCTCCCCTGCACTCACCCCTTTATTTTGCCTTCCTATCCTTTTAATGTAGTTTTATCAAAAATTTTTATTAAATATGGGTGCTTGGGTGGCTCAGTTGGTTAAGCATCCGACTCTTGGTTTCAACTCAGGTCATGATCTCAGGGTTGTGAGATCGAGCCCCAGGTCAGGCTCTGCGCTCAGCACGGAGTCTGCTTGTCCCTCTCTCCCCTGCTCTGCTCCTCTCCCTGCTCACACACTCACTCTCTCTCTCTCTCAAATAAATAACTAAAATAAATAAATAATCTTAAATTTTTTTTTGTTAAATAAATATACGGTGGCTATCATAACTCTAAAATTGAACCATTTGGGGGATGTAGTTATATTTCCTTTGTTTTGCTTTTCATGGAATTAATAATCACCTTATTTTTTTTTTTTACCATTTGTTTGTTTCCTATTACCCTTCATGAATTCATTCTTCAATACTTCATCAAAAATGTACATCCCCTTACAAAACTCTATCATGTCTTTTTTCCCTTTCACATCCATGCAGTAGCCCTCTGTCATTCCAGTCCACTCTGCACTGATTATATTCTAGCTGCAGAAGGATTTCCCTTCACTTTCATCTTGAGAATTCCTTTTCCTCTCTCCTGGGTTGGATCTCCCGATCCCTGGTTCCCACATCCTCCTCTTTCTTGGCATATTTACCCATTTTGGTGGAACAGGGTCTCACATTGCTTTTTGAGAAGGAGTATATGGGCAGTCAAATCTTCGAGATCTTGAATGCCTGAGTGCTTTCTTCTACTAACATGTACCACTGCCATTTGGCTAAGTATGGAATTCTAAGATGTTTTTTGTTGAGAAATACATTATTCTCATTTGCATCCCTGAAATGTTGCCTAGTTGACTTTGCTTTTTTTTTTTCTTTCAGAAACTTTTAGGATTTTTCTTTGTCCCCAGGACTCTGAAAGTTTTCACTGATGAGTGGTGTGAATCATTTGGGGTTCTTTTAGTCTTGAAATGTGTCTCCTTCAGTTCTGGGAAATTTTCCTGTGTTGTCTCTTTGATTTACACCTCCATTTTTTCCTTTCACTCTATCTGGCACACCTGTTATTTTGAAATAGATCCATTAATTTTCTTATTTTTTTCCCTGTCTTTCCTCCTTTTCCCTTTTTATTTTTTTTTAAAGGAGATTTCTTAAATTTTTAACTTTCAACCCTTCTAACTGAATTTCATTTTTCCTATCATAAATTTATTTTTTATAGCTCTATTTTGGTCTTTGCCCTTTTTTATTGAAGTCTGTTCTTGTTTCATGAATATGATATCTTCCTTATGTTTTGGCATATTAATTTTAGTTATTCTTAAAATGTCCTTCTACTTCTGCATTTCCTCTGTTTCTTACGAGCTTGTTTCCTATTGTTTATTTTACTTGTTACTTTTCTTATTAAAGATTTTCTTAAATCTCAGATCTTTGGCTGTACATCCATAAATTTTAATATTTCAGAAGCCTTAGGCAAATCCCCTTTATTCCTCATGGTATAAGTAGCTATCACGTATTTTATATTAACAAAAATTATCTTTGGCAAAGAAAATCATGTCCCATTTTTGATCCATTTTAATTCAATTTTAATTGAATATTCAATGTCTGGTACTACATTTAAAAAGCATTTTAAGAATCATAGCTTCCATTTTTAATAGTCTGAGTCTATATTTCTGGTACCAGACTCTAAACTGTTCTTAATAATAAGTATTCCTGGGGTGCTTGGGTAGCTCAGTCAGTTAAGCCTCCAATTCTTTATCTTGGCTCAGGTCAGGATCTCAGGGTCATGAGATCGAGCCCCATGTTGGGCTCTGCGCTCAGCGGGGAGTTCTCTGTCCCTCCCCTTGCCCCTGCTTGTGCTCTCTCTCTCTCTCTAAAATAAATAAATCAATCTTTAAGAAAATATATTCCTGGTTGAACTTTAACATTTTATTTTTTTTTAGGATTTTATTTGTTTATTTGACAGAGAGAGACACAGCGAGAGAGGGAACACAAGCAGGGGCAGTGGCAAAGGGAGAAGCAGGCTTCCTGCCAAGCAGGGAGCCCAATGCGGGGCTCGATCCCAGGACCCCGGGATCATGACCTGAGCCGAAGGCAGATGCTTAATGACTGAGCCACCCAGGCACCCCGAACTTTAACATTTTAGTCTTAATTGTCAGGCATCATCTTGCAAGAAAGTATGGTGTTGGTCACTGTGGAAAAAAGTATAGAAAAGGAAATGGGAGAGAGAAGAAGGAGGCTGGGTGGGGTGGAGGCTTAGAAATTAGCTCTAGGAATGATGAGAGGAAAGTGGCTTTCCTGGACCAGAATGCTTATCCCCATGTAGAGCTAGGGTACGTGCCGAGCCCGGCACGACGTATGATACACTTCTTACATAGATTATGTTATTTATTCTTTACAATTTTATGATATGTTTTTCTTATTTTGCAGATGAGAAAAGCTCAGGTTCCAGGAGATGAAGTACAATGCTTATTTTTACCTGAGAAGTAGTAAGACAGAATTGGCAGTCAAGCCTGGTTCTGCCCGAGTCCAACACCCATGGTCTGGAACACAGTCTAGCTGGTGGACGGCAACATAAAATGGGTTTCTATACTGCTGACCGCAGAAAGAACTGGAAACAGACCTGTGGTTTTCAATATGATTTCTTACTCAGAAAATAACATTTTCATACTTTTTATTTCCGGGGTTTTGGCCCCAATCAGGCCATCCCAGCTTTTCATCAAGTCTCTGAAATACCATACTTTTCTTATTTAAGATGCAGTTTTAATTATAATTATGCGTCAACTCTCTCCTAAGACAGACAGCAGTGTTTTATTGTCTCTTATCTCGGGTGTTGTTTTCACAAATCCACACTCTGTGGGCCCTGCACAGGCAGCGGGATCCTGGGAGTTCTCAGTCGGACGCTTTCCTGATGGTTCTCCGAGGTGATGACAGGTGCCCGAAGGCCCCCTTCAGACCCTGGTCCAGTGAGATTATTACCGACTAAGGCATGTGTGCGGAGGTTAGAAACTTCTCAAGGATCTCATGCTCTACTCAAAGAAGTAAAGTATGGAAATGGAAACCCGTGGTACCCAAAGTGCTTGCAATTTGGAAATACCAGAGGGAGAATGGAAAATAGGCACAGTTTTGTTTTGTATTTTTGTAATTGTATTGTGATTACCAGGTTCTGTGGAACTGAGGCCAGCATCCCTGAGCCATAAATGGCAAGTGATCAGCTGGCAAAGGAAAGCATGATATCCCCCTTTTGTGAGTGTTAAAAGTCCCTTCCTTGGGCTTGAAGCCTTAAACACACAACTGAAGCCTTAGTTTCAGTTTTTAAATTCCCCTGGAGAATGATCCTTATTGTCCTCTTGTGTTTCCCCAGTACCTGCAGCAGAAACCAGCCTTGCTCAGGCCCGTGGCCTCTGGTGTGGAGAGCTCGAGAAAACACAAGGGATGCGAATGGCTGGGCTCCCCTGGAGGGTAGAATTGTTTTCCCTCAGGGGCCCACTGACTATTTCTTCCTAGAAATTTAGTTTTTCTCAAGAACACCGGAGCCACCGGGCCTGCACGTCCAGGGACGAGTTTGCAGTTAGAATCTGTGACCTCCTCCTTCTGCAGCGAGTGCAGCAAACACCCCTCACCCTGTCTGGACGGGGAAAATGAATGGTCTTGACCTTGTTGAGGGCCAGCCCCCCCCCCTCCCCCTCCGGGAGATGACTGACGGCCTCTGGGGTTGTTAGTATTATAAATAGCCTCACTCTCCAAAGAGAGGCATTGCGTGGCTCTCTCAAGTTGCATGTTAACAGAGTTCTAGAGAAAAGCAAAGTTTCCAGTCGCCTTTTTGATAAACACATTCTTGGAAAGGCTGCCTGCTGCCTGCCGGACCCTGGGGGAGATATTTTGAGCAAGTCCGAGGCCATCTGTCTGTACTCATGCCCACAGTGTGAGGCCCTCTCAGGTTCAGTTCACAGCAGGGACGAGTGAGGACCCGGCTAGGAGTTTTGATCAATATGTGTATCGCCATCTAACTTTGAATCAGGTGGGGGGCTGGATCCCCCAGGGGCAGAACTTTCTGTGGCCTTTCCTCAGGCATGCCATCCCCTGCTACCATCACGCCTGTGGCTCCAGGGATGTGAGGAGAAGGGGTAAGAAGATCTCCTTCACAGCCCACAGCCCTGATTTCTGCTCTGTTCCCTTTCACTTGCCTTTTTGTCAGAGCTGTCCTGTCCTTTGACCCCCAGATACACACTGGCGGCCTTTCGCTGGAGGGAGGGAATCTTGAGACACAGTTTATATAATGGGTAAGCTACACGGCCCCAGTTACATGTTATCTGGGACATTGGGGTGTGTGTGTGTGTGTGTGTGTGCGTGTTTGTGTGTTCAAAGGCCCTGTTTATTTTCATCGTCTACTTGACCCTCTTGGGGTTAGTATTTTTCCTTCAACACGCACCCACTCTTAAAGTTTAGATATTTCTGTCAACCCCCAAAGTCACCATATTCAAAGGATCTTTTCCCGCTGGGCCCCAGATCCACCCTTCAATTTCAGGAGTAAGTGACTCTCCTGAAACTCTTTTATATTTTCATTACCCTTGTATTTCCTGAGTAAGTTTCCGTAACATTTCTGAACCGACTTTACCATTATTATGAGTCCACAATCCCAGGCTCTGCCCAAGGGCTGTCTGAGCGCAGTGACCACCAACACTTAGAACTTCGTAGCCCCTGTCTTCCCTTACTCCTCTGCCTCCTCCCTCTGTCCTTTTCCCGTCTACTTCACGTTCAATGCAATTATGTTGAATTATGAAAAGTGTCATTTCTGAAGGTCAAAATGGTACAATATTGGGAATTTCATGTGGATAAACCTCATGTTTTTGTCAACTGATTGCACTATCTCTAGATTCCTTTCCAATCTCCCATCTAAAAATCTCTCTCGCTCTCTCTCTCACACACATACACACACAGACACACATCAAGCTGTCTTTCTGAGGAATAATAATTGAGAACATATCTCAAATAAATGTCAGAAAAATTTTACATCATGGTAATTTAATTGTGGTTCACTCCTGCTTACCCCCTCGCCTGCCAAGTGATAAACACCCTAAAATCCAACCAGGGTATTTTTAATGCCCCAATATGACCTTCAAGATCACAATGTGAATGATTCTTCTGCTTCATGTAGAGGTTTAGATACATAAAAAAGGAAAAAAAGTGGGTATGTTGATAAAACCTCAAGCAAAATCAGCAGTGAGATGGTCAAACAAATTAAATAATTCACAACATCGCTTACATTGTAAATATGTTTTTAATGGAAAATAGTTTTGCAGAGAAACAATATTTACATAGAAAAAAGATGAGAAAGTATCACATGGAGAACCCGTAGAAGACAACTGATTTAAGGGGATCATCGAGAACCCAAAAGAAAGCATTTCAAAAGCAGTGTGCTCCATTATTGCTCCAGTACAGGAAGGTGGGAGGGTATGAACGTGCTTGCTGATGTCACCCTGACTGGCAGAACCACACTGGGAACACCTATTGGCTGCCATCTTGAGAAGGCAATTTCTTGTCCATTCTGTCCTCTTGAAGGTCCTGACATGGAAACGGAAGGGAAATGCGTGGTATCTGGGAGCACATGAAGTCTTTCCTGAATTGTTCAAGTAGATTATTTGGAGGCTAAGAGGAGCTTGGACTTCCAAGGTGTGCAGGTTTGCACCCCCGCTGGGTGACCTGGAGTGTGTCCATTCACTTTTCAGTTTCCTTTCTTTTCCTTTCCTTCCTTCTTTCTTTCTTTTTTAGAGAGAGAGAGCGTGAGTGAGCTCGAGTGGGGGCAGGGAAGGGGCAGAGAGAGAGGGAGAGAGAGAATCTCAAGCAGACTCCATGCTCAGTGCAGAGCCTGACATGGGTCTCTATCTCACAACCCTGAGATCATGATCTGAGCTGAAATCAAGAGTCAGAAGTTTAACCCATTGAGCCACCAGGCACCCCCACTTTTCAGTTTCTTCATCTGAGATTCTGGTTGATAATATAGTTGCCACAGGGCTATTATGATATTGAGATAAGATAATATAGGAAACATTTGACCCAGTACCTGCCACATTGGTCCTTAAAGGCTTGTTGAATCAAGATTCAGTTAGAATAGCAATTGTATCTACTCCTTGATGCAGCTGAAACTTAGAAACTTCTCAGTCCTCTTTGCTTGGAAGTAAGAGACATTTTCATAGTTTAAGGGATCCTCTGAGCTTATTTGAAATATCTCTCATATGTCATGTCCATACTCTTAACAGTTAAAGGGAATTAGGGGAGGCTGAAGAAACTAGGAGGCTTAGAATTAAAAAAAAAAAAAAAGGAAAGAAAGAAAGAAAAAGACAAGAATGGGAACTACCTATGAAACAAACAAATGGAAGTAAAACCACAAAACTATTACAGAAAATATATAAGATAGTCACACCACCACTTAGGTGCCCATGCTAACCAGATAATAAACATCTAGAAAGTATGATTTGGATCTAGGATATACCAAAAAATGTAATGCCTTTAATTTCCTACATGAAATCTGGATTTCTTCTGCACTCTCACTTACAGTTAGTGAGACTCAGCTATTCCAACATCAAATTGGGTTAAAGATTAGTCTGATTCAATTTTAATCAGTCCATTTAAGAAGTGTTTACTCTCTCTTTATAAAATTCACATCCTCTCATGTGGTTTCTCCTTTCCTCTTCTGTTTCTCTATAGAGGTGAGAAGTAGCTTATGTAGCAACCCCATGGCATGAGGGGAAGCCAAGGTGTTGGAATCCTTGGGCGCTCTTGTTTTGCCCTCTGGTTGCTGAGGGATGTATCTTGCACCTGATTGTTGCATGCCCTGTGGATGTTTATTATTTTGTCCACAGTGCTGTAACTTGTGACTTGTTTCTCAGATAGGACTTGGTGATGTTTCTGGACTACTCAGTATTTTCTCAGCTCCTACTAGAGATTGCAGGACCTGAAGAGCAACACAGCAGTGAGGTCCTGAATTTTCTTTTGACCCATTATACTCCAAAGCAGATGCTGGAGAAGCTGACAATCCAGAAACACTGATGAATGAGGACAAAAAAGCCCCAAGAAAAGCCTGTGTTCTCTAGCCAAAGGACTGGTAAAGAGTCAACCTAGCAAAGGAAAAGGATAAAAAAAATACATAATGCAAGCATCAATTTAAAAAGGCAGGGGTGGCTACATTAATATTAGATAATATAGATTTCAGAGCAAAGAAAATTATAGGGAACAGGGAGATAAAAAGATCATGATAGAAAGGTTAGTCCACCAAGAACATAGTAATCTTAAGTGTGCATGCACCAAACAGTAGTGCTGTAAAATATATGAAGCAAAAATAGATAAAATTGAAAATAAGAAATGGATTAACTCATAATTATACTGGGAGACTTCAACACCTCTCTTTCAACAATTGAAAGAATAACTAGACAGAAAACCAGCCAGAGTATAGAAGAACCGAACAACACCATCAACCAAGAGGATCTATTTGACATTTTTAGAACATTCCATTTTTTAAAGAAATTCACAGAAGGTATGCCAAGACAGATCATACCCTAGGCCATAAATAAATCTTAACATGTTTAAAATAATTAAAATCACATAAAGTATGGTCTCTGACCTTAGTGGAATCAAACTAGATACCAATTACAGAAATACAACAGAAAAATTTCCCAAAACTTGGAAACTAAATATAATACTTCTTGATAATCCATGGGTCAAAGAATAAGTCTTGAGGGAAATGAAAAATCCAATGAACTGAATAAAAATGAAAATACAACAATCAATGTTTGTAAGACACCACTAACACAGCAATGAGAGGGACATTTTTAGCACTAAATACATACATTAAAAAAAAGGAAAGTCTCAAATGAATAATAAGTTTCTACCTCAACAGACTAGAAAAGGAAGAGCCAAATAAACCCAAAGCAAGGAGAATGAAGGAAATAATAAAGAATAAAGATAATGGCAGAAATCAATTAAATTGAAAACAGAAACAATAGAAAAATCAGTGGAACAAATAGTCTTTATAAAATATATATATTTTATATATAAATATATATATATATATTTAAAGATCAGTACAATGGAAAAATCTCTAGCAAAACTAACAAGGACAAAAAAAGAGGACACAAATTACCAATATCAGGAATGAAATTGGGATTATCACTACAGACCCTGCAGACATCAAAAGGATAATAAAGGAACACTACAAATAACTCTACACACATAAATTTAACAATTTAGAAAAAATGGACAAACTCTTCAATAAGAACAAATACCTCAAATCACCCAATAAGAGATAGATCATTTGAATAGCCTTATAACAATTAAGGAAACTGAGTTTGTAATTTAAACTCTTCCAAAATCTCTAGACCCAGATAGTTTCAATGGAGAATTCTACCAAATGTTAAAAAAAAAAAAAAAAAAAAAAAGAATTAACACAAATTCTGCACAGTCTCTTCCAGAAAACACAAGGGGGTAAAAACATTTCCCAACTCATTTGTGAAGCCAGTCTTATTCTGATACTCAAACCAGAAAAAGACATTACAAAAGGGAGAGAGAGAGGGAGAGAGAGAGAAAGAGAGGGAGGAGGAGGAGGGGGAGAAAAAACATAAAAACCAACAAAATATCAGTTTATAGAATTTATAATATATAAAAAGAATTATATACCATAATCAAGTGGAATATATTCCAAGGATAGAAGGCATTTGCAAATCAGTTATTGTAATTCATCAAATTAACAGGCTAATGAACAAAGCTATTTAATGGTAATCGATACAAAAAAGAATTTGACAAAATCCAAGACCTATTCAGGATAAAAGTCCTCAGAAAACTAGGCATAAAGGGAAATTTCCTCATCTTGATAAAGAACATCTATAAAAATCCTAGAGCTAATATTGTTCTTAATGGAGAAAGAGGGTGTTCCCCCTAAAACCAAAAACAAGGCAAGAATGACCTCTCTCACCACAGCTATTCAACATAATACTGGAAGTTCTAAACAGTGCAATAAGACAAACAAAGGAAATAAAAAGTATACAGATCAAGAAGGAAGAAATAAAATTATTCTTTTTTTAAAGATTTTTATCTATTTATCAGAGAGAGAGAGAGAGAGAGCACACAAGTAGGGGGAGTGACAGAGGGAGTAGCAGACTCCCTGCTGATCAAGGAGCCTGATGTAGGACTCAATCCCAGGACCTTGAGATCATGACCTGAGCTGAAGGCAGATGCTTAACTGACTGAGCCACCCAGGCATCCCGAAACAAAATTATTCTTATATGTAGATGACATGATTGTCTATGTAGGAAATCCTAAGAAATCTACAAAAAACAAACAAAAAACTCCTGAAACTAATAACTGAATTTAGCAAGGTTTCAGTTTATGATATTAACATACAAAAATCCGTTGTATTTCTTTATCCCAGCATTGAACCTGTGAAAACCAAAATTAAAAAAAAAAGAAATCACAATACCAAATGCTGGTGAGGATATGAAGAGACTGGACCTTTCATACTTTTCCAGTGTAATGTAAAATGGTAGAGCCACTCTAGAAGCCCCATCAGGCCAAAGACAGTATTTTTTTTAAAGTTTTATTTATTTATTTGAGAGTGAGAGAGGAGAGAGAGCGCAAATGGGGGGGAGGGGCAGAGGGAGGGGGAGAGAAAGAATCCTTGAGCGGACTCCCCGGTGAGCGTGGAGCCCAACACAGGGCTTGATCCCAGGACCCTGAGATCATAACCTGAGCTGAAACCAAGAGTCGGACACTCATCTGACTGATCCACCCAGGTGCCCCCAAAGATGGTATTATATTTAACTTGGATCACATATATGACAAATTCTTTATGGATATTTTAAGCTTTTTAAAAATAGTTAAGCCAAAGTTTACTGCCTAAATGCCTAGATATGGAAATAAAACTTATTAGATAATTGCATTGCTTTCTTTTGGTGGGAGTTTAATAGAAATCATCCAGATATTTGACAAATATTTATTGAACATCTAGGCACTGTTTAGGTCCCAAAATTAAATGGTGAACAAATATATCTTAAGGCTTTTTCACAAAAATGACATTTGAGTCAGCTGAGTCTAGGCTTGGAATAAGCATTAATCTAGAACCACTCCAGTATCTTGAATTTGTATGCTTTATATCTACTGATATTTAATGTATTTGAAATTTAAAATGAGAAGTGTTTTAAAAATATTAATTCATTTAAAATGATAAACCCATTACATGTTTATATTACATAAATATTTTTTTACAAAAACTAAATACATTTAATTAATTAATTAATCTGATAGAGAGTGTGCCAATGTGTGCTTGAGCTCCCCTGGAGAGGGGCAAAGGGAGAGGGAGAGAGAGAATCTTAAGCAGGCTCCATGTCCAGCATGGAGTCCAATGTGGGGCTTGATCTCACGACATTGAGATCATGACCTGAGATAAAATCAAGAATCGGAGGCTTAACTGACCAGGTGTCCCTAAATATCTTTTTCAAAACAAAAATATTTAGTTGAAAGAATGGCATTATTTTCCACTTTTTGCACTGTCAGACTTAAGAGAAGACTGCTAGATTTTCATATCTAATTCTGCATTTAGTCTGTTGTGATCTGTTGTTTAGTTGAAGTAACTAAAGAAAATATGGGCTCACATGGATATTTAGTTGGAATGGAAAAGAGTATTTTATCAGTGTTTTCACATAATTGTGAATAATATGCTCTGATTCTACATGAAAACTTGACCAGTGTCAGTTTGTTACAATTAGTTGTGGTGTGGAAGTGAAAACCATATTAATGAGCTTTTTGTACTCTATTACATTAAAATCCATTGGCCTGTCATGTACTTTGAATAGATCTTTTTAGCCATTCATGATTTCTAACTTCATGTGTTGGCCATCTGGGAAGATACTGGTTTATGAGCTATATCAAAAAATGATAATCACACCATATAAACATTACATTTGCTAATATCACCACTGAACTCATCAGAAAAGTCCTTGTTTGGAGCTGTCAAGTTCATAATGGTGGAGACAAGTTTTATAAAGTCCAATTTTTGCTTGAAATTTAAAATTTTATCATTGCCAACAAATGTTGTCAATAGTTTTCCTGGAATTGACAGGTTAATTCTGTGCATTTTCAAGAAAATGTCTGCCAAACATCCAGTGTGAATAACTACAGTTTGTCAGGTATTCTTTCAGTTAAACATGGGGTTTCTGAAAAAGTGGTTAGTTCAGCTTGTAACTCACAGAATCTCACAAGTGCTTTTTCCTTGGGACAACTATTTTGCTTTGATAGGGAGCAGGAGTGACTTTTTGTGCAATTCCCATTCAATCACACAGAGTATTAAAAAGAGGCATGTTCAAAAGTGCTTATTTTATGCAATTAATAATTTTTACTGAGTTAATGCGGACACTTTTAAATGAAGTGGTTTGTTTTCCTGTGAGTGCAAATAGAATGTGCAAATAGAAGTGAAGAATAGAATGACCTCTGGTGTAGATGAATACTACTGCTTTAATTTGTGCTAAGGTACCACCAGTTTTAGCTACTTCTTTTGCAATCACATTTTAGTATTATTATAAAAACTGCTTTGACCTTAAGAACTCGTTGAAAGAGTCTCGGGGTTCCTCAGGGATCTGTAGACCGTGCTTTGAGAACAGATGTTCTAGGGCAAAAGAAGACCAGACAATTAGATGGGTGTTAGAACATTTCCCTCTTCATCTGAGTGATCATCATTCTTCATACCTGAATCATTCATCGGAAAACATACAGTGAATGCCCATGTGCCCAGTTGAGTGCCAGGGGGACACTGAAGAATAGTGCCTTTATCTTCATAGAACTTACCTGTTTAGTTGGGGAACCAAGGCAATATAAAGAATTAGCAAATTGTGAAGTTTCCTGCCCTCTCCTTCGAAACTATTTTGCTTACAGACAGCATCAAACAATGTACCAATTTACTTTCTTGCCTTATAATCTTTGCCGAGGCTACATGTGTCAACATTGTCCTGTTAATGAGATCCTTTCTGATCCTGGCTCAGATTTCAAGGTCTGTTTTGGGATCTTTGAAATTGCAGTGCCATGGTTTGAATCCCTTAGTACCTACTGACCTCAGGAACAGAGTCAATGAGCTCAAGTTCAGACAGTTACAAGCCTTGTCCGTGATCTGGAGGAAAACCTACCACGTCCCCATGAGCATTAGCAGCTTGAAATAAGATACCTGAAGTCTCAGACATCAGTTTTATTTTTACTAACATAAAATAACAGAGTGAGCTTTTTCCTATGACTCTGATTTCTTTTTATTTGAGACTAGAGATTATACCAATCTGTGTGTTTTTACCACATTATAAATCGATGTAGGGTAAGCTAGTGGGTAAAAACACAGACTCATCATCAAACAGGTTTGAGGTCTGATTTCAGTTTCATTTCACATCAGCTGTGAGCACTTGGACAAATTACTTAATCTTTGTGAGCCTCAGTTTTATTAATGGATAAACGGGGATAATGATATTTAATCCCTAAATTTGTTAGATGATTAAATGATATAATTCATGTAAAGCACCCACACCATCCTCATGGGAGAGATTTTTCTGGCCCAGGTAGGAATTATTTTTAATAAATTATTTTGATGGGCATAGCTCTTTACTCACCTTCTTCAGGCTTTGGACTTACACATGGGCTTCAGTAATTAATATGTTCTCAAATCACTATTTGATGGATATCTACTGTGTACCCAACTCTGTGCTGAGTATTTTGGGGGAATTAAACAAATTAAACACATAGATGCGATCCTAAAGAACAAATAATCTAGCATGAGAGACAGAATGTATAGAGAGATGCCATGAAACCATTTATAGAACATTAAAGGTTGAAGAACTTTAGAGGTCATCTATTACAACCTTCTTGCCAGTGAAGAAGTAATTTGTTATGGAAGATAAATGAATAATAGACCAACAACAAGCTGGATGGATATCACTAGCAGAGTGCCAATAATAGCTAATAATAACACTGATTGAATCCTTATCATATGTCAGGCATCGTGCTTAGTGTTTTACCCATATTATTTACTTAATCCTTGTACTAGTATCACTACTTTTCCAGAAGGAGAAAAAGAAGCTCTGAGAAGTGAATACATGTGGAGAGCACAAATCTTAAAACAGAACAACATCAGGGGGCCTGGGTGGCTCAATCATTAAGCATCTGCTTTTGGCTCAGGTCATGATCCCAGGGTCCTGGGATCGAGCCCAGCATCGGGCTCCTGCTCCACAGGAAACCTGCTTCTCCCTCTCCCACTCCCCCTGCTTGTGTTCCCTCTCTCGCTGTGTCTCTCTCTGTCAAATAAATAAATAAAATCTTAAAAAAAAAAAAAAAGAACAGCATCAAATAATCAAATAATATTTTCTGCTATTCAGCATTTTCTTAGATCATTACATACTGGACTTTAGCCTACCTACTCTTATGAGTTCATGCTATTTTCTATTTATCTTTGCTTCCTTCATTTCTATTTTAAATACAATCAGAGATTTTCTTTGCTGCCACACTGTTTTTTTACATGCCTCCATCTCCCTCTTAATTGGCCTTAATTATGATGATAAGCTTTAATGTTGTCATGGTGTCCTTGGTATTGTATCAATTTCAAGTGCAAAATTTAGGACCGCGTTTATGAATCACATTGTGACTATGGGAGCACATGTGCAACTCTGAGAATTATGCCCGTTCTTCTTCCCAACATTTGCTCTTGAGGATCACCTCACCTTCATGTAATAGAGCATTTGTCACCTCCTTTTCTCCTTAGAATAACATTTTAGAATTCCTTTAGGCGTTTTCTTAGGCGAAATTCCAGTTTGAATTTCACTTGAGCAGGTCGGTGGGTCTCTTGACCAAAGCATCGGTACTTGAGAAGTCAGCAATGAGGAAAAAGCACAGTGTCATGGATACTTCCCATGAAAAATGCATCAACAAAATCCTCGTCAAGTTTCATTGCTTGGGTGTTGGACAAAACCATCTCAGAGCATAGAAACTGAGCAAATTAAAAATTTCAGGTAATGAGAACCTGACATGTGTGCTAACCAAAGCTATGCCCACCAATCTTTTGTCAGTGCCCTGAAGTAGATTCTCCTCTTCTGTGAGAGGCTGTTCTCTTGCTGAGTCCATTTTTCCATTTTGTCTTTAATGACTCACTTTGCCACTTAGTCTTTAATAAATATCGTCGAAACAATCTTGATATTAAAAAAAACCCACTTTGTTTCTTATCATCAAAGGAAGTAGAACTTCTACAATGTTTTCACTTTCTCATAAAATTGAAAAAGCAAGAGTCTTAAAGGACCAACAGAGAAAAGCATGCTTTTCTTCTTTTACAACTTATACAGGAACACTTCTATGGTAGTCATAGTACTTATGGTAGCGCCCCAAATCGTGATGCCAGTTCAGCAATGACTGTAATCTAGCGGGAGTAGTGTGGAGTGTTGACATTGGAGAAGAACCAGAGGCACGGGTAGAAGAAAAGTACGTCCAGATTCTTTGTACCTTCCCATATGAAAGTGGCAATGATGTGGTTTTGGGAACATTAGGATAATTTATTAATATTGATATTGCTATAGATATTAGAGAACAATGTGAGAAAAACCTGAAAATTTTGATATACTTTAATAAAAGTAATGTTAATTTTACTCATATAAACGCTTTACTTTGTGTGTATCTACTTCATGTAGCAGAGTAACAATTCCACAGCACTATATGCATGTCAGACTAATGCTTTTGTAATTTCATTTGACTACATTAGGAGAATGACCACATGTTCTAGGTTTTCCAAGAGTAAATCAGTTCCGAACATTTCATCTATTTGTCTCAAAAAATTATTAAAACCTCTCATTGAAGAAATTCTGTAACTGGAGAAGTTCTTGAAGTAGTCTACAAAATCCAACACTAGCCCCTAATATCACTGAATTACAGGGCTAGTTGTGTCTCAGTCATGCATCAGGAGAGTGAAGACAGATAGTTTTTGTGCAAGATTGACCCTAAGTGACATTGGAAACAGGGACTGTTTGGGCTGTGTTCTTGGTATCTGAAGTCAGGGCTGCAGGTGCCCTGCCCAGGTCCCCTTTACTGGCCAGAGTACCCACCCCACACTGCTGTGAACACTGGCTGCAAAAGGCTCACAGCTGTCCCCTTCTGACAATTGCCCTTGACCAATGGGAGCTGTCTGGCCCTGAAACACCTGGGAGATTTTGTCCTCCCCTGGGGTGACCCTCAGCCAATGACTGACTGATACTGGGTACAAAGTCTGGGCTCCTTACCACAGGGGCAACAACTCGGTGATGCCATTCATACTCCAGAGCTCTCCATTGGATCAGGATGAAGGTAGATGTCAGCTGAACCCACACCTGACTGAGCCCTCTCCTGCTTCTTATCTTCTTCTGTACTTTACATCTTTTTTTCTTTTCATGCTTATATCTGGGTAATTTTTTCCTGACCTATCTTCCAGTTTATTATTCTTTCCTCAGCTGTATCTATTTGGCTATTAAATTCAACCATTAAGTTCTAGTTATTGATTGTGGTTATTGTATTTTTTTTATTCTAGGATTTACTTTTTTTTAAGATTTTTATTTATTTATTTGACAGAGAGAGAGTGTGAGAGAGCACACGCAGGGAGAATGGCAGATGGAGAGGGAGAAGCAGGCTCCCGGCTGAGCAGGGAGCCTGATGCAGGGCTTGATCCCCAACTGAACCACCCAGGTGCCCCTAGGATTCACTTTCATTCTTTTAAAAATAGTTTCCATTTCTTTTCTGTTGAAATTCTCAATCTTGTTTTCATCCACAAGTGGTAAGTAAGGTTGCTTTTTAATTAACATATTTTTTTGGTAAGTACAATTATTTTAGAGTCCATGTCTGATAATGCCAAAATCTGGAGCCCCTCTAGGCCTATTTCCATTATCTGTTGTTCCTCTTGGTTTCTGTTCTCTTGTTTCCTGTGTACCTGGTAATTTTTACTTGTGTAAAGCAAAAATTATAAAAATAGGTTGAAGCCAAAGATGATGCTTTTTCCAGAGAAGATTTTACATTACCTTCTGTCAGGCATTTAAAAATATGGAACCCGGGGTACCTGGGTGGCTCAGTCGATTAAGCGGCTGCCTTTGGCTCAGGTCATGATCCCAGGGTCCTGGGATCGAGCCCCACATCAGGCTCCCTGCTCAGCGGAGAGCCTGCTTCTCCCTCTCCCTCTGCCTGCCACTCTGCCTACTTGTGCTCTCTCTCTATTTCTCTGTCAAATAAATAAATAAAATCTTTTAAAAATAAATAAATAAATTAATTAATTAAAAATCTGGGATCCTCAGCCAATTTCAGAGTTTGAGATGGGTTGGAGTTATCTGAGAGTCTTCAAGGGCCCATCCACTTCTGTTTCACCTTTATTCTTAGGATATATCCTAAGTGAGCAGTATTTACTAACAGCAATGGCCCCCTTGTTGCCCTGGCAAGCCCCAGACTCCAACGACTATCCTCTTAATTTTGATGAGAGGTTGTTAAAATACTCAAGCAGTTTCTCAGCTACCCCCTGAGGGATGGGTCAATACTATTAGGAAAAAAGCAACTCCCAGGCTTACCCTCTTGAGTTTCTGTTATTCCTGGGATCCTGGGCCACAAGTCTTCACTGTCATATTAGCTCTCCAATGTGTACAAATAGATGGATTTTAATATTTTGTGCAATTGTTCTAGTTGTCTTCAGAAGGAAGATTTGTCCAGATTGTTTGGCCTGACATTATTAGAAGCAAAAATTACAGAACAAAATGTTTATATATGGTTGCTAAAGCATGGCATTAATAAAAATAATAATAACCATCAACCTCTGATGTTACCTGGAAGACAACAAGACAGGAAGAAAAACAGTATGTCTCACATCTCAATTAATACCTACAGACTTACTTTGAAGCATTCCTAGTCTGTGCCTCCTTGCCTCTTCATCACATCTTTTCTGCATTATTTTCATTGTTTCAAATCTGATGTTAATGGTTTCACCCACAGCACCATTATTTTTTAATCATCTCTATGCCTAATCATCTTTAATCTCAATGTTTTGAAATGAGAAATGGAAATAGACATGTAGTCCCTTTCATATCATTGTACATGTCATTTCCCTCTGTTAGAAGCACCACTTCTCTCAAGACCCAGGGTCCATGTATTTCTCCTTGATCAAAGGCACCACCAGCCTAGACCTCCTGCTGTAGAGCCAGATGATCCCCCTCTCATTATTTCCAGCCAGAGCCTTCGGATGAACCACAACGGCGGAGGAGACCATGGAGGTCATTGTGTGGGGTCACTGTATTCAATAATTAGGGAAATAGGTCCAGGAAGGTTAAGAATAAGACATTACTCCTCCCATCTTTGAATTTAGGAGATGTTTCCATGTAGTGTAGGACCGGATAGACATTTCAAGTTTCCATGGAAGAGGAAGACTTTGAGGTGAGGAGAAAATTTTCCCAGGTTTATAGTGTAAGTACAAGACGTAAAATATCATTCATTATTCTGTTTTAGTAATTTTGCCTCAAGTCATTTGGTAGAAGGATAACAGCACTATAATTAGAACACATTTGGTACAAGAAAAAGGAAAATACTGAGAGGGAGAGCAAGAGGATGAAAAAGAAGGGAGAAGGGAAGAGAAAGGCAAGGAACAAATGGTCACTGAGACCTCTCTTCCTCCAGGTTCCCTACTGCTCACGTCAAAGGATCCTCTCAGCTTCTAGTCATGCAGTCTTCCCAACACTGCCTACTCTTTCTACTGCCTTTAAGTTCTTGCTTCCTGACACGGTCACTCCCTTATCTCCATTTTGTGGCACACGCTCATCTTTCTCCTCTCGCAGAACCCCAGTCATGGGGCACTTTACAAGAGCATACTTTCTAGGATGCATACACATATACTACCTTATCCCACGAAACTCCCCTGTGGGGAAAACAAGGCTATGGTTCTGTTGACATATCCCAGAATCTCGGGGTTGTAACCTCTTTTCCAGAGCCATGTCTGGTTTGACTCAATCATCTTCCATCGAATTGCTGTGTCTCACTCTGATGTATATGAATGTAACATGCAAAATTAGGTCTACACCCTAGAGAATGTGACTCTGTGGAGATCATGCCTGAACCAAATGAAAACCTTTGCAACTCTCCCCCATCTCCTTACTTTTTATACACATCTCATTTTATCAGATGTGAATACGTACATTAACTTCTTAGGCCGAGTAGTCTGTGTGCAAATCAGTCAGATAAAGATAAATGCCTTTATTTTGAATAAGTCATTATTAATTTATATAAATATTTTGGGGCCTGACAAAAAGTAAGCCAGTTTAACCGGGTGATTTTGTACAGTACAGACACTGCTAAGTATAAGAGCTTTAATTCTTAGCATACTTCCCGCTTTGCTGATAATGTAGGGGAAAACTGGTTGTGGGCTTTCTACAGGGCGTATCTGACCACCTACTAAGTCCCATTAAGCCACAAAACACAAACCCTGGAAACCCATTTTCCCACTCTTGTTCTCATAATCCCAGCAACCTATATCTTACATAGATGACTGGCCAAGGACATATCAGAATTTCTTCAAGATTGGTCTGTCTCCCCGAGATGACAGCTTGAGCTTCCAGAGGCAGCCCTCCGCTCCTACCGCCTCTGGGGGCCGGGCAGACCTCACCAACAGTGCCCAAAGCCTGGCAATAAAATCCAGCTGACTTTTATGGCTTTCCTTTACAAAGCTGGCTTCCAGCCTACATCTGGCCTCGGAATGAAGCCGTTCCAGTTATGCCCCACACTATCAGGTCCAGAATCAAATCTTCTCCCAGCTGCATCCATTGCGCCTGCTCTCCGGGCTCTGACTGTTGTCAGGTAGGAAATATACAAACAAATTGTCCTTCAGGGTGTCTTATTTCCAGGGATTATTTTTAGTTGAAATCAGCACCTCCCCCAGTTTTTCACGTCTGTAAGGCACTGATTTATCTTCTGTTGCTCCTTCTGGCCTCTCTTCATTGCCCCTTTTCAGGATTCACTGCCAAAGCAGTTTATGGTCTTCCATTCTGACTCATTGCTCAAGTGCAAGGCAAAGAGTAAATATTGGGTTTCACCTGGTTCCGATGGAGGCCTTCAGAGATGGGATCATAGCAGTGCTTCTTGTCTGTTGAAAGGACCCACCAGCAGTAGAAGCTGTGTTTGCTGGTTTTATCACCACATCACTTCTTGGGCACCAGGCCAGTGTAGGTGCCTTTTCCTGGTGCCATTTGCTTCATCAGACCCGTGCTCTGTTAAGAAGACTGTCATCGCCATGCGTCTCTTGATCTCTATTAGGCATCTGGGAGGAACGTGTTTTCTCCCATTTCACCCACGTCCCTGCTGGTACCAGTGGCCTCCCAGCAAATTCAGGGCTTGGTTCATTGAATGTGTGGCTATTCTCTCTGCTGCAGCTACCTTGGGAATAGAGTAGGTGGTGTTTATAGAATGATTTTATATATTTTAGTATATATTACTTCATTAGACTCTTACAAATTCTGTGAAGTATGGAAATTAATAAAAGCATCTTATAGATATGGAAACAGAACCTTGGGTTTAGTAATATACTAGTAGTTAATGGCACTGGGTTTGAATTTAGGTATTTCAGGGTCTTTCTTCAATTTCTAACTAACCATGCATTTTCATCACAAAAACTTTGAGGCTTGTGTCCTTTAGTCACCAAATGCTTTCAGAGGACTCAGTTGTACTTTGTAAGCTGTCACTCAGAGCTAAGCGTACGTGTTGACACATGCATACCCAGGGTGACATTGGCAATCAGCCCGGGCCTGTGCCCAAACTCTTTTGCCCTGTCCCTGGCAGCAGGTGAGAGTTTCCATCCAGCCCCACATGCTCCTGTGTGCCCCAGGGCAGGACGGCTGCTGGGGCCGAGGGAGTCCACAGCCCTGAATGCCTTCTCCTGCCTACAGGATAAAAGCCATGCTGCTTAGCAAGGGAACCAAAACTTCCACTAACCACCCCCGGTCTTTGTCTCTAGAATCACCACCTGCCATCTCCTGCCCCCATTTCCCTGCTCCCAAACACGCCTCTGAACACCTGCCATGTTCCTTTGTACCTCTGCTATTGCACGTGTCGCCCCATGGCCCTTTGTATAATCTGCTCACAGTCCTTCCTTCCCTCCCTCGCCACGATCACTGGGGGTGAAGTGTACATCCTGCCTACTGGTGTTGGACCTGGCCATAAGCCTTGCTCCGTCCAAGGGAAGGGGGATAGGACTTCAGTGTGCTCGTTCTGCTCCCTCCTCTTGTGCTTTTCCTATCTATCATGAGGAGAACGTGCTGAGTAACCACTGGTCCCCAAACCAGGAGATCTGGACAGCACAGCTGAATCTAGTCCACAACCTGGAGCCAGGTCCTGCCGAGCCCAGCAAAGCCCCAGCCAACCTGCAGACTGGGAAGTGAGAAATGAATGCTTGCTATTGTAAGCCACTGAGTTTGGGGTCATTTATTACTAGACTTAGTGCATATTAAATGTTAATTACTTATTTATTACTCTCCCCCCCATATATGCATGGACACACACACACACACACACACACACACACACACTCTGAGGATATTGTTTTCCCACTCGAGAAAGCTCCTACTCATTTTTCAAAACTCAGTTCAAGGGAAGACCCACCTCAGGCAGAGTTCGCGTCAACACCCCCAGGGCTCTGAACAGGCCTCCATTGGAGCACTTCTTACCATGCCTCAGACTGTTGTCTCCCTGTGAGGAGCAGGCCTGGGCCAAAAGCAGAGTTTGGACCAGAATTTTATGGGGATGGGGTGTTTCTGTGTAATCAGTAGCTGATTTTGTTTAATTGAAAGAGCGGGGTCAGGCTGAGGAAGGGGCCTGAGCAGCTCCTCAGGAGGCCTGGAGTCAGTGGCCCTCTGCTGGGGGAGACGGGGCAGGACGCTTGCGCTGAGAGTATCCTTCTTGCAAAAGGGTTGACAACCCATTTCTTCCTCCACCGAGGTGCCCTGCAGTGAAACTCCCCCAGCCAGCCCTTCCCAGTTTAAGGCATTCAAGGTTACCACCATTAAAATTTGAGAAGAGAAAGTAGGACAAATTGGACTCTCTTCGAGAGATTCATTAATCCACATTAGTGAGTTGTCACCCTAGCATGAATTGATTTATCAAGTGAACAAGCAAAACACCAGGCCCTGGTGGGACGGAAATAGGAGGATGCATTCGGAGGGGGCGAGATGGGGCCGCAACGGGCCCAGCAGGGCCTTTGGCGAATCCGGGGGCAAATGACAGCCCTTGGATCAATTGCTCAGCAGACGGGACACCCCAATAGAAATTGGGGACAAAGAATCTGTAAAGGAACTTGGCTGTGAGCCAAAGGGCTGGTTTAACCAGACCTCGGGACACAAGCTTGCTTGTTTCCTGACTTTGTGTCGGTGTGTTTTTCTCTCCGAGCTCTTCAGAGCTTTGGCGGCACAAGCCCTGGCGCCTTGGTCTCTCTACTGTAGGGTTGGCAGGCCCCACAGACTTGGCGGCCAGGGACCGGGAGCGCGTGGGACGTGTGCCTGGGGCTCAGAGCCAGGTTTCGGGGCCCTGGCCATGCAGCCTTCTCTAACTGACCCCTGCCCTCTGCGGAATGCTGTGTGGGCTTGATATAGTCCCCGGGGGCCTGCTGCTGGCCGCCTGCAGCCCGTGTGGGTAGGCCCAGCGGGGCAGCTCCTCGGGCCAGGGTGCCCCGAGCAGACGGGCACGACTGGCTGCATGCTGGCTCCAGACAGGCCCCTCCTGTCCTTCAGGGGCCCTCTCTCCCACGCAGGCAGGTGGGGGGCGGGGTGGGATTCAGAATCTGCAATGGTGGGCTCTCAGGAGGCATGATATGTGCTTGTGTAGACAGTGCAAATGTGAAGTTAGAATTAACCAGACAGACCTGGCTTTGAACCTGGCCCCCAGGATGACACCCGTGTGACCTGGTAGGTGACCAGCTCCCCCAGCCGGAGTCCTCAAAGGTGAATGGTGACAACCAGGGTGGTGGGGATTGGTGGAGTGAGGGCCAGCATGCGGCCTGGTCCGACTCCATCTTCAGTAATGGCTGCTCCCCTTAGTATCACTGCCGTGGGCCAGGGGGTCCGTGGGGAGGACAGGTCCTGACACTGACGGGTACGTGGCATCGCACAAGCCCTGTGCTCATTCAGTCCCCCCTCCACACACTTAGGAGGTGGGTTTGCTTGTGCCCAGTCACACCTGAGGGAATAAATCCTGAGAGAGCAGATGCCAGCCCTCATGGGTCCCCTCTTTAGGTGCTTCCCTAGGAGGCCCCAAAGACTCTCTTTCCCAACACGTTGGCTCCTTTTCCACACTGCTGTGTTCTGTCATCTACAACCACCATCCCACTGAGGTACTTCCCTGTGGAAAACCTCCCCAGACTCTATAAGCTGAATTGTGGGCCCTTAGTCCAGCCCAGGAGGGGGACACTCCACTCCCCACTGCGGGCTGTCCTCACTAGACACCGTGGCTCCCCCAGACCCCTCTTCCTCCTCCTCTCGTCATGCCCCATGTAAGTGCCACCCCACTGGGGAAGCTCTGCCTCACTCCCCAGACAGCGCCGCTCTTCCTTCTGGAGGGCCAGCACTTCAGGGCGCCATAGTGGCTGGTTTGCAGAGGTATGCTCTGAGCTCTTAAAGGAAATTCAGCTCCTCCAATATTTATTGGCCCTCCTTTGTACAATGGCGCTAAAAGTATTTCGTTCTTTAGGTTTTTATAAAAATTAAATGAGTTAGTATAGGTACAGTACTTACAATAATGCTTGGCTCACAGTATGACCTAATAAAGGTTGTCTGCTATTAATATCTTACTCTCAGTAGATGTTAAATTACATAGGAAAATAGAAGGAAAAGGAGCCCAGTTTAGCCTTTTGTCTCGCATAGATGTTTGGTTTCCTTCCTTCCATATCTTTAAAAAAAACCTTTCTGCCCAAAGTTGCTGTTCCAAATTTACTGAATGCAAAGAATGCACTGGTTTAAACATCACGGAAAAAAATTAGCATGCAAGTCACACAATGTTACTTACTGGAAGATTCAGGCATTCAAACCCCATATGCACCCATTGAACTATAGTTTGTCTTTAAATAAAAATCTTTAATTCTTGACTGGCAATAAAGAACTGGCATTGGAGAAAAGAGCAAGTTCGATGCTGGTGTAAAGTCAGAGAAAACGGTCCCTTGGGTATTCCCTGGGTTTGTTTTGACCGAATTAGCTGCAGTTTTGGTGAGCTCAGAGTTGCACTTGCTTTTCAGGCATGTGGGGACACATTACGACATCCTTTATTTTATATCCGCTGGGTTTCAGTGCTCTCAAGGGCTCTAGTCCTAGACTGAGGGAAAGAACAGACCAGAAGGGCATTAACATTTATTGAGTTCTGATCCCGTGCCAGGCAGTGTGCTCTGGGTTTGAATGATCTCATCTGGAATGCGGGAGAAATGTGGATGGAACTGTTAAAGATGTGGGATGAAATTTAAGTATTTCAGCAATCTGTAATGCTTATAAACAGTGGTCTCTGTTGTCTCCTCCACCCCTTTGGTGTTCATGCCCGCCTCAGCACGGTGGGGTGTCTGGGGCATAGCGCAGCCCAGCGTTTTGGGGAGAACAAGATGGTGACATTGATATCTGTGTTCCAAGGAGTTTATACTTGAGAGCGATGCCAGGACCCCTTCACAGGTGGTGCAGGTGGCAACGTATGACACGTGAACTAAGACATCTCATAGTCCCGAAGTTGGGTGATCATCACACTTTTGAAATTTAGGGCTAAATTCTGAGATGTGTATGGTAGTGTGTCCTACATGGATATTTGTGTCTGCCAAATAGTCATTCGCTGCTAGAACTAAAGAGGAGGTTTTAGTATAGTATAGTAAGCATATTGAATGTTCGTTATCCTAGCTGTTCAAAAGGAATTGCCATTTTTGCTCTTCAACTTTAATAGGGAAAAAATAAAATGATGACCATAAATAGCACACAAAAGAAAGAGCAAGTGTACAAATTAGTTCCTTATAATTATTAAGAGTGGTAGACACAGATAGATGATAGATAGATAGATAGATAGATAGATAGATATTAATGCATTTGGGAAACCATATAGTTGAGGTTCTATAAACTATTGGAATGTTTGGCAAATAGATTTAATTATGTATAAAAATGTTAAAATTACATGAGAAACGGTGTCAGTTTGATAGTAACCACAGGTGTCATTCAAACACAATTTTTCCTTTGACAGAATAGGTCTGAGCTAGCCACATCACATAGGATGCCTGGAATTCCACCTCTCCAGGAAAAGTCTCAGGGTAAAGTAACGCTAGTGTGCTATGTCCTTGCAAGAAAAGGTGTTACCCAAATTATGTCAACCTAATATAGATCTGCTGGTAGGTTGTGGATCCAAAATGGGCAGGCAGGTATTTTGGAAAGTCAGCTTTAAAAAAAAAGCCAAAGGTGGGTGCCTGGCTGGCTCAGCTGGTAGAGTACGGGACTCTTGATCTCTGGGTGGTTATTTCAAGCGCCCCACTGGACGTAGAGCCTACTATAAATAAATTAAAATAAAATAAAATAAAATAAAATAAATAATAAAACCAAAGTAAAGTCAACTCTGCCATCTGGTGTACAAACAGGTGATTGCAACTTCTTTTTCCTTCCAGCAAAAAATAACACCTAATCAGGTTAGTCTTTGTTTATGAAGGCTCATCGTGACCTGGTGATCTTCTAGGCGAGTGGTTTCACCAGGTCGCCGAAGCCCATTCCAGATTTTCAAAAATTGTTTGTGGGAATGTTTCTAAAAGAATTACTCATGTATGCCTACGGTGAACCCAACTCCCTCTTCCTTTGGTGATTCACCTGGCTCAGTATGAACATTCATGACCTCACTGTCTGCAATTCAGAGATAACCTCGGGGTTAAACGAGATTTGGCCCTACTCTGCGTGGTCCCATGGATTGTACTCCCCTCGTTTGCAGTGCACGGGGTTTGAATTCCTACTCTGCGCCCGTCCCTGCCGGGCTCTGGAAGCCGGGCTCTGGAAGCCGGCCAGCCACCCGGAGCAGGGTAACCAGAAACCTGAAGCCATGGGGCAGAGACGGGTTGGACCAGAAACATGTGGCCTCCAGATGTAGAGTCAAACCTGAAAAGGGGAGCAGAAAGTCAGCAGGGCAAATCAGCAGGGGCCAAAAAGCAAGTAAGACACCAGAAAAATAAAATAAAATAAAATAAATAAAAGTCAGGGGCCAAAAGCAAATAAGACACCAGAAGAATAAAAACAGAGAGAAGGTTGAAGGGGAGACAAGAGAACTCTATCTTCACTCTAAGGGCTATAGTCCAGAAGAAATTCTCCTGCTTCCTTGATGGGGGCTCCAGGTCACCTTTACTGGGCTCGTTCCAGCTCTGGTCCTGCCCTTTGTGGCTGCCACCACAGGGGCTCTCAAACTTAGTAGGAAGGATGATCAGCCAGTAGCCAGTTACAAATGCAGATTCCCTGGCCAGGCTTTCCTGAGGTCAGTAGGTCTGAGACGGGGGTCTCTGAGTCTTCCTATTTTTAATAAAACCCACAGATGACCTTGATCCAGATGGTACCAAGACCCCAAGCTGAGAAATAAAATCACTTCCTAAAAACCTATATTCAATGTTGTTTACCGCATGCCCGAATTGAACAAATAACAGATCTGCAACATATAAATTATGTGTGGTTTCTCACACGTATTGACCTCGTTATCTAGAACCCCATTCTCATGAACCTTATTAATACCATGCAGAGTTCCAGTGATGCTGTTAGGAAATATTTATTTGAAATATTTCTCTTTTTTTGGAAATATTTCTTTAAAAATAAGTGAAGTAAATCATGACACTTTGCCCCCAAACAAAACAACATAATGGTGAAATTACCCATAATTACTCTGACACTAGAGGATTGAAAATAGGAGATTGAAATCAAGGAAATCAATTCAGACATTAGGAGTTTACTTTTTTTTTTAAAGATGTATTTATTTATTTATTTGACAAAGAAAGAGAGAGAGAGAGAAACACAAGAAGGGGGAGTGTGAGAGGGCGAAGCAGGCTTCCCGAGGAGCAGGGATCCCGATGCAGGGCTCTATCCCAGGACCCTGGGATCATGACCCGAGCTTAAGGCAGACGCTTAACGACTGAGCCACCCAGGCGCCCCAGGAGTTTACTTTCTGATATATATTCAGCTTAGGGATTAGTACCTGCATGCACATTTACCAAATTCTGCAAAACAATGTGTTTTTGCCCATCCCAGCCAGTCAGTCTGTAAACTTAATTTAATTTTAACAACTACTGAAGTTTCTTTAAAATCTATTTTATCATTATATGGAATCTGACTGTGCAGATTTTTTTCCTAGCATTTTTTTCCACTAGAAGTACACAAATTTCATATAAAGAGGAAGAGAAATCAGTAGGTCTTTTCTCCTTGCGAATCAATAACAGGATAGACTTAAAGCAGATTACATTTAGAGTTTTTATTTCTTCAACTGAAGTTTTGCTGTAATTTTTAAATTGCTGGCTACAGGTCGGGTGATCAAGCATTCCATTTTTTCCTGGGGAAAATCGTAGTTTACACCTGTTGGCTGGTGTCCTGTATAATTAATGCCCCATTGACTCTCAAAAAAAATTTCTGTTTAGAAGATTAATAATATGTTTACCTAGAATTAGCTAAAGAGTATCAACTCACAGCAAATGAACAAAGAGAAAAAGAGAGAGAGAGAGAGAGAGACAAACCAAAAAACAGACTCTTAACTATAGAGAACAAATTGGTGGTAATTGGAGGGGAGGGGAGGTGGAGGGATGGGTGAAATAGGGGATGGAGATTAAGGAGTGTATTTGTCTCGGTGAGCACCAGGTGATGTATGGAAGTGTTGAATCACTGACTTGTTCACCTGGAACTAACATTACACTGTATCTTAACTACACTGGAATTAAAAAAAAATAGTATCAACTCACAAGTAAATAGTATTCTATTCCATTCTTCAGGTTTGATGAAACCTTCACTTTCCTTGTCAAGAAAATGCTTTTTTATTTAAATGGAACATCTTAAATTGAGTATGTTGTAAAAAAGAAATAGATGCTTCTTTCTATATAACTTTGGAAATAGCATTCTAAAATGCAGATTTTTTTGAAAAGTCCACTTTGGGCAGTTTTTACAGACAACCCACCCACTAGAACCCTCTAATTCTAGAAATAGAAAAGCTGGGTTTAACAAAAATAAGTTTGAAAACGATACTTAACTACCAGGCAGCAAGAACTTGAGAAGCCACTACTCCAGGCGAAAGACATGTCCAGAAAGGTAGGACTGTCAACGGACTCTGCTTTCTCCCCTCAAGACACCTGCCTGCCCACTCCCAAGGGGAGGCTCGTGGGTCTGTCCGAACGCTGGGAGGGCGAGAGTCAGGTCAGGACCCACCCAGGGCGAAAGCCTACTACCCACTTCGGGTTTTCGAGCTGGACCCTTGTTACACCCTGGGGAACATCATGATCCTGAACTAGATCTGAGCTTTTAACAAGCCCAGATTTGAATCCAATTAATCCCTGAGAGATAAAGTAGTATTCACTTACCCCAGCCTACCAGCAGCAAAGGTAAATTCTAGTTCAGTTAGGATGAGGTCATCCCGGAGTAGGGTGGGCCCCTAATCCAATGTGACCAGTTTCCTTATAAAAAGGAGAACTTTGGACTCAAACAGGCTTACGGGGAGGACACCACGTGAGCATGAAGGCAGAGATCAGAGTGCTGTCTACAAGCCAAGGCACACTCAAAAAGTCCCAGCAAACCAGCAGGAGCTGGGGAAGCAGCAGGACCAGACTCTCCCTCCCAGTCTCAGAAGGAACCAATCTGGCCCACACTTCCAGCTTCCAGAACAGTGAGACAATGTATTTCTGTTGTTGAAGGCACCTGGTTTGTGCTCCTTTGTCCTAGCAGCCCTAGCAGACTGGTAGAGATGGGGACGGTCATGACAAAGGAAACTAGGAGCTCTTCCTGTCCCTTGCCCCGCGCACTGCGTCGGCTGGCATCTTGCACCCGGGAGCCCGTCAGGGTGGGCCAGGGCAACAGAGGGGAGTCTGTTTGGCAGGGAGCAGCAGTGTGACTTGGGGGCTGGTCTCGTGCTCCCCTCTGTTTTCTGGCCATGCATTGGTTTCTGGAAAGTATTCTTCAGACCTCTAGAAACTGACCGAGTGGCATTTACCATAACTGAAGAGGGTTAGGCTTGGCCACGGAGCACTGGGGTGCAGGAAGTGGAGCTGCACTGAGAGAAGTCGCAGGCAAGTGGGAGCGCCCTGCGGGTCAGTGCGAGGGCTTGGTGCTCGTCTCTTCCACCTCCCGCCATCCCCTGGGTGCTAGTGATCAGCGGCTTGCTTCTCAGCTCCAAATTCACCCTTTCATGGCTGCACTGCGCCAATAGGAAGAATCCCATTAAGCATCTTTCCACAGTGAGCGCGACATTCAGCTTTCTTAGTAAGGGCTCTGGAGAGACAGTAGGAAGGGGCTTCTCTTGCCGGCCTGGGGGTGCCGCACTCATGGTCAGTGACGAGCCTGTAGGAACATCAGTGATGTTCCACCCCAGCCACATGCCCCGAATGTGACTTTGCAGCCCCACCTGGCCCACTGACCCCCCTCGATGCTGGGGAGTCTGGCCTCCCACCCACAGCAGCACCTCCTTGCCTGCAAGCCTGTGAATCTGCTCACGGCTATGGCTCATCTGCACCCCGGTTCTTCCTTGCTTATCTAGGGACTGTGGACCAGTTCCTCCCTGGCCAACCCACCAACTGCTCCGCCATCCATACCTTCCCCCTGGAGGTCTGTACCCAACCTGGGTGGGGACCCCCATTCCAAGTTCACCCTTCCTTGGGCACTCTCCTGCAGCCCTGCGGAACCACCAAGAAATCTCTCTACATCTTATATTTATTTTCTAAAATCATAGCTTAAAATTCCTTCAATTAAACATCCCCGGTTTAAATTGCCACGCAGTCGGTCCTGTGTCCTGATTGGACCCAGGCTGATACGCAGGCATGGCTCTATACACATTTTCACACGAAACAACTGATGCTCAAAGAAATGGACAGATCCGATGAAAGCCGCTCAGTTCTGGTCCTTCCGCAATCCGAGACTCCCCTCGACTGGAGGTCCACCCAGCACAGAGCGTACTGCAAGTGAGCCCTGTTGGGGTCGGAGCACTTCACTGGTGCCTGAGCTATGTGAGCGTTACTCCTAAGGGATGGCATGCTGTTTTATTTATTTGCATAATTAAAGTGTATAATACACGTGGGTTCCTCAAGACCATGACTGGGACGCAAACACTTGCCCTTCTGGCAGGGCTGGAGGGACAAGTTAGCTGGATAACCCTCCGATGTTTTGTGTATTCATTCAAACACACTTATTAAGTAGCATTTCCTCATTTCTGCCCTAAGTCAGGAGCAGAAGAGAAACTTCTGAGGAAAGGAATAAGGCACCTCTCACTCCACATGGGAACACCACGGCCACGCTCCTTGCTTTGCTCAGCACTTTGGGTTTAGGGGCTGTTTGCTCCGGCTGCTACGGCAAGAATACCATAGTCCGGTGGCTTGAACAGCACGCATGTATTCATCACGGTTCATGGTTCTGGAGGCTGGATTGTCGAAGATCAGGTTGCTGGCCAGGTCAATTCCTAGCATCACCTGGAGAGTCTCTGAAGGATGAGGAGAAAAGTGTGTCCAATGACAGAGGACAGAGGCGGCTTCGCAGTTTACTGCCTCCCTGGAGAGAAACAGCATGGCCCGAGTAGCCCATGCTGAGGGGCTCTGGGCTGGAGAGACTCCAGGGCTTTGAGGGGACTGGGTGACCCACAGTGAGCCCAGGGACTCCAGCACCATCTTGTCACTGGCCAGGGGTAGGCAGGGGGCTAGTGAATAAAAATAAATCTCTGGGTGCCTTCATGAAGTCTTGAACTACAAAAAGAGTGACTAATCCCTTGGTTCTGGTACAGTTTAGAAGTGTTACACCACAGGACATGAGAGCTCTAGAGAAATTATATTTAACAACTTGTGCCAAAACTTTAAACCCGAGGTCAGCAGACTGTGGCTCGTGGACAAAACCTGGCATGCCTCTTGTTTTTGTATGTCCTCTTGCAAGAGGGGTTTTTACATTTTTAAAGAGTTGGGGGGACAAACCAAAGAAAGAATACTTTTCATAAATATTCTATGAAGTTCAGTTATCAGTGTTCATCAAGTTTTATTGGAACACACCTTTTCTTTTATATATAGTCTTTGGTTGTTTTTGTAGTACGTGAGAAAACTGAGTAATTGGGACACAGACCACATAGCACATAAAGCTGAAGTGGTGAGTATCCTGTTTCTTACAGAGAAAAGTTTGCTGATTCCTGCACTGAACTATCACAAAACATTTAGTCTTTCTGGTAGGGTTACAATCAGTGTGCCAGGTCATAGGTCCACAGTGTGATGAAGTACATAAATACATAAACATACAAATAAGCAAACACACATACACACACATACACATAGATGTGTAAAATCTTAGCTGTTTTCATTTCAACTCATGAAAATTCCAAGAAAAACATTACATAAACAATAAAAAATATTTTAATTTAAAATGGCTTCCTGACACAAAGTGGAACATGCTGAAAAACTGGGGAAAGTCCTCAACTCTATATTGAAGGCTTGCTGGGTGCTTTGAGCTTATTGCCACGTGGCAACTGAATGATGTTGCAGAAGGGGCAGCTGATTACTGAAGACTGGTTTCACAGGTGACAACACCAAGACCAGAATCAAGACACACCTTCATCTGTCAGGGGC
This sequence comes from Halichoerus grypus, assembly GCF_964656455.1. Classification (NCBI taxonomy): domain Eukaryota; kingdom Metazoa; phylum Chordata; class Mammalia; order Carnivora; family Phocidae; genus Halichoerus; species Halichoerus grypus. Next base: position 83,662,589 of record NC_135721.1, on the reverse strand, counting down.
ACAGAACCAGGGACTGGCGGGGTCCCCCTTTCCTTGCACTTTCCAATGACATCGTAAGCATAGGTGAATCTAAAATCATTCCTCCGTGGAGAGATCAAACACAACATTGTCACCCCCTTGGTACTTCCAAATGCAGCACTCTCCCTAGTAGTTCTAAAGTTCAGGGACCGCCAGAGTGGAATTTAGAAGAGAAAGGGAACAGCAAGCATAGCTGGTCTCCTGTTCAAGGTCCTGGCCCTTCTCTTGTCTTTGGCCTGGGAGACTAGAACCATAATTTTGTAATGAACCTCCAGCTAGTTGAGTAGATTCATCTTCTGCAATTGGAAGAATGCATCTGACATAAGGTGAGGTATATAAATCCAGGGTATGGAGGATTTAGACATCCTTAATATCGCCTGGGAAAAAACTCAGGTCGGACAGAACAAGACCATAATGTATGTACTGATGCCTCCTGAAGCCCCAGCAGTTCAGTGCTTGGTTTCTCGTGGTCTATCTGTGTCTTACTCTGAGGTCTGAAGGCACTTCTGTCCTCCTGCCTGGTACAGAGTCTGGGCACAGAATCCAAGCACAATGCCCAACGAGGGAAAGAAGTGAATTCATTTTCTAATGATGCATCAGTTTAAACAAGTGAATCTTTTTCATAAAATGGAGATAATTAAGGGAAGATATTATCTTCGCTTATTCGATTAATTTTGGTTATATACTTTTTATTTTCTTGGTATATATATTCTGATTAAAAACGACATTAACAATAGAAATGAGCTTAACAGGAAATGAGCCACTGCAGAACTTGGCCTGCTGATCTAAGGACCAGGTAATGGCCCTCCACAGTGACCCCTAGGAAATGCTGTGCCTTCCAGCGTGATAGCGCTTTATTATGGAGACTGAGTGAGTAGAATGACTCTTCAGCTTTTCCTGTTTTCATCCTAGGTGTTAACAATTCAATTTCACTTTCAGGCAATGATTAAGTCTAGTTTTGATGACATTCTCCCTGCAAGTTACCTCTCCTTGAGTAGCAAGTTAATGCAGGGTCTACTGCAATTTGGCCTCAATGGCCTCCATTAATATTTGATTAGTGAATGAATGAATAAGTGGGTCAATAAGCCAATCCAGATGTCAGGGCTCTGACATCAGCTGGAGAAGAGTAGAAGGAGCAGTCTTTGAGGTTGGCAGCATGCCAGCAGGCTGGCAGGGGTCCAGGTAACTGTCCTGCCTTGGCCTCCTCGAGATTGTTTCAGTGACACACTTCCACAGTGTGCTGAGAACTGAGGTGGGGGAAAGTCATTTCTTTCCCTTTTTTTTTTTAAGATTTTATTTATTTATTTGAGAGAAAGAGAGAGTGAGGGAGAGAGCAGGAGAGGGAACGGGGTGAGGGGAGGAGGCAGAAGCAGACTGCCCACTGAGCAGGGAGCCCGATGCAGGGCTCGACTCCAGGATTGTGACCTGAGCGGAAGGCAGACGCTTAACTGACTGAGCCACCCGGGCGCCCTGGGAAGTCATTTCTTAATTCACACCTAGAAACTGAGCAAGTCGCCTGAGTCTTCACTCCCGGAACTCTGCTGTATCCTGGACCAATCACTGTTGCTGTTTGTTCGTTTTGATTCTCTTGCAGCTGCATCTCTGCCTTCGGGATCAGGGAAGACATTTGTCTGAATGTGCTGGGCATTGCCAAACATCCTCCCCATTATATGCGGTAGCCCAGCCTAGGAAGGGTTAGTCAGGAAACTTCTCACCCCACGTTGCAGAAAGCAAGTATAAAGAGTCCTTAGGACGTAGAAATTGCCTAAAGCAACATTTACAAGTGCCAGAGGATGTTGTTACAATTCAGTCTGTCTGTGGCTGAAATATTTATGGAAGAAGAGCTATCTATTGCCATGTCGTTCTTGATGGTGGGATCTGCCTCAGGCTGCATTTGTTGATTTGCCACCATCCACACGGGTGTGCAGGCTGGAAACCACCCTTGTCCCCTCATCTGTCACATCCCACACAGCACCAGTTCCTGTCTTTCTAACTCCAAAGGGTCTGATGCCCCATGTTCTCCTCTCCAGCCATCTGAAGAGACTGGAGCCTAGACATCCAGTGGCCAAGCACTAGGCCTGTGACTCCAGGTTCCATGACTTCACTTATGTATGACGAGGCCCAACCAAGATACTTTGAAAAGCCTGATGGAAAACAGCGACAGAATTACATACCATGAAGGCACCATCAGGGAAGAAATTTTCCTTTACAATTAAATGACTTGCTTCCAGGGTATTCTGCATTACTTGAAGTTGTTGGGAGCATAGACCTGTAAGTTCTGCCCTTGAAATCTTAACTCGTTCAGTCGTCACACCCACAAATGAGACAGATGAAATCACAGTTGATACATGAGAAGGCATGTCCCTTGAGGTTCAGTAACCCAGCACCCAGCTGGGAAGTCTGGCTTCAGGATCCAAGATGGCGAGACCCAGAGCCTCTGTTCCTGTGTGGTCAGGTGGAAAGGGGCTCCTGAGAAAGTGCCTAGAGCAGGGCCAAGCAGAGTGGACACTTGGTAACCATTGTTTGTTGTAAGATAATTTCTCTATATAAGATAACTTCTAAGATAAGGTATTGATAGATTCGGGTACAACTGACCAGTAGCAAAATACACCTCATCTCAGATTCATTCACAAACCTTGGGTGATTCAAGACATCCAACTAAATGGAGCCCACTTGAGAGCCACAGCAGGGCTGAGGGTGGGACCACAGAGCCACCCTTGCATTTTAAAAGGTGGTGGGCTTTTCTCCTCTAGGAAAGTCACTGAAGCTTGTGCTTAATTAGCAAAACACTGCTTGTTGGGGACACTGAGAGTTTTCACTTCACTTAGCGTCGAAATTGTGTTTCTTTTAGCCATGCATGTTTCGCCTCCTCTTCTATGTAAGTCTTCATTGCTAAATGAGGCAGTAACTCCTCATGAGTTGGGACATTTTATATTTAGTATATCTGATGTGAAATACTACTAAAAATATGACACAGGTATTAATTTTTTTTTATTATCTCTTTTAAAGCTTCCCTTATTGAGTATCCAAGAATATTCTAGATAGGCCCCTCTCCGTCCTCATTCTGGAAGCAACACGCATGTGTTTCAGTGAATGGACGGCGGCACCAGGCAGAACTGACTTCGAATCCTGTCTTTGTGATTACCTCGGAGCTACGAGCATTCGGGCAGCTCGTGTGACCTCGCAGAGCTTTGTCTCGGACGCCCCGTGTCTGCCCCATAGCCTGATGGTGAGGGTGCGGATCATCCGTGTGAAACACCTGGCACAGCCCCTGCGCAGAGTGCACGTAAAATGATCCCATCAGTTCCTTTCCTTAGCTCTCTGCCTCTTCTTATTTTGCTTTTCTTCTTATTCTTGCGGTCTCCCCAGACAGAAGCTAATAACGTGTAGAGGGCATCCTGAGACTGTTGTCCTGAAGCCTCCCATCCCACAAAACACCTAGATTATGTTTCTCCCTCCTTTTTTCATGCCTCAGCTGAAAAAATGTGGGCGCCATCTCCTGGTCCTCTCCTGAAGGTGCACACATATTTTCTCCAGGCTTTCTAACCACCAGAAATGGGAATTCAAGTACTATTACTACACCCATTAGTGTAAAAATAGGCAGAGTAGCAACTCAGATAGTTCTCGAGTTCTTTATATCTTGGCATCTTTGCTTAAACTTATGGCAATACCATGGAGGAGAGAGGAAATTAGATAATTCTTTGTCTATCTTGCAAAATGACTTTTATCTGAAGAGTTGAGCTTTTTTTAAAAAGTTGTTAAAATGTAGAAAACAGCAAATGATGATTCGACTGGGAGTCTGTAATTAATATGAATGTTTTGGATCAGATGGGCACGTTAGTGATGTTGAATGAGGTTTACTTCTCTTACTCCCCAATCCTCCCCAAAGCAAAGCAGAACCATTCATAGATATTTGTAGGAAAGCTTTCTTGGCAGTGATGATATTGCCTCCCTAAACAAGGTATTTCTTCATTAACCAGGTGGTATGTGTGAGGGAAATGCACTCACTGGACATCCTCTTTGGATGCCCACCGCCTGTCTCTTCAGGAAAAACCTGGCCCAGCCATTCCAACAAAACGACATCTGGATGCTTGGGAAATGTCGGGTAAACATGGAGCTGACCCTTTTCCCCCGGGAAAGCACCCCGGAGAAGAATCCTTTCCAAGGGGAGGAGACCTGTGTGGGGAAAGCAGACACACAGCGCAAGGATGCAGAAAGGAACCGCCTCCAGAAACGTGCCCTGAGGGAAGTCGGTTACCACCCTGGAAGTGGAAGCCCTCCTTGTGCCGCCAAGATGGAGACTGTCTTGGGAATGACACAGCCAAGAAGTCCCCTAGGCCTGCCCGTGAAATCAAGCTGCCACCAGTGAGTGAGACACAGGCGGGAGCGTTGAGAAAGTCCCTAGAATCTGATCTATGTGAAGAGTAGGGTGTGGAACTGCCACCTCCACCCACACTCGACCTCACGCACCACAGCTTGTTAGAGTTGTAGAGTACAGTTGTCTTCGTCTCTTCAACCATAGATGAGTTGAGGTTTTTTGGGTACCCGAGTCCCTCCTTAAATGTCCTTTGAAGTCAACACACCACATTGCACTGTGGTGCATGCACAACTCCTGGGTAGGAACAGGAAGTCGTCTATTTTCTCCCTTACACACAAATGATAAGGGGCTATGATCACATTAACTCACTAACAGATAGCTACTAATAAATAACTATTGTCATGTAAGCCTCAAATTTTGATAAGATGTTCTCAACTTAGCTGTTTTATTTTTCATCAGTCCTAAGGCAAGTTACTTCATTCAATTTGTCCTAAATGTACATTTCAGCCATCTTGGCCATTACACCATAAACTGGAATGGATAAAGCAAGGCTTTCTATGGACTTTTATTTTATTTTGAGAGAAAGAGAGAGCGCATTGTGGGGGGGGGGGTGCAGGGGAAGGGCAGAGGGGGGGAGAGAGAGAGAGAGAGAGAGAATCTCTAGCAGTCTTTCTGCTGAGCGCGGAGCCCAAGGCGGGGCTTGATCTCATGGCTCTGATATCTTGACCTGAGCCAAAATCAAGAATCTGGAGCTTAACTGAGGAGCCACCCAGGGGCCCCTCTATGGACTTTTTCAATTGAATTTTTGTTTATATGTTTGTTTAATGGCTGAGGCCAGTTTTTGATCTGCTTAATTTAAATTTCTTTCTTGGATAAAATCCTTCCAGCCAAGACTGCATCCCCTGTGGCTGTAGATCACTGCATCCACACCCTGGCAGCAGTTCTTACCTATTCACGTGGAAACTTCGCTTTGCTTCTGCAGCCCAGGCCTGCCCTGAGCTCTAGAGCCATCCAAACATCAGACTGCCTACTCAGCATCACTTCCTGGATTTTGCAAACTCAACATACTCAAAACCATTTTCATGGTTTTTCCTCTCCTTCGTACAGTGCCCCTCCCCTCCCCCATCACCACAGCCCCTCTACACTCCTTACACACCAAACCTGTGTTCCTATCTCATCAGGAAGTGGCCCAAGCCAAGAACTTAGCAGGCCTCCTGGGGCTCCACCCTCTCTTACAGCCACGAGTTCAGTTCAAGTCCATATCTGTTCATTGTAATTCACAGTTGACTCTTTCCGCTCCAGTTTCATGACCATCACTCTAGTCCTATCATTTCTTTTTTTTTATGTTATTTTTTAAAAGATTTTATTTATTTATTTGAGAGAGAGAGACAGAGAGAGCACAAGCAGGGGGAGGAGTGGAGGGAGACGGAGAGGGACAAGCAGACTCCCTGCTGAGCATGGAGCCCATCGCCGGGCTTGATCCCAAGACCCTGAGGTCTTGACTTGAACTGAAATCAGATGCTTAACCGACTGACCCAGGCAGGTGTCCCAGTCCTATCATTTCTTGGTTTTTAAATACAATTTTAATTTTTAGCATATATTTTAATTAGTAATACAAAGATGTAAGACCGACCCCAAATCAGAAGTATAAAACAGTATGCACTGAAAAATCTCCTTCTCCCCAGTCCCCTAGCCAACCTGTAATTGTCCCCCACACAACTCATGCTTCCTGGTCCCTATGTGTCCTTCCAGAGAGTGAAAGATATCCGATTACTCCACTACGCCTCTTGGTTTATTTTAATTAAAGAATTTATTTGGTGCTCATTACACAAAGAGCTTCTTTAGTCTTTGAACAGTTGCATGTCATCCTATTAAGAAATAAACTGCAATTGAACTAGTCTGTTATTGATAGGTATTTAGGTCATTGCCAGTTTTTCCATATCTTTAAAGTAAATTCCTGGAAGTGAAGTTACTGGATTAATTAAGAGCAAAGCCACCATCATTTCTCCTAGAAGCAATAGCTTCCTAGCTGGAGTTCCCTCATCTACTCTTTTTTTTTAAGGTTTTATTTTTAAGTAATCTTTACACCCAACGTGGGGCTGGAATTCACAACCCCGAGATCGAGAGTCACATACTCTTCCAACTGGGCCAGCCAGGCGCCCCTCCCTCATTTACTTTTGACCTCCTGTGATCTTTACTCTACAGCCAGAGTAATCATTTTTCCACGTGGGCGTCCATTGTTCCAGCACCATTTGTTGAAAAAGATTCTTTTCCCTCATTGAAGTGCCTTATACCAGTATCTAAAACCTATTAGCTCTACCTCTCTCTGTATCAGTCTCTATATGGATCCTATTTCTGCCTCTGAACTCTATTTTGATACATTGACCTATATGTCTATCCATACATATATTTCACAGTCTTGATTACTAAAACTCTTGCTGCCATGAGTCTTTCATATTTCAATATAATTTTAGAATTAACTCGTCAATTTCTATTAAAAAAAAAACCTGCTGGGATGTTGATTGGGACTGTGTGGAATCTATATAGGTCAAGTTGACGATTTGAAACTTGTACGGTTATTCAAGGTGTTAACACTGGGGGAAGCTGATTGAAGGAGATATAAGAACTTTCCATATTATCTTTGCAATTCTAGGTCTACAATTATTTCAAATAAAAAGGTAAAAAATCAGGCAATAATTACGGAGCCAAGGGAGATCCAGATATCAGAGCTACCCTGACAGGGATTTAAAAATAACTATGATTAAAATGTCATGAAATTAGATGACAGGCTGAAGACTGTAAACAGACAAGGAGAAACCATAAAATAGAATCATATGGAAATATTTGAACTAAAAGGGACAATAACTAAAATGAAAAACTTAGTGGATGTATTTAACAATAGATCAGACAAATTTGTATAAAAACAGTTCAGAAGAGAGAAAAAAGGATTTCAAAAAAACCCAGAAAAGAGAATGAAGGATAGACACACACACACACACACAAATCTAATGTATGTGAAATTGTACAAAACAGCCTCCTCCTCATTTCTCCATAGCACGCCCCTCTTACCAAGGGACCCTGTCTTTTGTCACCCTCAATCAGAGGAACAAATATGAATTTAAGTATTTACTAATAACTGATATTAATTATATTGATTAATACTAATAATTGACAATATCCAAATATCATTTAATATATAAATAATACATTCACACAAACAGAATGTTTATTTACCATGTGCTATGTATGGGGCTCCTGGCTGGCTCAGGTGGTAGAGTGTGTGACTCTTGATCTTGGGGTTGTGAGTTTGAGCCCCACGCTGGGTGTGGAGATTACTAAAAAAAAAAAAAAAAACAAAAAAAAAACCTTAAATAAAAGCATTTAAAATGTGCTATATAGGGCGCCTGGGTGGCTCAGATTGTTAAGCATCTGCCTTCGGCTCAGATCATGATCCCAGAGTCCTGGGATCGAATCCCGCATTGGACTCCCTGCGCCTTGGGAGCCTGCTTCTCCCTCTGCCTTTCTCTCTCTCTCTGTCTCTCATGAATAAATAAATAAAATCTTTAAAAAACATAAATAAATAAATAAAATGTGCTATATATGCTGGACAATTTTGCTAGGTGCTTAGCCTATGAAAATAATAGTTAGCAAGTAAGGAGCACTTACTACATGCCAGGCACTAAAGGCAAAGTCCCTTAACTCCGTCACAGCCTCTAGCATAGCCCTGCCCACTCTGAAGCTCAATGGGCCACCTGTGCAGTGAGTCCCTGCTAACCGGAAAACAGTGGGCAGGCAGTTACACTTACTGACCCCACCGTTCAGAAGGAAAAATGTAAGGCCCAAGCATTTCAGTCGTTCGCCCAAGTGAACACCAGGAAGAGGGGGAGCTGAGGTCCCCTGGCCCCCAAGCCTGGGCTCTCAAGTCCTGCTGCAAGCAAGGTAGCCCAGCCTGACTCAAGGCTCGGAAGCTAGGGGCTGAAGTTGGCCTAAGTTCTTGGCCACTCCTGTTGATCTTAATAGAAAAGATAGAGCACATTGTCTAGGGTCTCACTGGGGGCTTAGGACAGCCCCGAGTAAGGCCTACAGGAGACCCTAAACAATTCACGTAATGGAAGGAAATGAAAGTTTGGGGAACCGCAGCAGCAAAGTGCAAGGTAAAGGGCCTAGAACATCGGGAGCCATCCCTGGGGAGGAGAGGGAAACGAAGGAGTTCATATTTCCTTCCTGGAATGACTTGATTTCATAAGATCAAAGCCTTGGACAGTGAGCGCTGATAAAATAAAAAGAGGTTTCAAAGCATGCTCTCGGCGGGGGTGGGGGAGGGGAAGATTTCAACATACAGATTATTTTAGCCCTCTGCCTGGAAGGATGTGCATTGGGTTGCCCTTTTCCTAGGCCATTCAGGACAAACTCTGCCTTCAGCCCCTTCTAGCTTCAGCCTGTTGATTTCATTTTCTTCTAACAACAACAAAAGGCACATCTGCTCCTTCACCCTGAGATAGAAAACAAAACAACATTCATGCACACTGGATGTCTTACAGTGCTGATCTCTCAGAAGTCATGGGATATGTTATGATGCCATGTTGTGGTTTCCTTAACACATTGTTTAATCAAATGTGCTATGGTTACAAAGCCATTGGACTTTCTTGAGTTATGTATGTTACTTTATTTTTTTAAGATTTATTTATTTATTTATTTATTTGAGAGAGAGAGTAGGGGGAAGGGGCAGAGGGAGAGGGAGCGAGAGAATCCCCACTGAGCACAGAGCCTGAAGCGGGGCTTGATCTCATGACCTCGCCATCACAACCTGAGCTGAAATCAAGAGTCAGACGCTAAACCCACTGAGCCACCCAGGCACCCCTCTTGAGTTATGTATTTTAGAAGTGAAGACATCTCAGGTCTTTGGCTTTTGGGTAGGTAAGATATGAGTGTCTACATTCTCTAGGCAAACCTAAATGCAGAGTGGTCAATAACTTGCTGATGTTTCAGAGCTGTAGATCATATCCTTGCAGGCCCGGACAGGCACTGCTCACCTCGTGTTTCCACCCAGAAACCAAGGATGCTGAGGAAGGAAGAGAGACCAGGCTGGTCCCACTGGAACAGTTGGCAATCAAGGCCTTCAGAGTGCCCAGAAGCCACTAAGGCAGAGGCTCCCAAACTTTAGTGTGCCCAAGAATTTCCAGGGCAGCTTGCTAAAGTGCAAAGTTTGGGGGGAGCTACCTCTAGAAACTCTGACTCGATCATTCTGGAGTGGGCCCAGGGGATTTTGACAAGAGCTGGGGCAGCCCGGAGGAGAACAAATATTGGGGATGGAGACCCATGGAGTTCTCCTAATGTCCTTTGAACCGCAGGAGCAAGACCCAACAAACCTCCCGTTCCTTGACAGGTCTTTAATTTGCAACAGAAATAGTATTGCTGTAGTAAATAGTGAGGCTTGTCCAAACAGCTTCAAGAGCAGGTGGAAGGGACAGAGAGGGGGCTGGAGCTGGTGGGTGGATGCCCCTGGGGGAGTGAAAGCCTGCAGCCGCTGGTGGGATCACAGGGACACTCCCCTTTGGGGAGGCCCAGAGCCCTTGGGGGCTTTCTGCGGGAAAGCAGTGAGGTCTTGGGTGCACAGGGAAAGAACAGGAATTAGAGTCCTTAGTGTCGATGTCACACGTGCATCCACAGCTGGCTGGCATTCAGGAATTGGGTCTGAACTTGGGCCCACTGCCCTCCCCCGCCCCCACAGAACTCCACTTCCTGTGCTGACTCCTAGTTATTCTGCAACTTCAACTTTTAAAGGACCAAACACTCCCTTCTGATCAACATCAACCCATTTTCCACTGCAAATAGGCTGTGAGGGGTGTTCGCTTGAATGAATTTTCCTACCCAAGGGACTTAGAGCAGGCTGGCTACATAATTTGTGGGGTCCAGTGCAAAAGGAAAATGTGGAGCCCTTTGTTCAAAAAGCAGGAAAAAAGCGCTGTACACGGTATTAAAATATAAAGCTTTTTCCTTTCTTCTGTGGTCTCTCTCCTCAACTTGTCATAGTATTATCTGCTATATGTCATTATAAGTAAAATATGACAATATTACATTATTAGCATGAATTTTACTGTCCATATTTATATCATACAATGCTGGTTTTAAATGCAAATATAAGGACTTAACTCATATTTGAAATCTCCAAAATAATCCAATTCAGATTTCATAGCTCATACATGTATATTTCCTTCATAACAGAACAACGGAAACACTGTACAAACCTAATTCTACTGGGTTTTATTTCACTTCTTACTACTGGATATTCTACCAACCCTATCTCTGAAGTAAGGAAAGACCAGAGAGAGAGAGGAGCTAGAAGTTGCTTTTTCCTCCTGGGTCATTTTCATCATAAACGGGACAAAGAGTAAGAAAGGATATGATAGGGTTTATTGGTTGTGTTTCTGAGAATGCTAATTGCCTTCCTTCTGCATCAGAAGCAAGTTCAGGTTTAAACAGAGGGCCTGGCTGCTGGGGGCTCTCAGTCAGTGGTCGGCACACCCAACTTGTACTTACTTTGAGTCTTGCTGAACTCCCAAGAGGGGGTCCATGAGAATTCTGTCCTGAGGGGACATTCTGAGCACAAGACTCTCCCTGACTGCATAGGTCTCCTGCCTGTGAAGCCAGTCAACATGATTTGTGTAGTACAGGAAAAATGGTAAAGTAGAAATTTACTACTTTCAGCAGATCAGACCAAAATTCATGATGACCACCAACTGAGAGCAAAATCAATGCTAGTTAGATGTTAGGATGATGGTAACTTGTCAAGTCGATTATTTATCAATTTCTTTTATGATATGAAATTTGCTCAAAGCATTTTCTAAAATGAGACAAAATGAACAACAAAAATGTAAATATACCCCATTTTATTATTCTCTTTTCACATAACGTTCCTGTATGATCAGTGCCTTAAATAGCAAGATGATACAGCTTATTATGAAAAATAAAGGTGGGCTTATATCATTGCTTTTTCTCTGGCCTGAATTTTTAAAACTCACTTTAAAAATTAAAACTTACCTCAAAACTACAGCTTTAAAACATAGATTTCTCTTGAATTGTTGAAAATACTATAGTCTTCTAAAGAAAAACATGAATACTCCTGAAAAGCACAACACAAATGACTAAAATGTAATTGCAGATTTTTAGAGGGCCATCTTGGTTCTAGCATAAATAAGAACTTTTTATAAGGCAACATCATTTCTTTTTTTTTTAAAGATTTTATTTATTTATTTGACAGAGACACAGCGAGAGAGGGAACACAAGCAGGGGGAGCGGGAGAGGGAGAAGCAGGCTCCTGGCTGAACAGGGAGCCCGATGCGGGGCTTGATCCCAGGACCCTGGGATCATGACCTGAGCTGAAGGCAGACGCTTAACGACTGAGCCACCCAGGCACCCCAACATCATTTCTTTTAATGAAGGAAAAAAAAATCCTTACCTATTGACATCTCGCGGGCAAAGGGAAAATTCTCATTTCCCCCTGCCAAACACTACCAACAGAACATTAACAAAAGGACAAAAGCACGTCTGTGCAGATTGTGTGGGAACTTCCACCAGCTGTTATCAAGAATTGCTCTGGTCACCTGCCGAAAGTGCTTTCAAAGGAGAGCAAAATACCATTTAGAGGTTTAGTTAACCACACTAGAATTTGGAATGCCCCATTCCTCTTTCGGTGAACTGAGGGCCTTTTCTTTCTAACCAGAACAAGTAATTCACTTCAAGGACCACTCGGGAAAATTCAGTAAGGAGTTGGGTTTCTCACATGTCTACAAGGCAATGGTGTTTTAGTATCTTGCCCAAGTTGCCCTTCTGTGAAACACGGCTAGTAAGGGGTGAGCCCCATTTTCTATCCGTCATTTTCCTTCCTGCTCTGTACCGAGCTTCTCACACAGCACCTTGGTGTGCCTCTGGCTCACAGCTGAAGTATATCGGCGGGGGGGGGGGGGTAATGCTCTGGATCCTGGGAAATCTTGGTAAGAGCCCAGATGACAAAGGAGGGTGGGAGAAGCTGTCCTTGGCATCAGTGAAGCTCTGCCTTGTCATCCAATACGTTTGCTCAGGTGAGAGACCAATGTCGGTCTACTGACTCCAAGCAGGTAGAGCTGTTGCTACTGCTAAGTCCTTCCGCAGTATTTGTCAAAGTTGGATAGCACTGGGTGTTATAGGCAACTGATAAATTATTGAACTCTACATCTGAAACTAATGATGTACTATATGTTGGCTAATTGAATTTAAATTAAAAATTAAAAAAAAAAAAAGAAGCTATTCTCGTCATGGGTGGGGCCCTGAGGGAGGATCCGAGGAATCCATTCGTGCTTGTCACCTGTGAGCGTCTTCAGTCAAAATGAATACAGTTTCATCTTGTAAAATTAGGTTTTATTTTCAAGGCAGTAAGGATCTCAAAAGAAATAGCTGGGATGCCTTTTAGAGTAATCACACCCATAGTTTAGAGGGATATTGACAGAAACACAGATATTTTTATGTCTGAATCTCACTAAGATTTATTCTTTTGTTGTTGTTGTTGTTGTTGTTGTTTTAATATATATGGCACTGTGGGGAATGGAAAACAGAAGCAGGCAAGGATAGCCCTATTCTAGGATGTGAGAGTACAATGCAGGAGATGATACCTGAAGGTAAATAAAAATGATAAAAGAAAGTGGTAAGGGTCATAAAGCAGGTAGTATGAGGTATTGCTGGTGTTTAGAAAAGAAAGAGATTGCTTCTGTCTACCGCGATTCAGAAGGGCTTCACGGAGGAGCCAGAAGTTCAGTTGCAAGTCCCAGGTCTTCTGACCAACTAGCGATAAATTTGAGAGTTCCCATAATCCCCTTCTCAGGCTCAAGAATTTGCTAGAATGGCTCACAGAACTCAGGAAACACTTTATTATTATTGGCTTATTTTTTTAAAAAAGATTTTATTTATTTATTTGAATGAGAAAGAAAGCATGAAGGAGGTGGAGGGGCAGAGGGAGAGGGAGAAGCAGGCTCCCCACTGAGCAAGGAACCCAATGCAGAATCACGACCCAAGACGAAGGCAGACGCTTAACCAACTGAGCCACCCAGGAGTCCCTTATCATTGGCTTATTATAAAGGATACAACTCAGAAGCAACCAGATGGAAGAGATGCACCGGCCAGGATATGGGGGAGGAGGGTGCAGAGCTTCCACACCCTCTCTGATCACATCACCCTCCCAGTATGTCCACATATTCAACCCAGAGGATTCTTGAACCCTGTTGTTTAGGGGTTTTTATGAAGGTTCCATTACACAGGCATAATTGATTAGATCATTGGTTGTGATTGAAACTGTCCAGCCCTTGTCCCCTCCCTAGAGGTAAGGGGTGGAGCTGAAGGTTCCAACTTTAACCACAAGGTAGATTTCTTTGGCAGACAGCCTCCCTTCCTCCAAGAGTCACTTCATTAGCATAAACTCAGGTGTGGTTTGCTCCAAATGACAAGGGACTCTCCCCTTATCCCTAACACTTAGGAAATCCCAAGTGTTTTAAGGGCTCTGTGCCAGGAACTGGGGACAAAGACCAAATAAATATTAGCCATTATACCACAGAGTGGTTTAGACACATTAACGTGGAAACAAGAAGAGCAAGGCAGAGCTACCAGAATTTCGAAACCCACATTGGAAATGGTAAGTTCAGCTTGTGGTGTACAGTCAGGAAAGGAGTCTTAGGTTTAATTTAAATCATAGAGGTGTGTCACTGAAGCTTTTGAGCCAGGAAGTGACTTGATCCTTCAATGGTCAGGACAATTGTTCTGCAAGAGGGTGCAAGGTGGGTGAAACTGGACAGAGCATGGAGGAGGGAGACCAGCCCAAGGGTGTCAGAAATGTCTAGGTAAGAGACAGAGAAGCTCTGAACTAGAATAGAGGTGATGGAAATGCAGAGAACAAGCAGAAGGTTGGTTTGGGGGACTAGAGAGGAGGCAGCTTTAGAATCCAATCTGGTGATACAGATTTTTTTTTTTGTTCTTTGTATCTTGTTTTTCTGACAGCTTAGGTTAGAGGTGAGTCCTAGCCCATGCACGGTCATGGTACAAGGGGAAGAGGCTTCCCAACAGAAATTTCCAATCTTCTGCATTTTCTTTTCTAAACTCTTCACTGTTCCATCTTTTCTAGCTTTGTGGCATTTTAGGGAAATATTAGTGATGTCTTTATTTTTGCATTTTCATAAATTTGTGGACAGGGCAGTTCACCTGATCTGCTTTTGGAACTGGAACGTTTGGAGATGTAGGAAGTACCCGTTGCTTATGCCCCTCATCTGGGAACGTGCTGGGTATGCATGACTTGGTACTTTGAAATAACGGAAGAGAGAAACTCTTCAGACCAAAACTTTCTTGCAGTCCATAGTTTTCCATTGAAGAAGACTCTGCCTGTAAATTTCCTGCTCTCATTTGCTTGTCATTGTGCCAACATTGAGGAGCAATGGTGACTCTACCTCATGCTCTTTGTTAGATCTGAGCTTCTGAAATTGACCTCAACGGGAGCAGATTTTGCCACCCCAAAATCTGTCTCTTTGCCATAAGGATTATTTTGAGCTAAAGGCAATCAAAATCCAGCAGATTCAGGAAAATCTCTTTTCCACCCCTTCCACTGCCTAAATTTACATTGGAAAGGGGGCCTGGACCAGAACGAGCACCATTACCAGAGGATATCTTTCTATCTAAGAAACTTACCTCCCTAACAGGGCAACCTGTGTTTTCCAAACATCTCTGCCTCCCTGTGGGGAGTAGCCTTCCTTCCCTTTGTATCCCTAGACCCCAACCCCTTTCCTTAGCGTACGACATTATATGATCCTTAATTGCTTGGCTGCCTTTGGGTCTCATACTTTATGGGGCTCCTGTATGTATGAAATGTGTTTATCTTCCTCCTGTTAATCTGCGTTATGTCATTTTAATTGTTAGACCAGCCATAGAACCTAGAAGAGAAGAAGGGAAATGTTTTCCTTCCCCACAGACCTAATATTAGTCTTTCCCAAAATGTGTTATAAAGATGGGAAATACTTTTCTGAGTCCAGTAAGCTTGAGCAATGCTGGGTTGGCCAATGGAGACAGGTTACTTTGCTGCAGGACTTCTCAGCCTTCAGCACATCAGTGTGCATCGTAAAGCCCTAAGGGGAGTACAGTATGTTGCCCTTCCCAAATTTAGTTGGTTAAAATACTCTTTTCATGCATTATATCTTAGTTTAGTGTCCTTAGGAAGTACCTACCCACAATGCCCATTGACATAGGACCCCTCAGCTAGATGACTCAAGAGACCAATACACCCAGAACCTATAAAACAAGTCACCTCCTGAGTTCAGGGCTGAAGGGCTGAGACAGACCACTATCTCCCTTCCCACACATGGTGCTGTGTGGTTCAGTCCCCAGCTCTTGGCTGAGCATGCTCATTGCAATGGGACCACACAAAGGGAGAGGATGCAGAGGGGAATGAGGCACTGTCTTAGAGTCCAGAGGCCCAAATTAGCAGCACTGAGGTGTCTTTCACCAGCTTTCCGATCTTGGGTAAGTCGCCTAAACTTTTTTAGTCTCCTCTAAAAATGAAGGGAACAACCCACCATATCATCTAATAGTTACCCATCACTTTCTCTATGCCAGGCATTGTTCTAGATACTGGGATACAATGTTTGCTAAATCCAGGGATTTTAAACACTGTAACGGTGGGGCTCCTGTTCAGGCTCCATGGTCCTAATTATTGCTATAAGGAATCACGAATTTGCCTGCAAGGTGACATTAGTTGTTGAAGGCAGAGAGCAACAATTTGGAGCTGAATTAAAGCCTGTGATGAGCACACAGCCTGGCTGCAGCGCCGTGAGAATTTCCAAGGGCAGAACTTGACCATCGTATCTTGTGCCATCTCCCCGGGGAAGCAAACACTGACAGATCAAGGCTCTTTTCCAGAAATGTGCAACAGGAGAGACAGCATTTCCCTTGACAAGTCTTCTTTATCGAAGTGGCTCCACATAAAGGCTGAAGCTCAGTGCGAAGACTGAAGTGGTTGAGTGGAAAATGTCTTCTTCAAAAAGCAGAGCCAAGGCACTGAAGGGGGGCAGGGTTCCGGGGAGACCCTTCCTGCACCAGGCGGCAGATGGAGGGCAGTGAGGAGGGAGGATGCCTGTGTGCTCTGCCCCGTGTGCGTGCTCCATCCCACGGCTCCTTCTCAAGGAAGCCCCGCCCTGGGCTTACAGAGTGAACACACTGTCCCTTGATGTATTTTATCTCATTTAATCCACCCCACAGTGCCTCAACCCTTCTCTGCTCCGTGCTGGGGAAACTAAGACCCAGAGACACAGTGTGACTTGCCCATGGAAGTGTGAAATTTGAACGACATATTAATAAGCTTAATCTATTAAATCATGTTTATTTTTACTGATTATGCTCCCTATATCAGGAAACAGGAAATAGACGGCATACTCAAAATAGGGTAATTCAAGATTTCTTGACTTGGAGACTACTGATGAAGCTGCGGGTGAGTCTAGTACCACTTGGTAGCAGCCAAGCTGTTAGGGTCCTGAAAGAGGAGGTGAGCGGGGCTGCTTGGGCCCGGGAGCAGCTGCCTGCAGAGGAGGGGCTGGGCCACGTCCAGGCGTCCCTGTGGGAGGAAGAGCGCCCCTTCTGCGGTCCTCCTGGCTCCTCCCTCACTCCCTCCCAGTCCCGCCGGGCCATTCGGAGACGAAGCCAGGGGGCATGGATGCCCTAGACATGGTGTGTGGAGGTCAGCCTTGGGCACGAGCAGGGTGGAGGAGGGCAGCAAGGGGCTCTGAAGGGTGAGGAGTGAAAATTAGCTCAGACCCAGATGGTAAAAATGTGCCTGGCATTGCATTAGTCGGGGATAATAGATACAGAACAGCCAGGGGACAAGTTACCAGTGTCCCTCCCGGGGACAGGCTGACTGAGGGTCTGACATGGCACAGGGGCTGCTGTACAGAAAAACCACGTTCTCCCAGAACACAGAAGCTCTCTGAAGCTCGAGCACCTAGAGGCGACATCCCACGCTGGACCTCGGTCACCGATGGGGACGCTGCCTCCATTTCCACTCCAGGGGCAGAGTTTCAGATGCGGGGATTCCAGACACGAATTCCACGTCCATCTTAGCTTTGCGACTTCCAAGAACTCTGCAGTCCAGACCCGAGGCCAACCCACCCGCATCCAGCCCCACTTTGCCCTGAGTTGATGAAAACACTGTTGCATGTAAATTTCACCTTGCCTCTGTGGTCCCCCCAAATCCTGGGTGACTCTGTCTTTCCTCTTCTTGGTGATGTCCCCGGTTCTGGGTGCCTCTCCCTCCTTGCAAGGAGCCAACAGACCCGAACTTATCAGATTCCACGTTTGTCCTGGGGCGTGGAGGTGGGCAAGGATCCACGGAGAAATCTGGCTCCCCCTTCCTCCCACTACAGTGTAATGTGATGACCAGTTTTTTTCAATCTCTCTCAGGCTTTCAGGGAAGAGCCTGGGTGTGAACCCTTGCAGATAACCTGCTTCTTTGCTCTGGAGTGTTCAGAGGGTTTCTCTATTCTGTTAGATTTTTCTGTTTCTGTAATTTTGTTCTTGCCTGTCCTGCTTCATATTCTGTGAGGCCTTTCAAGTTGAGGTTAGGCTCTCCTGCCCCTCCATCTTCCAGAATGGACTTGCAGCCTTTAGAGAGCAGGTCGTGGAGAGATAGGCATCGGGCTGCGCCAGGCACCCCTGGGACATGGCAGGGCCTGACTCCCCACCGACTAGTTTGAGGGATTGCTTGGGTTTTCTGGATGCCTCCAGGGGAGTTCTCCGGTGCTTTCCTGATTCAGAAATTGAGCAGCAACCCCCTCCACACACCTTCCTCAGCAAAAACCTTCTAACTGGAGGCGCCGGTCCCTGGGGCTCAAACATCGCTACTCCAGACTGAGACCAGTCTGTGCCAAATGTCTTCGCCTCACCGCTGAGTTAGCAGCGGTCTCCCTGCTCGTGAAGTCCAGGGCTCAGGGAGGTTACCAGGCCACTTTCCCTCCTGCTCCTCACTGTGTCAGGAAGAAAGGGGTACAGCATTTGAACCCCACTTGGGGCATTGCCTGTCAGTCTCACCGTGGGGTTGAAGTTGGTGTTCTGCAGTCTGCGGATACCCCCCTTCCCTCACTCCCCACCCACAGCCCCACCGGGGAGGACTGTGCTACCATCACGGTCTCGACCCAGCCTGCATGTTTCCTTATAAATTGGTGGGATCCTAACCCCTAAATTCTTTAAAAGGGGACCTTCACATTCACATCCCTCCCAGTCTGAAATAAGTAGCACCAATTTAGACATATTTATTCTGCCATGCGGGTTCAAGCGCAGCTCATGGCATAGAGCTCAGCCAACAATTTCAGTATAATGGGGGTAGAATGTCCCTCCCTGCCCCCTTGCTCCCACCCGCAAGGGAGGTGGCTGGGCAGCCCAGACCCCAAAGACGAGGGGTGGAGCCAGTGCTTCCAAGAGGCAGCCTGTGTGTGGGGGATGGGAAGCCCTCCACGTGGCTCCTCATCCTTCCTCTGTGGAGGGAGTGTTCCCAAGTGCTCTGTAAAGTTGTTAGATCTCCCAGGTTGGGGGCCCCTGAGGGGAGAGCAGAGGATAGCATTTGACTTTTATCCAATTATTTATTGTTTGCAAATTGTGGTAAGATACACATAACGTAAAATTTACCATCTTCATGATTTGCAAGTGCACCGTAAAATTGACCATCTTCATGATTTGCAAGTGCACCGTTGAGTCATGTTAAATGCATTCGCATTGTTGTGCGACCATCACCACTATGCATCTCCAGAGCTCTTTCATCCTCCCAGAATGGAACTCATCCCCATCCAACACCAGACCCCATTCCTCCCCCCACCCCAACCCCTGACACCCACTTAGTCTACTTTCTGTCTCCACAAACTTAACTACACTAGGAACCTCATGTAAGTAGAATCACATGACATTTGTCCTTTTGTGTCTGACCTGTTTCACCGAGCACACTGTCCTCAAAATTCACCCATGTTGTAGCAGGTGTTAGAATTCCCTTCCTTTTTAAGGCTGAATGATATTCCATGATGTGTATACACCACATTTGGTTTATCCATTCATCCATCGATGGACACTGAGTCCAGGAGCTTCCACCTCTTGGCCATTATGAATAATGCTGCATAAGCGTGGGGGTTGAGTGTCTCCCTGCCAGTTGGCTCTTGATGCCTGCCAATCACAGCCATCTCTTGGTGTCTATTGATTAGAATGGATCTGAATAGGGAGCTCATGAATCCACAAATAGATAGGAACTTTCCCGGGAGTCACAGAGCTGTGAGTGGGGGAGGCCTGCGGGCCTCAGGAACATCAGGTCTGACGGTACAAATTTGTGGGAGAGGTTTCAGTTGTGTGGATCTAGCGACAACTAGACAAGTAAGCTCTTCTCCCATAGGGAACACAAAGCACGCTCATTCTAGAGATTTTGGCCAGCCGTGGGATCCCTGAGGTCTGCAGGTGAAAGTGCTCTTAATTGTCCAGATGCCCTTTGCCAGATGGTGGGAAGAAGTGCTCCCTGCCCTACTCTCATAACGGTTTCCTTGCCATGAATGTCAGGTCCTGTGTTGCTGGCAGAATCCTGTGATGTAACTTCTGAGGGGCTTGACCCTCATTCATGAGTCCTCGGTGGCAGCCCATACAATGCCCCATTGATTAGAGACAATTTCCACCCGTGCCTAGATGTTTGTGCTTTAGAGAAAGCCTGCACTGTCCCTGCAAAGCACCCATTTTTCGACTTTAGTGACTGTTGGAAGCTCCCAACCCTGGGTGCTGCCAATCTGCCATCTCTACCTCTACCAGACGGGGGGCAAGACAGGACTGGGGACACTGGGCATACTGGCCCTCTGTGGGCCTTACTGGGCCTACACAGCCCAGTAGAAGGTGGTGAGCAATTTGATCTTTGTCTGCTGGGCAGAAACTCGTCACCTCCACTGCCAAGTCCCTCCTGTCTGGCTAAGTAGCCATGCAGCCCTGTCCCCACTGAAAACTGGTCAGTGACAAGGCCATCTTGGGAGAAGAAGGCCACCTGTCCCTCTGGAGGAGGTTGAGATGGGGCAGAAATGATGAATACCTGTGATGGGGCCCATCAGTAATCGCACCCCCTGACCCTCTTTTGGACGGTCTCCTGGGGCGTCTCCAGCTGTGCAGGGGCAGGACCTCCATGGGGTGCACAGCCCACGCAACTGTGCACGGCATAGTGTCAGCAGAGGCCGGGGACACAGAGGTCATGCTGCGCTGTGCCCAGCTCCAGGCTCCCACAAAACCTCAGCGATGCCCCAGCCCCGGAGGTGCAGAAAGAGACCAGAAGAAGGAAACTGACTCGAAGCCCAGGATGTCCCTCTCGTGACCGAGCACAGGCCACAGAGACAGTGCCATAGAGGATGGGATCATGGGACAGAAGGATCCCTCTCCTAGAGACCAGGGACTGAAGGGGCATCTAAAACGCCTGCATGAATGGTGCCATGTCCAAACCTTGGGGTTCACATGCACACTCAGTCCGAGTGTGGCCCTCACCTTGTAGCATGAAAGGCACCCACGCCGATCCACACAATGAGCTGAAAGGCCAGGAGTCCTCAGACCACAGGTTCTCAACCTCAGCGCTCTTGACAGTTGGGGCCAGACAATTCTTTCTTTGGGAGGGTGTGCTGTCCAGTGTAAGATGTTTATTTGGCAGCTTTTCTGGGCTCTACCCACTAGATGTCAGCAGCACCCAACTGAGTCATGACCATAGAAAGATGTCCCCAGAAGCCAAAAGCAACAATTATTGAGAATTTTTTATGTGCCAGTCAGCATTCTCTGTGTACTAACCTATGTGATTCTCATATTATGCAGTCAGTGTTACTATTTCTCCCATTTGCAAATGGGGAAACTGAGGCTGTGAAGGATTAGGTAAATGAACTCAAGGTCGTATAGCTCATGAGCAGCAGTGCTAGGTGAGAACCAACAAGTCAGGCTCTAGAACCATGTTCCCCCCAGCTGTGCTCTCCTGCCTCATTTATTCTAATGATCTCATTTCATTTCCTCCATGACCCATTTTACAGATGTGGAAACAGAGGTGGGTTGACTCACCCAAGGTCACACGGCTGGTGAGAGGAAGAGCCCGAGCCAAAACCCTGGTATGTTGGCTGCTCAAGTCCTACACTCTAAAATGTAGCCGTCAAAGAAAGGGAGGGGCAGGAGAAGCAAATCTTCTCTATCATCAAATAGGAGGTGAGCTCACGTGGGCTGAAGGTGGCTTCTCCAGAGAGAGCACTAGGTTTGGTCTGGACACAAGGCCAGGGCAGCTGAGATGGTGGGCTCTGGTCACCTATGAAAGCTGCGACAGTAACAGGTGGCCCTGGGATTTGCTTCCTGCCGCGGAGGTGAACTCGTTGAGCCCTACTGCCTCTTGCATCCCCCAAACACCCACCCGTGGGCTCCTGAGAGGTCTCAGCACCGCCCAGCCCTGGACCCCCCTTCTTGGGAGGGCCGTTGCAAAGGCATAGAGCAGGCTTGACTTGGAGTCTCCTCGTGCCACAACCAGCTGGGTGACTTTTGGCAAATGACTTAGCCCACACAAGCCTCAGTGCCTAACCCACCGCCGGGGAGTGCTGCCCCCAGCTCGCTAGGCTTCAGGGTGGAAAACCCATGGCAAGCCGTTAAGTAGCAGCTTCACACCAGCGTCGTGCTGGCTGGCGGACGCCATCCCCCCACACTCTGTGTCCCCTCTCACGTACTTGGAGCTGCAACAATCTGTCCACACTGCATCTCCGACTACAAGCGACTGAGTGGCAGGACTACAGATTTTTTTCTGAGAAGGTGGCAGTAAGCTCTAAGTTGTTCAGCTGCAAATCGGTATTGGAACCCGAGTCTATTTACTCTGATAAAAAATAAACATGCCCCGGATCGCCTGCGTGCCTTATCCCTGCACAGTAGCTCTTGGTAGCGTCAAGATGGAAATCTGCAACGTAGGCTTCCTCTTATTTTCCCTGTCAGATAGCTCTGCCCTCATTTCGATCAATTGAGGATGAAATGAAGCCGATGGTGAGAAAAATGATCCACCAGGAGAGGCTGGGACGGGTGACACCCATAGCTCAGAAGCCCATTGTCCTAGTGGCAGGGCAGCTTACCTTAGTGCGGAACAGCCCCCAATTTGGCAGAGGGGGGCTGTGCTCCAGCCCCATTACTTCAGAAGCATGGACGCACGGGGAGATTGGGGAAATCCTGGCGCTCTGCTCACAGTTCCATCACTGGGGGCGCGGTATTGGCCTTCCTGAACGCTGGCTTGCTCATCTGTAAGATGAGGAGCACAATTCCTGCCCCGCGGGGGTGTTGGGGTGTTTGCGAGCACGCAGTGGGAGAAGGACTCTGCGGCCCCCAGGACAGGGCCTGGTGTCTTGTGGCTGCTCAGTGCCTCGTGGCCCCACCATGGGGCGCACCCAGCCCCTTCCATTGCCCCATGGGGTGCGTCCACCCCTTTATTCTGGCTGCCTGACAGCTTCCGCTCCCTCTGGTGACAGACACAACATCTGAGAGTGCTCTGGAGTGATATAAATGGAACTGGAATTCATTCAAGCAATTTCTAGGACTTCTGGGCTGAGAACTGACTTGAATCATCTTTCTGATCCAATCCCCACCCCATACCCCAGCTGACAGGTGGTAGCCTGCCTGTGCAGAGACCAGGCCCCGTAGGGAAGGCTCCTTTCTCCCCCTGCCCCCAGGTCAGCGTCATTCACCTGCCGATGTCAGGGAAGCAACCTCTGTCCGTGAAGAGCAAACGCTTTCTCCATAGGGCACCTACTGAGCATCATTCTTGCTTGGGCAGGTTCGGACTCACTGGACACTCAGGCCATGCGAACAAGACAACAGGCCTGTTGCTCATAAATGCAACCACTGCTTGCATGACGTCCTTATTGCGCAGACCTCAGGAAAAGTGTCCGTGCGCTGCATGGCTCACTGTGAGTCTTGGCCTGGAAAACTAATTTGCTGAAGGCTTCTCATTGTCTTAAGTGGTTTCTAAGAATATTTGTTGTGGTGTGGTGAAAAACACAGGATCCAGTGCACACACAATGCAATTACCTGGTGGCTGGGTCCCCTCCCCGGACATTCTGATTTAATTGGTCTGGTTTGGCTTCAGCACTGGGAGCTTTATGTGTTCCCTGGGGTTTCTGAAATGAAGGCCAAGCTGAGAACCAGTGCTCTGGGGGGACCTCAGTGTAAATCTCTAGTCATTGATAAGGCGAATCTGGGTAGTCAATCAACTTCTCTGAACTTCAATTCCTCCTCTGTGAAAGGGTGGATAGAGTATTGATCCCAGAGCCTTGTCTTGAGGATAGAATAAGACAGGGTATATGAAGTGACTGCCTAACACAGCAGGTGCGCCTGCAAAATTAGAGCCTCCCCACAGGCACCTGGATGAGTGAGTGACAGGTCTTCGGGAAGATGTGTGCCCTCAGGAGAGCCCTCAGCATATTGGATTGAAGCCCACAGGTGGGCCCATGTCGTACGGCGTCCCCCTCGTCTCCCGCCCACTGCTAACTGCCCCGCCTCCGGGCTGCACCAGGTATTCTATCCCACCTGCAGCAGCTGCAGAACCCCACCACGGGCTGGGAAGAGATGAAAGAGTTTGAAGAATCAAGTTTGTTATTTCCAAGCACCTCAGGTACCTAGGTCTCTGGTTCTTCATCTCTTCAGGGTCCTAGGCCTTCAATATTCTGATGATCTTCCCCCAAAATGCACCCAGGCACATCTAAAGCAGTTTGAATACAGCTCAAGGGTGTGTACGGAGCCGCTGACCCCATCACTGAGCCCGTGTTGAAAGCACCAGATCCAAGTGAACCCAATGCTGTTCTTAAGTTGAGAAAAAGGAATCACAAAGCCATGTCTTATTCCTGGTCAGAAGCCACGCAGTGGTGGAGTTGGGAAGAAAATTCAGGTTTCTGTCCTGTTTCACTGGTACTGAGGACTCATTTTACCCTGCCCTTTGCAAATGCAGGAGATGGAAGAGAGCTTGGAGTCCATTGTACTTGACCTCTACATGAAGTAGAGGTACAAGAAAAATGTTTATTAAGAGGGTTCCCCAACTCCAGTGACGTGCCACCACGGAATGTTCCCAGCGGGTGCTGGGCTGGCCCCACCACAGCGATGAACTCTCCAGGGGGCGTTTGCCTGTTTGCTTGTCTGTCTCCCTCTAAGGGCCTGGGACACATCTGTCCTATTCACTGTGGTGTCCCCGGCACCTGGCCCGGGTTCGGCAATCAATAAACATTTATGGAATGAATGAGTGAATCACTCTAAGAACAAACTAGAGCAGTTAAAATACATAAGCATGATGAATATAATGAAAAATTCAACGCAGTATCCATGCAAAACTCTTTGAATTTTTATTGTAAGTATTTAAATATTTAGTTACGTTGGCCTCATTTGTGTCTTTTCTGTTTCCCACTGCTTCTCACCACCCCCCCCGCCCCGTCCCTGTATCTTTTGTCCCTTAGTCTAAAGTGGGAGCCAGAGTGTTTGACACCTGTAGATAAGAACCTGCCAGTTCTGATCCTAGGGATTCAAACAACAATATCAAAGGGCATCTGGAATATTTTAAAGACACTGTCCCCTCCCAGGGAGCGTTAAATGCTATCATCAGGCTGGCACTGTGTACGGAAGAGCATGCCTTTATGCTCTCTTGATGAGGTGCTGTCATGAATACTAATTCTCTAACCTTAGAATAAATGACACCCTGTGGATTCTGTCCCCAAACCGGCGAGAGATGAATATGGAAGCCAGCGGCCACAGTCGGAAGGTGCTGCGCAGGCAGGCGAAGGAAGTCTTTGAGGCAGAATCAAGGAAACGCCAGGATCTCGGAGGTGGTTTTACAGTTTGGAGATGAGAAAGGTGGTAAGGGAATCTAAGAAACCAGAAGCAAAAGCAAAACAACCATTCACAGAGAAGTCTTTGAGCCCTAAATGCCTCGCTGCCACCTCAGACTCTCATAGAATGGATTTCTGGCCCTTGGAGAAACTATTTGCTGTGGACTGACCTACTTTCCACACGAAAGATACATGCACTGAAGTGTTCTCCCTTAGCTGGATGGTTTTTTTCTTTTTCTTTTTAAATCCTTCTTTTTCAAGCTCTGACACAGCTATACTGTGGGATAGGACTCATTAACTAAGAAGAATGATCTATGGAGGGCTGTCCTGGAGAACTTCCTGTGATGACAGGATGTCCTCTGTCCGGTACGACAGCCACTAGCCACGTGTCTCTGCTGAACACGTGAAATATGGCTGCTAGCATGACTGAGGAAGTGAATTTTCAATTTTATTTAATTTTAATGAATTTAAGCTTAGCCACATATGTCTAGGGACCACAGACCAGACCAACACGTACTGGATCGAAAGAGTTCCTAGTTATATTATCAAAGTGAAAAAAAAAAAAAAAAAAAAAGAAGCAGCAAATTGTAGTGTTATACATTGAAGGCAATTCCCTTTTCGAACATGCACTCACCCAAAACAAAATAATACATTTACATTTGTGCATATAAATGCTTTCAAATGCATCTAAAAATGGCTGAAATTATACCCAGCAGACCCCTGGGGTCATTACCTCCAGGGAGGAAGAAAGAGGAGAGATCAATGAGGTCTGTGGTTTAATCAGCTTTGTTTGGATTTTTTAAAATGAAAATGTATTCATGTATGATTTGTATAATGCAATATGAAAAAGGAGAACATTTAAAAAATGGTTTCTTGCCTGATAGAGCTGGAGTTATTTTCTCTTTGGTCTAGTTATCGTGGTAAATCCACCTGCATCTGGTATCTGAGAAGCCAGAGAATAGGTAGATGAGCTATGAGATACTCTTTCTCAGGACCCCAGAGATCCTTCGTAGCAGGTTGCGGGGAGAAGTCAGAAGTCCACAAATGCACACAAGTAACATGGAATACTCTGTTTTCAACCTCAATTGTGGATCTTCTTCTAATCCAGATGCTGGAGTCCATCCCAAGGACTAGAGGTCAGTTTGTCTAGAATGAGCCCAGGGCAATGGGATTTTTAAAGTCACAGGGATAGGGGAGGGTATGTGCTATGGTGAGTGCTGTGAATTGTGTAAGACTGATGAATCACAGACCTGTACCCCTGAAATAAATAATACATTATATGTTAATAAAAAAATAAATACGTAAATAAATAATAAATAACAAAATAAAAAGTCATGTGGGTGCTTCTGTTGTGCGCCAGGGTTGGGAACATCTGGCCCGGGGGCAACCCACGGAAGAATATGCAGCTGCAGGAAGCAGCGAAGTGGGGCCAGGGCCACGCAGGAGGAGCCGTGGCCCTTCATTGAGGAGAAGGACACGTGGGTGCTTGCTCAGCTTGGCACCTCGTGCAAGGGAACGCGGCATCTGAACTCTGGAAGGCCCAGGTTGGCTTCCAGTCTCTCCAGTTCCTCCCCTGCTATGGCTTTAAATCACTGATGGCATCTCTATACAGTGACTGGGGACCTTTGGCCTCCATCCCTGACTCCAGACTCAGGTTTCCAACTCCCTGCACATGGTTCCTGCGTGGACATCTGATCGGCCCTCATGGACGCACAGCCACCAGTGGACCTGTTGTTTCCCCGCAGGCTCCCCAATTCCAGAGAACAGCAACACCATGGGCTAGCTGCTCCAGCCAGATGCTCGCGGGAGCGGACTGACCCCTCTCTTGCCCTCCTACTGCCCATCCAGTGCATCTTCGGCTCCTGCTGGCTCTGCCTGCAGGATCTCCATCGAGCCATGTCCTGCCTCCCCAGGGCCACTCTGGCCCAGGTCTCCGTGCCCCCTCTGAACTCTCCACCAGCTCCCCGCTGATGTTCCTCCACCAGCTCTCCCCCATCCTCACCGCAGCGGAGGCTCCAAACCACAGCAGGAAGAACCATGTTAGCGCAGCTTTCCCTTCCCACCACTCCACACTCAAAGCCCCCCCAGCAGCCCCCCACGCCCCTGCTGAGAGCATCCTTAACCCTCCCTCCCTTCCAGACTCATCTCCTGCTAGCACCTCCTTCCTTCTCAGACCCAGGCACGTGGATCTCCCTGTACACTTGAAGATCCCCTGCCCCAGAGCATCTGCACTAGGTCACACTCCCTACCTTGTGCCCTTCCTGGGTCTCTTCTCAAATGTCCTCCTTGGGCAGCCTTTCCTGGCCTCTCAGATCTCAGTCAAATGACCACCTCCCTCCCCTACCAGTATTTCCCTGCGGCGCCTTACCTGGGCTTGCTTTCTGCGCCCTGCTGATAACTGCCCGAAATGACTACATGCTTTTTTTGTCTCCTCCCGGGTCCGCCACTGGGAAGTAAGGGCCTGGAGGGCAGGGGCTTAAAAAATGGTTTCTTGCCTGATAGAGCTGGAGTTATTTTCTCTTTGGTCTAGTTATCTAGACCACTGCTCACAGCTAGAGCTGGGCAGGTGCTCGTGTTCCTTGACTGAGTGAGTCTTTGTTATCGGCGGCTGACTTCACAGGACTGTATTTGCTCATTCGACGTTTTTTAATTGTATATTTTATTTTTTTGTTTTTTTAAAGATTTTATTGATTTATTTGAGAGAGAGAGTGAGAGAGAGCATGAGAGTGGGTTGAGGGACAGAGGGAGAAGTGGACTCCCCACTGAGCAGGGAGCCCGAAGCAGGACTCAATCCCGGGACTCCAGGATCATGATCTGAGCCGAAGGCAGCCGCTTAACCGACTGAGCCACCCAGGTGCTCCTAACTGTATATTTTTAAATTATTAAAAATTTTTTTTTTTTAGAAAAAGAGAGCACAAGAGAGAGTGCGTGCACGAGTGGGGGAAGGGGCAGAGGGAAAAGGAGAGAGAATCTCAAGCAGACTCCCCACTGAGCATGGAGCCCAATGTGGGGATTCGATCTCACCACCCTGAGATCATGACCTGAGCCGAAATCAAGAGTTAGATGCTGAATCTACTTAGCCACCCAGGCGTCCTTTAATTGTAAAATACAAAATAATTTCTATTGTAAAATATGCATAATACAAAATTTAGCATGTTACCCGGTTTTAAGTGCATAGTTCGATGGCATCAGCATTCTCACTGTTGTGCAGCCATCACCACCATCCATCTCCAGAACTTGCTCATCTTTGCAAATGGAAACTGTGCCTATAAAACCATAGCTCCCTTCTCCCTTCCCTCCAGCCCCAGGCAACCACCCCTCCACTTTCTGAGTTTGACTACTTCAGATCCCTCATAGAGATGGAATCACATAATATTTATCTTTCCGTGTCTGGCTTCTTTCATTGAGCATAACATCCTCAAGCTTCATCCATGTGGAACATGTGTCAGATTTCCTTCCTTTTAAAACTGGATAATATCCCACTGTGTATATGTAGCATGTTTTATTTATCCTCTCATTCATCGAGGGACATGAGAGTTGTGCTCATTGAACTTTTGATAGAATTCTGTGGCAAGAGTGCTTGCCAAATGTGAGGTATGAGGAACAAAAGTATATTGTCTGATCCAGTATCATCTATGGCCCAAGCGTCCAGGAAGCCGGCGAAGCGGGATAGTCCCTGGAACCCCAGTGTAGCCTTTTAGAGAGAAGTGGCTGGACCTGAGTGGCCTGGGTGTGTATAGGCACAGAATGACTTATTTCAGCATCAACATTACACTTAGTAGTTACTAACAATAACCTCTTCTCCTTCTTCTTCTTCTTCTTCTTCTTCTTCTTCTTCTTCTTCTTCTTCTTTTTTTCCAGTAGGCTCCAACGTGTGGCTTGACCTCACGATCCTGAGATCAAGACCTGAGCTGAGATCAAGAGTCATACAGTTAAACCGACTGAGCCCCCCAGGCGCCCCAACCATAACTTCTTCTAACTACTACCACGAAACTTCTGAGAAGCTGGAGGTTTCAAGTGACAAGGAAAACTCCTGGCCTTTGTGTGCTTTGGTTTGGGGCTGAGGCGGCTCTGCTAGCCCTGAGAGGCTTTCCTGGCTGTCCCCACTGGCCACCTGGCTTCCTCCTCATGCCAGCGCTCTGGCCCATCCAGATTCCCTGAGAGGCCGACTCCAACCAAGGAAGGGGGCTGCCCCTACTTTCCCATCATTCCCTGTCCCCCACTCACCCCCCAGCCCTGCGAGTCAGGATCTGAGGGCCAACTGAAGAAACAAACAAGTCCACCATTGTTTTTTTCCTCTGAAACCTGAGGTCCCAGGAAGCAAAGCAAAGTCTGGTCAAATCCGGTTGTTTTGCAGATGAAGAAAGGCATGGCCTTGCCTTCGAGAATAAGCCGAGGGTGCCGGTGGACCAGTGAGGAGGCTGGGCTGACTGGGGTGGGGCTGGGTAGGAGAAGCTGGGGAAGGAGGGAGACAGTTGATGAGGGAGCTGGGAAAACCATGAGGGGGAATGTGGATTTTTCTAGAGAGGAGGCCCATCTCAGGCAGGGGTTAGGAGTAAGGAAAGGAAAATATCGTATTCATCCTAGATTCCCTTTGAACATTCCTTAAGTCATCCCAACCACCCTCCCTACCCCTCAGAGCCAGGTCTGTGGGCCAGGGCCGGGGTCGAAGGGTCTGTTACCAGTCCACAGTGAGGTAAACACAGGAGTGAGAGGAAAGAGGGGACAAACCGGGGGCAGGTGACAGGCCAAGGCATCCAAGCACACAGCCAGCGGGCTGAGACCAGCTCAGGTGCTTGTTTCCCTGGTGCCGAGCATGGGGGACACAAGCTGGGTCCTGTCGGGCCCGGTGGGGCCCCCCTCAACCCTGGAAGGCTGAAGGCTAGTGGTCCCTCACCACAGAGAGCTTGAGGACACCGCCCTGGAGCGCCAGCCCATGGCCCAGCATGCTGGCATCCCCTGCCGCCTCCACACAGAGCCTGTTCTCAGGCTGGACACCCGGACCAGGGGCTGGCCTGCACTTAGGGGCCCACGTGCACTCATCTCCCTACCTGAGACACCCCTTCCCTCAGTGGTGAGACGCTTTCGTGGGAGCGATGCTGGACCCCAGGCCATCTGAGGAAACAAGAGTTAGCTCGATGTTCTCTCCCACGCACGAGCGTTCTCCCTGGGTGGAACGGTGGGTGAGGCGCCCCTGTTACTAAATCCATTTCATTTATTTACATTGTCTGCTCTTGTTCTCTCCACACACAGGTGAAATTGCACAAGGTAAAAGTATGCATGGTTTTGGTCCATGGTAGAAGTAACGAAAGCAAAAACTGGGTGTCCACCATGAACCAGGCCGCGGGATCGTAACTTTCCATGGATTTTGTCACTGACTCTTCCCATCAGCTCAGGGAGGAGGGGGCTGTTACTGTACCACTTTTATGCTTGGGGAAATTGGCAAGAGTTGCTTTAACTTTTCCTACTGTGTGTGTTATAAGTTGAATTCTTCACCTCCTGCCCCTGCAAATGCTGTGTTGACATCCTAACCCTCCGTACCTCAGAAAGTGACCTTATTTGGAAGGAGAGTCTTTAGAGAGGTAATAAGCTAAGAGGAGATCATTAGGGCAGGCCTTCACCAGTGTGACCGGGGTCCTTATAGAAGGGGGACAGTCACACACAGACGCACACAGGGATGACTGTGAAAGAACACAAGGGAGGCCATGTTAAGACAGAGGATTGCACTGACACATCTACAAACTAAGGAACACACGAAGATGCGGCAGCCACCCTCCAGAAGCAAGAAAGAGGCAAAGAAGAATGCCCACCTATAGGCTTTAGAAGGCATGCGGCCCTGCCAAAACTCTGACTTCACACTTCAAGGCTCCAGAACTGAGAGACAATACATTTCTGTTGCTCGAAGCCACCCAGTTTTCGGTATTTTGTGACAGCAGCACAGCAGATGAATATATTCTGTGACCAGGAACTACCAAGTGACCCAGGCCTGGCCAAACAAACCCTCTGTTCACCAGGATCATCGCTCAGGGAGGAGCAAGGGATCCCCACTGGGTTGAGGAGGAGCGTTGCAGCTTTTGCCATAACTAAGGGAAGGAGAAGGGCTTTTTCCTGACAAGTCCCTCAGCTGTCCATGTTGGCTTGGCATGTCTGTTGATCACCTGGATCCAGCCACGCCTGAATCCATTGCCGTTTTAGTCATATAAGCCACAAACTCTTTTTCTCTTTCTCTTGAGTAATGCCCCCACCTGTGACCAGAAGTGATTATGTCAAATGGTCCCTTTTTATTGCAGTTTTGTGCCTGGTGTCTGACGGGCCAGCCATCTTTCCTCAGCTCTGCCCGTGAGAACCCTTGGCATGGGGAGGGCTATAGGAAGCTTGTACTGCTGAGCTGCCAAGCTAAATAACTGTTTAGTAATGTTGCCAAAATAATAACCTCTTGGAACAGTTTGATGTCTTTTTCTTTATATGTTCTCCCAAGCAGGGTCATGAAGTTGGCATCTCTGTGTGCAGGGTGGTTTACTCAGCAGGGCCAGGGAGGGATGGTGGGGCAAAGGGAGAAGTGTCTGGTCTTCAGCACCTTTCAGAGGGAGCTCCATGATGCTCCCCTGGGCTGGGACTTCACGTGAGTGCAGACGGCGGCACGGTGAGGGGAACGGAAGCCCTTTCCAGACCTCACTCCCAGGGTGGCAATTAGGTCTGCTGTGAGAAGGAAACAAATTATCTTAACAGATGGGTAACCCTGGATCCTACTGGGAAAAAAAAAAAAATTAGATCACGGGGGACTACCTATTTTAAATTAAAAATTGGCGTTTTTATAAAGAGTGTGTAATTTTAATATATCTATTCTGTGTCCTCAATGCAATTTAAATAAGACACGTCAAGCATGCACTCAATTTTGTTCTTTAAAAGAAAAAAGCAATCTTGTGTCTCACTAGAATTCAGCATGTTTTTGAACTGACAACGTTAACAGACAGTATTGTTGAAATGTAAAGTAGAACTTTGCAAGAGTGAGAAGCTTATTTAATTTCAGTGAACTCTTACTGGGTATCTTCTAATGGATATGGAATGGATAGAGAAGGGAAAAGCAAATAACCTATGACTCTTGCCCCTGAAAGGCTGCCAGTCCATGGCAAAGTATGATAAAGGCTTGAATTTTGGAAAGGAATTTTGGAAGGCTTTTGGATACAAGAAACAAAAAATAAACAGGCAAAAATATGACTCAATTGACCTATACCATTACCAGAAATTTAAAAATTCACAAGACTTAAAGTCTTAAGGTAGTCTGCTTTCAGGTTAAGCTTGATCCAGGACCTCAAATGCTCTGACCAGGATTCAGTTTCTTTCCATCTTTCCTCTATCTTTTCATATCTTCCCCATTTAAAAAAAGATGTTATTTATTTATTTGAAAGAGAGAGGGAGAGGGAGGGAGCATGAGTGGAGGGGGGCAGAGGGAGAGGGAGAAGCAGAGTCCCCGCTGAACAGGGAGCCTGATGTGGAGCTCAATGTGGGACTCGATCCTAGGACCCTGAGATCATGACCTGAACTGAAGGCAGACACTTAACCGACTGAGCCACCCAGGTGCCCCCATATCTTCCCCATTCTTGGCAGTGTCCTCCCCACTCCTCTTGCCCCAGCCCATACTTTCAACCCTTCTACTATCCTGCTCCCTGGGGATCAGAAAGAGGTGTGGAGAAGACAATGCATTGAAATTTGAAGGCAGAATATGCATTGGATTGACAAGGGAAGCATATTTCAGCAGAGAGTATCTTGACAGGCATGGAAAAGTGACGCTCCAGGAGAGTCTAGGGAGCTGGGCCTCGTTTGGCGCTGCTGGAGGAAGAGAGTTCATTTGAGGGAATATGAGTGGGCACCGAGGGGCCACTGATCTCTGCCCTGAGCTGAGGGGAGGAGGTAGCACTTTAATTCTGAATGTCACGGGCAGTGATTCTAAGCTGGGTGTGCCATCATAAGATCTGCACTTTTAATAAAAAGAAAACTAAAAAACCTGACTCAGGCCCATCTGGACAATTAGGAAGTTTCTAATCTTATATAACTGAGTTCACAGGGAGGGTGAGTCCGGGCTTGGCAAGATGGGAGCTCAAAAAGGTCCTCCAGGACTTGATTCCTTTCTGTTTCTCTGCTCTACAATCCTCAGCGTGAGCTGCAACCCAAGCCTGGCTCCCCTCGGGGTCACAGGATGGCCACCTGGGGCCAGCAGAGCCACATGCTGTCCTATATGCATCCAATAGTGGGGGTCAGGGAAAGGGGGGGTGAGGGGAAGGGTAGGAGACAGAGCTGGAGATAAGAGACGTCAGAGAGGGGCGCCTGGGTGGCTCAGTCGTTAAGCGTCTGCCTTCGGCTCAGGTCATGATCCCAGGGTCCTAGGATCGAGCCCCGCATCGGGCTCCCTGCTCCGCGGGAAGCCTGCTTCTCCCTCTCCCACTCCCCCTGCTTGTGTTCCCTCTCTCGCTGTGTCTCTCTCTGTCAAATAAATAAATAAAATCTTTAAAAAAAAAAAAAAGACGTCAGAGAGGGAGGGGCCGAGGGGGGGGGAGAGAAGGACAGAGGAGCAGAGGATGAGGCAGAGGGGGCAAAGGGGGAGGGAGAGGGAGAGGGAGATAAATTCTCTGAAAACTTGTAACTTCTTCCCAAAGGGCCTGATCAGGATTTGGGCAATGAGTGTTGGGTGGGAAACCAACCCTGCCCGTAAGGCAGGCGCCCGATCCCTTAACTCACACCCAGGGGGCCGATTGTATCTGGAATTCAGAATTGTTTGGATTTTGGCAACAGTGCCCATAACTCTACATCCTCTTCCGCCCCCAGGGGGCTCTGAGGCAGTGCCCCAGACTCAGCAGTTCTGCGGGAGGTGCCTGGACCCTCATGCCCCAGGGATAATCCCCAAACAGCCCCCACTGTTGAGAGCAGGCCTGGTGGCTGGTGAGTCCCCAGTTTGCTGTGTGTCTCCCTTCTGGGAGGGGATATGGGAGGAAGGGTCAGAGAGGCTGCTCTGCAAGCCATCTCCTGGGGCTGCGGAATGATGGGGAGGGAGGGGACAGTGGCCGTGGGAATGGAGAGCTTGGTGGACACGAGATATTCTGAGATACTCAGGGCAAAGGACGGGGATTACCTGGAAAAAGAGCAGAGCCCTTCTTCTGCCACTAGAGGTCATGAAGAACTGAGGCTAAGTCAGTTTATAAACGGCTCAAGTGTGTGCAGTTCATTTATGTGGAATCATCTTCAGGACAAAGAGCTGGGACTTCTATTTGTGGAATGTGTCTCCGATACCAAACCATGAGCTATATACTTTCCTAAACGTGTGTGAAAATGCATTTGTGTTGTGCCTCCCAGCTCACATGTTGAAATACGTTTGCGTCCTGGACTCAGGGGGGCCAGGGGAGCCACACCTCCCACGGCCAACCGGGCAAGCAAGAAGGACAGGGCAGAGAATCTGGAAGGGAGTGTGGAGGCAGGGGCACAAGTGAGTGGCACGGGAGGATTCCCCGATGTCCCTTCTTGAGCCCGCCATAAAGAGTTCCATACTTGCCAGTCCCCCTGGGGGGAGGAGGGTCCGGCCCAGGGCCCCGTGGCCTAGGGCTGAAGGCTGGGTGTGGGGCAGAGGGAGAAGAGGAGAAGCCGTGGAAGCCATGGGGTGTGTGAGGGAAGAGTAGCAGCCAGGACAGGAAGTTTTAACTGCCTTTACGGTGAACCGTGAATGTATGCAAAATCCCTGTCAAAATGTTCCAGAAATCCTTGAGCCGGGGGGAGGTTTTGTTTGCTGGACCATGGTTCTCACCATTGTGAGGACAGTGACAAGGGACCAGCACCCAGGAGGGAGCATTAGAGGGAGAAGGGGTGCAGACCTTCAATCAGGACTGCAGACTTTCCGTGGTGGGGCGGAGGGGGGGCAGGGAACAGAGCCCAAAAATGTGAGGTGGCCTTCCGGAGGCCACAGAGCCTTGTGGGGGCAGAACTGGCAGGAGATCTGGTTCCCCTGGCGGGAGGCCCAGCCTCTCACCCTTGTGTGACCTGGAAGGCAGGGCGTTAAGCCCCGTTCGTGGAAGGGCAAGCCAGAAACAAGTGCTCCTTGCAGTTTCCACCCACATCTGAGGTGCCCTTGACCCCTTCCAGGGTTCTGGGTCCTCTTGCCCTGATTTAACTACCCCCCCACCCCAGGTTTCAACAGATCCCTACTCACACCCTTCTGTTCATGGCCTTGGGCTACTTTCTCTCTGACTGGCGGGTCTGGAAGCCCAGCTCTACACAGGCGCCTCACCCCAACTGCAAATACAGATAAGAAAGGCCTCCCTCCTCCACGGCTCGCGCCCTCCTCACTGCCACACCTTCCAGCAGCCTCACGGGCCACTTTTCTGGACTTCCACCGTGCGACGCTAACAGATGTAGGCCATGCTCCTCTCTGCCCCCGCTCAGGAGCCAGGCCTGCCGTCCCGAGATGACTGGACTGCAGCCTGCCACACATCTCCTCCTGCGCGGAGGCCGCACTCGGGGCCAAGGTCCGGGTTTCTTTAAGGTGGTAGCTAATGCATTCACCCTGATGAGGCCCAGGTTTCCCTTTTACTGTGAGCGTCTCCTCAGCCCACAAAAGTGGACAGCCTGAGAGGCACACACATGACTATAATCTAGTCAAGAGAATTAAGCAGGAAAAAAGCTGTTGATGTGGAATGTGTAGGGTGAGGTCCATTGGTAATAAATTAATAGAATGTTCCATAAATATTCCATGAGAAGTGTCCACTGGGCATCACCAGGGGGTCTACGGTTGCTCATGGGAAGCTACAAGACTAATGGATTTAATACACGGTCCCAGAGCACCCACAACACATTCCCCGGGTGGGGAGAAGCCAACAGAAAGATGGCGTAATGCCGCGCACACAGCCGGATGTTCATCTCTCAGTGGGGCAGGCCCATTCAAGGCAGGATGTGATCATTGTAAACCCTTTATTGTAACCTAAATTGGTTTAGGTTTTTGGTATTGAAATTTTTTTGGTTGCTGCATTCAGCACTTTTTTAACCGGTATATTTGAAAGCTCTTCATGTGTAGTGAATAGAATAGTTTTGATGCTGGGATTTATCCGGCAATGCGGGAGGAAGAAAAGCATGGTTATAGAGGAAAAAAAAAATCCCCTAAGATCCCTGTCAGGATTGTGTTTTTTTTTTTTTTTTCCTCCTGTACTATTTTTTGCAGTAAGAATATCGTTCATCCTTCACTCTGTTCTGGAACTACAGAACTAAGGAGGACTTTCAAGGTAATTTTTAACCAAGGACAGAAAAATAAAAGACGCGCTATCAGTCACTTGGACGTCCAGATAGTCATTTTTTATCCCATGCATTGTTGAATCTGTTTGTCCCTGCTGGTCTTCTTTTTTTTTTTTTTTTAAAGATTTTATTTATTTATTTGAGAGAGAGAGAATGAGAGACAGAGAGCATGAGAGGGAGGAGGGTCAGAGGGAGAAGCAGACTCCCCGCCGAGCAGGGAGCCCGATGCGGGACTCGATCCCGGGACTCCAGGATCATGACCTGAGCTGAAGGCAGTCGCCTAACCAACTGAGTCACCCAGGCGCCCGCTGCTGGTCCTCTTGAAGCCGTGAAATGATTTCTGTAGACCCCATTCCCTCCTCCGGCCTGCAAGTGGTAACCTCACGTGTCCATAGAACATTTCACCCTCTTTCACCTGGGATCTGGTTGCCTCCAGCAGAGAGGACCACGCCTCCCTGTCAGCCAGGAGCAGGTCCCTCCACGTGCATGGACCATGCCGGTCGTGTATACAACACACCCCGCTCAGGTTGTTTTCGCTTTGGGGAAAAGCTTGCCTCCATGAGGCCCCAGAAATACTTCTTCCTGGGTCCCCCCCCCTTCTTTTTCTGACCCTTCTTTCTCTAAGGGACGGTCAAATGGACAAGTCCAGTTTGCACCCTTGAGAATGGTTGCTAATGTTGACCAGCTTTCATAGGGTGTTCTTTTAGTAAAAGGCCAGGTCTCCTTTGAGGGGAGGGTGGAGAGGGCAAACGTTAAGGAAAATGCAGAAGACCCATCCTGTCCCACCGACATGGAGGCAGGGGAGCCACAGAGAGTGGACAGGTGAAATCTCTCTCCTGGCCCCACTCTTGTCCTAGGCTTCAGTGTCCCCCTATGCAAAGCCTGAATGTGTGCACACATGGAAAACTGAGCACAGGGAAGGCCAGGGCTTCCCAAACTGCACACAGTGGCACCTCTGGAGGGTTTGTTAAAGGCCAGGTGGCTGGGGGTCACCCCGTTTCTGATTCCATGAATGTGGGATGTGGCTCAAGCATCTATATTGTGGACTCGTTACCAAGTGATGCTGATGCTGCAGATCCAGGGGGCTCACGGGGAGAACCACTGAGACAAGCCAGGGATGCCAAAAGCAGGTGAGCCAAGGGCCAGGATGTCTGACCTGCACATTGAATTGTTCTCTGCTCACGGCAGCTTCTCTCCCACTTGCCAGATTATCTACCTGGATTTTCCTTTGTCGAGTACTAAGGGGCCTAAGGTTTAGCCTACTTGCAAGCTAACCTGGTAGCCTACCACAGATGGCCAGGTGCTGGCAGAGGATGCAAGATACCTGGGTCAGAGACAAAGGACAGAGTAGAGCTGGCCAGAGTATCAGCATTTACGCCAGTTCTCCCAGCACCAGTTCCCATAGGGTGATGCCCAGAGGGCCGGGGGACAGGTGGCCCTGTGGTGGGCGGGGCGACAGGAGAGGCACCCGACACTTAGGGAACCCGAATCTTTTATAATGGACCATAAGCCTACCTACTTTTGCCCAGGAGGGAGACATTTCTTTATTCTGCTGACAGTAGAAAACACCTTTTCTCTAGGGGTAGACACTGTCACCATATTTCAAGGCTGTTGGCTCTACAAACATTCTAAAAACTGTGGTCTGGATGTGCCTCTTCTCCCAAGATGTGCAGAAACCTGAAAGGCCCATGGAGGATTGTCTCTAAACACGCTTGTACTCTTCTACCGACACTTCTCATTGGACATTGCCAAAATGCAAAATTCCTCAAAGGCCACAGCGGTAGGCAGAATAACGACCTCCTAATCCCAAGGCATTCACATTCTCCTCCCTAGAACCTATGAATATATTATCTTACATGGTGTATTTATCTCTTGGGGCTCCCATAACAAAATGTCACAAGCTTGGTGGCTTAAAACAGCAGACATTAATTTTCTTGCACTTTTGGAGACTAGAAATCTAAAATCAAGGTGTTCCCTCTGAAGCTTATAGGGGAGGGCCCTCCCTTTTTTCCTCTAACTTGTGACAGCTCCAGGCATCCCTTGGCTTGTAGATAACAACACTCCAATCTCTGCTTCCATTTCCACACGGTGTCCTCCCTGCATGTTGTGTCTTCTTACAAGGACACCAGATATTGGATGAGGAGCCCCCTCTACTTTCGTGTAACTTCATCTTAACTAATTACATCTGCAATGACCCTGTTTCCAAAGAAAGTTGCATTCTCAGGTACTGGGAGTTAGAACTTCAACATACCATTTTTGGTGGTATTCAACTCGTAACACATGACAAATGGGACTTAAGGTTGCCAATCAAAACAACCTTAAAATAAGCAGATTATCCTGGATTATCAGTGTGGGCCCGAGGTAAACATAGGGTTCCTTAGAAGGGGAACAGACAAACAAAACAGCAGATCAGAGTGATGAAATGTAAGAAGGATTCAACCACCACCGATGGCTTTGAAGATGGAGGAAGGGGCCATCAGCCAACGGATGCGGGCAGCCTCTCTAAGTGGGAAAACGCCAGGTGTCAGATTCTCCCCTAGAGCCTCCAGAAAGGAGCCGACAGCTTGATTTCTACCCAGTGAGGACTTCTAACCTACAGAAATGTAAGATAATAAATGTGTGTTGTTTCAATCCACCAAGTTTGTGGCAATTTGTTATAGCTGCATAGGAAATGCTAGAGTC
The DNA here is from genome assembly GCF_964656455.1 of Halichoerus grypus. Taxonomy (NCBI): domain Eukaryota; kingdom Metazoa; phylum Chordata; class Mammalia; order Carnivora; family Phocidae; genus Halichoerus; species Halichoerus grypus. Next base: position 83,623,424 of record NC_135721.1, on the reverse strand, counting down.
GTCAATCCCAGCACAGTTGGGATACCACAAGTTCATCGCCCAAGCTACTTCCCTCGTTGTCCTGTATGCCACAGATTAAATATCTTTCACGTGATCACTGTTTGTCATTTGTAACCCCATGACTGTTATGTTTATAACTATTTCTGAATCTCAGAAAGAAGGAATTTTGCTCAGAGCGCCAATTTCTCTTTGCATCCCCCTTGTTACCTTCTTTAGAGCCTTGCATTTCCTGGTACCACTTCCAGTTGACTGAAATCACAACGCCGATTTACATTAGGCTTTGCTTTGTTTATCAATTAAAATCTTTTGTTGGTAGAAGATAGGAGTGCTTGCTTATTTAAGGTCTGTTTATCTAGTCCGATGACGCCATGTTTGTATAACAAGAGCTCAGGAAATTAATCAATATTTGTGATGAAACAGTACCCTCCTCCTCCGTATGCACAATGGCTTGGAAGGTGTGAGTTGTTTGTATTACAATGACTTTGGCCACCTATTCTCTATATTGTTTGTGCTTTGAGGGAAGGGACTGGATCTTATTTGCCTTTGCATTCTCTAAAGCGTGAAGCCTTATACATCTGAATGCTTGCTAAATAATGGTGAATTATCGAAGCTGGGGATAGTTGTTTTCTGGAGATGTTTTCTCATGTTCTGGCAGCTTTGATCTCCTGTATCTCTCTATTGTTTTCTGTTCTCCTGGCATCCCTCCAGTCACCACCTCATCTCTCTGTAACTAAGCTTCCTGAAACAGAACAAAGTACTTCAGGTGTGGTCTCATTTGAGTCTCTGAGCTGTGAGGTAATGCTTCTCTTCATAATGATACCTTGTTCTTACCTGGCACCTTACGAATACAATTCACTGTTGGTGAAGAGCACGAGCATGCGTGCATGTGCATGCACACGCACACATGCACACATTTGCTCACTTCCAAAAGCTGAGCAAAAGTAGGTTATCAGCTCCTTCAGAAAACAGAGAACTGCCAGCTGGATGCCTCCATATTTTTTCAAGGGATTCACTTAATAGCACAACGTGTTTCTGACAAAAGCTAATAATATTACCTTGAAAATTTAGAATGCCTGTCCTCTTGAGTGTCAAAGTACCAGTAGAAACTTAAGTTTACCATTATAACATCTCCATGGGAACAACACCCCTGCTTTTGAATGTGACCCCTTATTTAGCTTACGTGTAAGGTGGGAAGCTTTTGGGCAAAGTCTACCCTGAGGGTGGGGCTTCTGAAAGAGTATCCAGAGTGACATCAGTGAAAGAGTGTTCAGGAATGTGGCCACCAGGGAGGGAAGATCGAAGTGCAGTTGATTTGAAGGGGAATGTATTTTCTAAAAGAATCAAGTAATTATTGACAAATATCAGATAATGAGAGTTTTCTGAACTTTTTGAATGTTTTGGAGTCAGTTGGAGCTCGCCACTTAACACCATCTGAAAATGTGCAGTCGAAAGGCCTCAGGGTTAAGTGAAAGAGAAGGAGGGTTTGGATTCACTCGGAAGTTTCCACCAAAAGCTGAGGTGTCTGAGTTTAGCCTGGCGTGGATTACACTAATCTGCTAAGGTTGGCGTGTTGTGAAAAACTTCTGACATAAATTATGGCAGAAAACCTGAATTTATGTTGTCTTTCATCTGGGTGTAGGGCTGCCTTGCTGTTGGCTAATGCCTCAAATATGCTCCAAATGTCCTGATAGATGGAAAAACACTAATTTCAGTGCTTCTTTGTCTTGTTAACACATGCATATGGCTTTTAACTCACCAAACTTTTTCAAAGAGATGTTTATTATGATGAAAGAAATCCCACTTGCAGGACACAGACGTACGCCTGCCAATGCTGGCCAAGTTCATCTGCCATATGCTAGCATAGAATTCAGTCCAAAAGTAGTTCAGGCCAGACTAGATTAGCCCTTAGTTTTTGGATGTTCAAGTAACTGGCATGATGGACAAGTGAAAATATAATTTGCAGCGTCTTGTAAGCTTTACGGCTTGATGTGGTCATGAAGAATACCAAGATCATTAGGACTGGTTAAATGTAGTAGATTGCACCAATGCCATGCTGAACCATATTGGAACATGATGCACAAAGAACAATCAGTCGTACTGATCTTGTCTTTATTTAAAACTGTGACATTTTGTTCATGGTGGGTTTTTTACATTAATTCCTATTTGTTAAAAGATTGCAGTAAATATTATTTATCTTGACAACTGAATTTTTTGGTGCCCCCTTAAATTGTGCTGCCAAGGCAATTGAGTCCCCTTAGTCTTAGTGCTGGGCCAGAGCTTAGCTCCACCCCCTCCTGAAGCCCCACCGAGATGACTGTAATGGGTCTTTCAAAGTCATAAACCCACAAAGGCAAAGAGAATCAAAGAAGACCCTGGAAGGTCCAAATGGAATGGAAAAGTTGTAGTTGACTTAGCAGATTGGAGAAAATGACACCCCCGGCTGGCAGTGGCAAACACTGAGAAATAACCTTCTCTACATCATGAGACCCACTTCCTCCCACATACAAACTCTTCAAAACTGGTGGAAGCAAGTGCTTCTGTGACTGACGGTGAAGGAGGACTGGACAAACTCTTCTTTAAGAAATGGCTAGATTCAACAGCGGCCTGGAGGTTTATTTTCTGGAGAGAGTAAACCGAGGCTGTCTGATCTAGGAGCACCAAGTGCAGCTGAAGGAAGGATATGGACACAGGAGAGTAAGCGGTAGTTTACAAATAAATGTTCAAAACTCCAGACTCTTTCCCATTTTAGGATGGGGACCCTGGCAACCAGCCATATACCCTTCAGGAAGAAAATTGGAAGTGTCTTTTCTGGGAGACCTCACCAGCAGATGAGGAATACCCAAAACACTGACCCCAGGAGCTCCTAAGGACATGGCCCAGCCTGACCGTCCTATAGTAAAGACTGTGGGCCATAAGCACCACAAAGCTTCCAGTCAGCCCTTAGCAGCCCCCTCTTACACACTGACCACCAAGGATCATCAGGCAAGATGCTCGGGGTCAAGTATATCCCAGCAACAATGAAGAGCAAAGCAATAGGAAAAGAGCATCTTGCAGAAGCAGATGAAAAAGAAAAAGAATAACAGAAGAAAAGAACAAGAATAACCTCTGAGAGGTAAGAGAAGATACTACATCCATAAAACATGAAAAGCATCTTATGTAAAAGGAATATTCAGGGTACAAAAGAAATCTGAGAAAATAAAAATATGATAGCTGAAATTTAAAACCCCATAAGAAAGTTGAAGGGTAATGTTAAAGAAATCTTCCAGAAAGTAAAGTAAAAAGATGAAAAAAATTAAAGATAGGAAAAAATAAGGAAATTAGAGAATCAATCCTGGTAATGGGAGTCCAATGAGTGAATCATAGGAATGAAAACAGGAAGCGGTGGGAAGGAAATTACTTAAGAAATAGCAGAGGAATATTTCCTAAAACCAAAAGAGGCTATTTTCTAGATGAAAAGGGCCCACCATGTACCCTGGCCAAAGTATGAAAATGATCTACGCCAACGAAGGTGCATCACTGCAGAATTTCAGAGCAGTGGGGACAAAGAGAAGACTCAAAGCACTTGCAGAGACAAGCACGTGGTTCGCAGATAAAGAATCAAGAATCAGAATGACATATTTAAAAAGATAATAAAAGGAACTACTTTGGAAAAAAAAATCAGAATGACATTAATTAGACTTGTTTGTATCAATCCCAGAAGCTAGAAGACAGTGAAGCAATGCTTTCCAAGTTCCGAGAAGAAATTATTTCTATCCTAGAATCTTATCCCTGGCCAGAAAAATCCACTAAATGTGAGGGTAGAACAAAAACCTGTTAGGATGTACAAGATTTCAAGAAACTCACCTCAGGAAGAAATTACTCGGGAAGCTGTTACATGTCCTCTGTAAAACCACAGAAGAGGAAGAATCAGAATATAGAAAACAAAGGATATGGCAGAGACATTTCTTCAGAAAAAATGACCTGATAGATGTTCTCACATGTTTGGTAGATTGAAAGGAGATTTACACAAAGATAGTGTTTGGGTGTACAGTGGTGATAAATACACAGGGAGTTAAGTCTGCATACACACACACACGCACACACACAGTACAATGATAAGCTCTAGGGAAAACATAGTATTGTGCAAGAAAGAAAAAGTCACAGTATACTGTGGCTCAGCTGTAAATAGCATTTGCAAGCATAACTATGTAAACACTGAGTACTGCTACAACCAAGCTATGTTGTAACTGTACTAATATCGAGAGGGTGGAAAGTCGAGAAACGTGTGCGGATGAAGTAGGGTACCATGGTTATGGGGTGTATGAGAATAGGCTTGTCATCCTCCATAAAGGGAAGTTCACAGATAGGGCCTAAAATGGAAGGCTCCCGGAAGAGGAATGCGGGCATGTTATTTGCAGATAGGAAAGGAAGTACAAAGGGATGTGCTAAACTCGTGGCCAGTGGGTTGCCTCTGGGGGAGCGAAAGATGCTAAGGAGGTTCTGCTGTTTTTCATAAAAAGCCTTGTGGAATGGAACAATTTGACTTTAAAATATGTGCATATATAATCTTGATAGGAAAAAACCCACACATTAGAAAAGGAAGAACTTTGATCTTCAAGAGTAGTTCACAGAATCACGATAAGGACCAGGAAAGATTCAGATGGGCACGACTTCACAGGTGTGATGGCAAAGGGTGGGCGGCCCATTTCAGCCACACCTTCTTCTTCAGAGTCAGAGAACTCGACACTGCCTCCGGGAAACAAGGGGTCTCCAATCGCTGCTATGTTGCCATAAAAACATGGCAAGTGGATGAGTATGTGTCCAGGGCAGGACGTATGGATGATAACTTGAATTAATGATTAAAGATTCCACTGTGAGCCTGGATAGCATGAGAATTAATTATAGATTTGATTAAGGAGATTCAGGTTCATTAAAAGTTAAGTGTTCTTATTCCTCAGAATTGTTGATCTCAGTAAAATGAAGTTCTCTGTTCTTGAGTGGGTCTTGCCCAAGGTCCCTGAGCAGAAGCTAAAACAGGTCAAGGACCCCCTTTCCCTGTCCCTCATGCCCCTGTCATAGGGGTCACACCTCATTCCATGCACATGCCGCTGGTGGAATGTCTTTAATCCTTACCATTTCCCCTAAGGCCAGCCGCACGCACTAGATGCTTGAATTTGTAATTAAGCTAGAGTTGATGCTATCTACACAGTTACATATTTTCTAAGACTGAAATGGTTTTTCTGCTCCCCTTTGGATGGCCTTTCTAATAAGAGCTGAAATAAAAATCTCCGAAAAATGGTAGTACAAGAGGGTGTTCACTTTTAGAAGACTTGAAATAGGTAATTATCAATGTCAGTATGAACAGAAATAAGAGCTCTGGGACAAACCAAGTTTTAGTATTGTGCTGGGTATTTCCACTGGCCCCTCTGCTCCCTTGTTGCCTGCTTTTCCCTGCCCTATGTGTCCCAGGACTCTAACTTGTATTGGCACTTTCCCTTGGCTTCTTGGCCCTTTGACTTCTGGTTAGGGACTTGGGTTCAGCTGGGGAAGCCCCATCAGGGTGGCTGCGGACCTTGGTAGCAGCTGCACTTGCTCTGACCACAAGCTTTCTCTGGGTTCCATGGCATAGCACCCTCCCTCTGTCCCTTCAGGTCCAAGGGTGGTGACAGTTCCCCAGATACTAGGCACTATCTCTTGATGGTTCCATTAAAGCCATCCACATTCTGAATAGTTGGTTAATTAAACTCAATTCAGCTAGACTTTCTGATGGCGCCATCTGTTTTCTGCCAAGACCTCTACTGATAGGAGTGTGGTTTTCAGCCATGTCATCTATTTGTCTCCCCCAATCTTCCCCAATAACTGATGAGTTCCCGGGAGCAATGGCTCGCACACATTCATCTTTGTTTCCCCAATGTCTAGTGCATGGCCTGGTGTATTGTAGGCATTCAATATATGCTTGATGGATGAAACATTGGACCTATTAGTGAATTCCTCTACATGGGTTTTTTTTTTTTTTTAATGGAAATTTTAACAGTATTGTTTTTTCCAATCTGTGAGCATGGAGTATCTTTCCATTTGTTTGTGTCATCTTCAATTTCTTTCATCAAGAAAGAGTAGTTTTCTGAAATTCAAAGAGTTTTCAGAATATAGATTGTTTACCTCCTTGGTTAAATTTATTCTTAGGTGTTTTATTATCTTTGGTGCAATTATAAATGGGATTGTTTTCTTAAATTCTCTTTCTGCTACTTTATTATTAGTGTATAGACATGCAACTGATTTTTGTATATTTATTTTGTATCCTGCAACTTCACCGAATTCATTTATCAGTTCCAGTACTTTCTTGGTGGAGTCTTTAGGGTTTTGTATTGTATCATGTCATCTGCAAATAATGCAAGTTTTACTTCTTCCTTAGTGTGGTGTTTTATGTCAGAGAAAAAGCTGAGGTTATTTAACATATCTAGACCAAGAGACAAGAGTAGAGGTTGTATATTTGAGAAAGATGCACCATTGTCTATGGTTTACAGTCATTAATTGTTTGGGTCAAGTCTCGCTGCCTCACCCTGCACAAATGTTAAGATTAGAGGCCTATAAAACCTTCTTCAGACTGTTTCATTTGAAGATATTGGATAAAGGTATAAAACAGAAGCTCACATGCACAAAACATGGAACAGCTTTGGACACCATGTCTACCATTTTAGATGCATTCAGCCACAAACAGAATATTCCATTTCTAGGGCCAAAAAAATAAAGTTCATTATTATCTCACAAAACAAAAATTCTAGAGGCTCCAGGTCCTTCTCTGGCACCTCATAAGGCTGGTTGGTGTCCCTGCCACCCCTCCCTCTTCCAAAGCCACAAGATGGTGGCCACTTCTCAGGCACTAGCTTCCCATAAGCCCAACAAAGGCAGACAAGGAAATTCTTTTCACTTGCGTCGTTTCCTTAGTGAGGCCTTTAGCAGGTGGATGCTCCTGTCCATTGGCCTTGGTTGGCTCTCAGACCCATGACCTAGCTGCAAGAGAGGCTAGGGAATGGATGTCTGGTGTTTTCAGCATCTGCAGTGGGAGGCAGTCTCTACTAGCAAGAAAGAAGGGGCAGAGGGGAAGCTGTAGGATGAACAATCAGTAGTGTCAACAACATCACTCAGAGAAGCAGAAGAGGAGAGATGCCAAAACTGCCAAGAGTTCCAAGTACGCTTAATTGAGAAGACTATTTTATATATAAACTATTTCTGTTCTTCATGTTGGTTGATTTATTTGACTAGAGAAACTCCGGGGGCAGAAATGGTGATGATGTCAATCTGTCCATTCTGTGACATGAACCTGATACTGACAGTTAACGTTTACAAAGGCATTCTGCAACCTGCACGTGAAAGCTGTCACAAACACCGAGCACACACACACTCCTTTGTACTGAATTCTCTTTCTTTCCAGTTATATTTTCCTGGTTTATTAAATGCACTTGCATTTAATAATAATGACATCTGACACACAATAAAATTGTTGCTCAGAAACTCTGGTGCCTGAGTGGCTAAGTCGGTTAAGCGTCTGCCTTCGGCTCAAGTCATGATGTCAGGGTCCTGGGATCGAGTCCCACATCGGGCTCTCTGCTCAGTGGGTAGTCTATTTCTCTCTCTCTCCCTCTGCCCCTCCCCCCTGCTCATGCTCGCTCTCTCTCTCTCTCTCAAATAAATAAAATTGAAAAAAAAAGAAATTCTGCCGTAGGTCTTCTTTTGCCAAATAATTGCTTAAGCAATAAAAGTTGTCTTGGGTTAAAGCTTACAGTAAAATATCATAAAGGATGAGGTGCTATTATTCTTTTTCAATTAAAGAAGAAATATAAAAGTTTTTCATTGTTTGAAAGAGGACAGAACAAACATTTATCAAGTTCCCTCTCTATGCTATACATTCTTGCATGTAACCTCATGGACCTTCACAACAACTCTGTGTGTGTGTGTGTGTGTGTGTGTGTGACATATGGGATATGTATGTGTATGTGTGTCATTTGGGATACGTACATGGGGGGGTATATGTGTGCTTGTGTGGTGTGTGTGGTGTGTGTGGTATATGGTTAGTATGTGTGGTGTTTATTATGTGCATGTGGTATGAAGTGTGTGTGGTGTGTGGTATTTTGTACATGTGGTGTGCATGTATAGGTGGTGTGTGTGTGTGGTGTGAATAGGTGGTGTGGTGTGTGTATCTGGTGTACATGTAGTATGTGTCATTTTTAGTGTGTGTAGTATTTATGTGTAGGTAGTGTGGTGTGTGTGTGTGGTGTGTGTGTCTAGGTGGTGTGTGTGTGGTATTTTATGTACAGGTGGTGTGTATATGTAGGGTACATGTAATATGTGTAATTGTTATTGTGTGTGTGTGGTGGGTACGTGCAGGTGATGTGTGTGCGTATTGCTGTCTGCCTCGGACAGTGAGGGTGCTGATGCTCAGGACAGCTTACACCATTCATTAGTGGTAAAGCCCAGATTCAAGCCAGGTTTACTCATGATTTTTTACGACCCCATTCTGCCCACTTCCCAGATAGTGTAGATGCTTAAATGACTGTGTGGCATTCCATCAAAGATTTGGAGTCCCTTATAAGACTAAGTCCCAGGGTCAAGGGTAAGTGTATCAGTTTGCTAGGGCTGCCATGACAAAGTACCATAACCTGAGTGCCTTAAAACACCAGATACTTGTTCTCTCTCAGTTCTGGAGGCCAGAGGTTCAAAATCAAGGTATCAGCTGAGTCGGTTCTTTCTGGAGGCTCTGAAGGTAGGATCTGTTCCAGGCCTTTTCCTGGCTTCTGGTGACGGCCAGCAATTCTCAGCGTTCTTTGGTTTGAAGACTCCAATCTGCCTCAGGATTCACACGGCCTTGTCCTCTCTGAGCAGCCTCCCTTCCCCTGAGGACACTAGTCATTGGATTTAGAACCCACTCTAATCTTCTATGACCCACACTAATTACATCTGCAAAGATCTATTTCCAAATAAGACTACATCCTGAGGTTCTGGGGCAGGGGGACATGAAATTTTTTGGAGGGGGATGCTGTTCAATCCAGTATGATGAACTTGAGTAACTGAGAAATTGAAAGAATTGGACTTCCACCTGGCATATGAGCAGTGAGGAAACATCTAGAAAGGGCAATGTGACATCTGGTCTTCCAATTCTTTCAACAAATGCCTATTGAACACCTATTAGGTTTTCTAAGCACTGGGATCTGACAGTGAACAACACAGAGAAGGTCCCTGGCCTCTCCAGCTTCCATATTTATTCTGTGCTTTGTTCCCTTACCTTCCAGGGCTAACGGGACAGGTGACATGTGTGAGCAGGTGTGAGCCGGGGCAAGATTTCCCCAAGAGATCTTCCTCTCCTTCACGCTGGCCCGGGATAGAGACCAACCATCATCGTCACACATGGTCACAACCCTCCTCGAGTTTCACACAACACTCTTAAAGCACATTACCCTATTTAATTCTCTCAAAAACACTTGGACATGGTTATTATTTTTGCCTTACCCACGAAAACAGTAAGTAAGTAATGAAGCTGGGACTGGAATATAGGTCCCCCATTCTTACACCTTTGTTTCTTTTCCCCAATGCCTTTGCAGCCAGACAGATCCAGTTTTTACGGGGCTGGAAACTTACACCATCGGGGCTGGGGAGGGTTTCCTTAAGAAAATGAATACAAAACTACCAATGCAAATTATCCCACATGAAATCGATGTGTATTTGCAACAATAAAAAGTCCTAATAAATCACACATTTTTAAAAGCCTTAGAATGTCCAGAACCTAAGATAATATTTTCTTTTTTTTTTTTAAGATTTTATTTATTTGACAGAGAGAGACACAGCGAGAGCAGGAACACTAGCAGGGGGAGTGGGAGAGGGAGAAGCAGGCTTCCCGCCAAGCAGGGAGCCCGATGCGGGGCTCGATCCCAGGACCCTGGGATCACGACCTGAGCCGAAGGCAGACACTTAACGACTGAGCCACCCAGGCACCTCAGTGTTTTCATTAGTTAACTCCATGACATACCTTTAGTTGTCTGAGGGCCTTGTTATGTGGCACTGACACTGGGAGAAAGTCCAGCCTAGCAGCGGAGCCCATGTCCCCAAAATGAGACAACAGACAACTGGTAAGCAGCTGGCAGGGGCCGCCTGGCACCTGAGGAGGTTGCCTTAAAAGGAAAAGCAGTATGGCCCCAGGCAAGTTCCTTACCTTGTGAGCTTCTGCTTTCCCACCTGTAAAAAGGGGACGAGAACCCCTGCCTGCCGGTGCACAGACCTGGCCCTAGGCAGACCCTCATTGCTGACTGTCCCTCTCCTTCCCCCTCCCCCACAGTTGGGGGAATCCAATGGGGCTGCCCTCACCACAGGAACGGGTACAATCATTGTAGGTCCAGTGTCTCCAAGCCCACCCATCTGGCCTGGTCAGGCCCTGGCAAAGAACTCTTCAACCTTCCTGGGGTTCAGATATATCCCCAACAGAGAGAAACCCCTCTCTTCCTCTGGTTGGGAACCTTGGGGCCTTCCTTCCACTGAAGAGGTGTAGACCTCATAGGATTTCATGAGTCTGTACCACAGATGAACAGAATCGAGACTTTTTTCTTTAATCCTTCCACCATTTGACTCTCTAGATTCCAAAAGCACATATTCATTGTTAAGAGCAACAACAATCTTGAGAGACTAGTCCAACTCATTTGTGTTGCAGGTAAAAAAAATACTAACCTGTACCTGCGACCAAATACTGGTTCTACTGAATCTTATTTCTACAGGTCCTTGTGCTTCTTTAGGGATAATTACGATTTGCCACACAAATCAATGAGTTTTAAGCTTCCCATATAATATGCATTTAATAGGAAACTTCTAGAGAAATGTCTGAGCTCAATAGACAGCTTGAGCACATTAGGCTCTCAGGCAGGTCATTAAAGGACCCAGTTTTGGCTGTGTGGGTGCCGCCACCAGCCGCTGTAGCTTGGAACCCTGTCAAGTTTCCCCCAGAAGAGCAGTCACCTGAGTACCTACTTGTGATACACCTCAAAAAGAAACTGGAGCTCAGAACATGAATAAAAGTCATCTATATCGAAAAAGATCATAGGAGGAGAGAAATCACTGTGGAGGAACCAGCACAAAATTCTACCAAATGATCAGATGCTTAGGCCAAAGACATGTCCAAATGCCCCTGGTGCCTTGCCTTGAGGCACTCTGGCTGGGCCTCTGCAGCTGACTCATGCAGCTGTGAGGCAGAAATATCCACCTCGGGGCGCCTGGGTGGCTCAGTTGGTTAAGTGTCTGCCTTCGGCTCAGGTCATGATCCCAGGGTCTTGGGATCGAGCCCCGCATCGGGCTCCCTGCTCAGCGGGGAACCTGCTTCTCCCTCTCCTTCAGCCCCTCCCCCCATTTCCCACTTGTGCTCATGCACTCTCTCTCTCTCTCTCTCATATAAATAAATAAAATCTTAAAAAAAAAAAGAAAAAAGAAATAGCCGCCTCACTGCCAGAAGCTCTCTCCTGGTGCCTGTGCAAGGATGAGCAAAGGGATCCCAGCAATGTCTTTGTGGAGTCTCCCCTTATCCAAGCAGCCCCCCAGAGTGGGAGGGGGCACCTGGAGCAGGCTGCCAAAAGGCTACTTGTTGGAACCTTGGATTAAACACACCCCCAGATTCTTTTGAATATGAGGGCTTGGGCCCCTTTGCTCAAGCAGGTAGTCTGGGGAGGAAGAAGGTGGGAGGGTGACCCTCAAAGATGGTGGGTTTTCCCTAGTGTGTGGAGAAGGCCGAATGCCACCAGGTGAGTGGTGGCTGGAACGACTTGGTGTCCTCCAGGACAGGTTCCTCCCCAACCAGCAGGTGAGGGAGGCCTGGTCTGAAGGAAGTGATAGTCAACCTCTTCCCCCGGTCCCCAGCCATGGCCCCCAGCCCTCATAGGTGAGCCCATGTCTTCCCCTGTGTGTGTGGGCCTCCTCAGGCCTCTCCTAAGCAGAGAAGGCTTTGTTCTCCACTGATTCCTGCCTTCTCTTCTCCTCCCTCACCTTGTGTCTGAAATAGGTAAGACAAAATTTAAACTGCCATTCCCCATTGCAGACTGAGCTCCCACTCCATGGAAGGCCTGCCCTAATCACTGGAGCAGTGAAATGGGCAGCAAGGGGCCCCCTGGGGGATAAAATCCTGGCCTTATTCTCTAGGAACCTGTTGGGGTCAAAGGTTGAAATAATAGCACAAGGCACTAAGTCCGAGAGTCATGTGAGTGGTGACGTGGACTTGCCCCACTGACCACCCCCCTACCCCCCGCCCCAAGCCATTCTGCAGTGAGAATTCAGGGATGTGCATGAGGGCCGCATGGCCTCCTGGAGCACGCTGGACCAAGAGCCAGAAGACCTCCGCGCTAATAAGGCTGTTTGGACGGGTGGTGTTATGATGGGTGAGTCACTCAGCTCAGTGATTTCCCCATGGCATGCAGGCAGGCCAAGTCCCACAGTCACTAATGGACAGAACAACGGTCGGGATGGTCAAGAGATCTCAGATCTCCTCCTCGCTCTGCCAACAACACTGGCGTCTTGTATCCTCAGCCTCCTGGACCTCAGCTTCCTCATCCATAAAATCATGGCGTGATGGTCTCTCAGGCTTTCCAGCTCTGAAATTCCAGGAAGCTCTAATGAAATAATGTATATGGAAGCTATAAAAAATTACATGTTGGTAAGGCATTATTATGTTATTAATACCTCTGGCAATAAAGATTTTGTAGAGGAAGTGAAACGTGAACTTGGCCTTGAAGGAGTAGTAGGGTTTGGATTGTGTACCAAAGTGTGTAAAGGGCAGGACAGGTCAGCTGAGACAAAGAGGGAGAAAGAAGTGATCAAGCAAAGGTCCTCTAGGAGGACAAGCTGATGACCTATAGGGGGCCGTGATGTGAAGGTGGGGCTCATCAATGACATCCCCCTGAGACAGGGGCTCAGATAGCAGCATCACCTTCGAAAAATGCATCAGGGGCCACATTTCCCAGTGGCTAAGTGCCGTGAGCATAACACAAACCCCCTTCCAAAAAGAAGTCTGAGAAGAGTTTGTGATTTTTGGTCAACTGTCCTTGAAAGCTTTAACCTCACATGGAGCCTTCTTCTGAATATGCCAGAAGCTCCCCTTTCTTGGGGTATTGGAAACCACTTCTCTGATCACTGAGCAGCCATGGCATGAAGGACTACTTTTAACAAAGTCCATTTTTAAGTGCTTGGCATACAGCACTGAGAATTCCCCAGGCCTCACTGGCACTGAAGAAGTCACCAACGGTGTTGCTAACATTGACTTTGAAGTTGTCACTGCAAGGGGAAGCTGTCTTTGGTGTGGGAGGCGCTCACATTTAATTATCATTCACAGACACTCCTTAAAACTGTTCCGGGATGCTTCAGCTATTATTCTGGTTGCTTCTAAAATAAAGTCTTGTGATTATTTTGTGTGTGTGTGGATGTGTGTGTGTGTGGATGTGTGTGGATGGCCCGCAAGGATAACTGTCTTGTTTTATGAAGTTGGTTTATCGAAAGATAATCACAGAGCTCAACAGAAGAGGCAATGCTCTCTTCCTGAGGAGCTGTGAGTAAGCTTGTTGTAGAGAGGGAGCACTAGTGACCGCGTCTGGAGGAGTCTGGTGCATTTCTGGGCAGTGACCATCCATCTGATGTCACCAGCCAAGGAACACAGGCTTCGGGTTGTCACCCCTGGAGACAAAATGGCTTTGCAGCCCCGGGATGTGGGGGCTTTGTCTCCCAGCACCCCTGTCTGCTTCCCAAGATTTCTTAGGCCCCTTGGTCACCAACCACCTGAGCGAGAGCTGTTTGAGCTGCTGTTGACATTGTCTTGGGAAAACGCTCACTCAGGTTCAGCCAACTGGGGAGGAGGGAGGTGGGATCTGTTTAGGCCCCCTCTCCCTGACATCAGCCCACAGCGCAGCCGGCCGTGGGCAACGGGGCCCCCAATCTCAGGCGGTGATATGCTTTGACACGTAGAACAGGTGAGCAGGACCGTGTGACTCGAGGCAGCAAGCACACAGGTTCAAACGATGAAGGACCCATTTCCAGGGCCTCGTGGTTATAGCAGACGCTAACGACCGTGCAGAGCTACTTCTCGGGCTCTCTCACAGGGACATGGGCAGACCTTCGGCACCAGTGCCCAGGTCCCACCTTCCCAGGGATGTCTGTTTCCAAAACTTCCCATGATGTCATCCTCATTTTAAAGCGGTGTGTAGAAACATAGTGGCAATGGTTTATACTGAAAGTGCAAGATGATGGCGAACAAGAGTTCTGAGTCTCAGAAGCCCTGGCCTCCCCTTGTCCTACCATTCCTAGCAAAGCAAAGCTGGGGACCAAGAAAAAAATGCAAGGAGAAAGAAAATGTGGAGGAACAGCCCAGACTGCCCTCATGAACTTGGCATCAGGCGGCTGATTAAGAGGAGCTGAGACCTCGTCATTAGAGTAAGCGTCTGTTTCTAACCCAGGTGCCCGGAGCTGGCCAGCCCCAAGGAACCCGTGTCTTGTACGACTGACCACGTGGAGAAGCTCCTTATGTGTACAGACCTGATTATGGACTAGCCAAACCTGGTCAGTCCACCGATAGCATTTATTTGGTGATTAGGGAATGCAAAAAAAAAAGGCAGGTCTGTTCGGAAGGTGTCAGAGAGTCCAGTGCCAAGGAAAAGCTTTTAAGATGCCATGTCATGTACTACTTTTTAGTTTCTTCAAGCCAGAGCTAGAGGGAGGGACCAACCGCCATTCAGAGGTCAGAGCCCTCCCCCCCTCCCTCTCTCAACTCCCGCCCCCCCCCCCCCCACTTTGTGGCCCTGGAAATTTCTACCATCTGAAAAATCCAATTATGTTGTCTCCAGCCAGCGAGCATTAAAGTGAAAGCATATTGCCTGGGAAGGAGTGAAGAGAGGAACCCATTAGCCGTCACCATTGCTTCGGCCCCAGTGAGTTTGTTAGGGAGGGAAGTGAGGCTAGGAAGAGAGAGGACAGGGCTGCCTGGGGGCAGCTGGACCAGAATGAGGGAAGGAGGGAAAAGCCTGAGTGGCAGCCAGCACTGGGTGACACAGGAACGGGGTGCTGCTAATGGGGAGGAGGAGAAGGTGCTGGAAGCAGACTCACCTACTTCATGGTTTTGCCTAGAGCCAGCCCTGCATTTAACTTTCCCAGAAATAAACCTGTCAGCAAAGCAGGCCAGGGCTGTTTGTATTTGCTGGGGTTTGCAAAAGCCCACGCGCTGTGGCTAGACCTCTTGGCCTACACGTCACCTCCCCTCTCAGGTGAAAAATGCCTCAGGCTTGAGCGGGGGCTGTGGCCAGGGCAGCTGAGAGCCCCGAGCCTCTGGCCCAAGGTAACAAATGTCCATTTCCAGCTGAATTCCTGCATCTGGAGCATGTGAGCAATTCAGCACATTTCCCGAGACACAAAGGCTTCCGCCGTTTCGACCTTTCGGGACTTGCTTAGACCTCAGTGAGCCTTTTTTTACTGTTGAGAATTCTGCTAATTCATCTCTTTGCATTTTTATTTAATTTTCTCTGAAAGGGGAGAAGAAACCATCCTGTCCGTACCTGAATAAGGCCAGATTCCTCTTTCTTCACAGGCATTCTTAGCTTCCCGACCGGAGCCCCAGCTCCAGTCACCTTTTGTTTAAAAGGACTGCCCTTTTTGAACAAAAAGTTTCCGGAGGATAAAATCAAACAAAAGCAAAAGAAGAAAGCCACTAGACATGAAGTGACAGCACCTCGGGCCCGTGCCTGACAGGAGATTCTGAGCTCTGCGGCCTCCTTCAGCCTGGTTAACCTCTCTGGGCTTCGGTTTTCTCATTTATAAAATGGAAGATGCACTGCAAGGTTGTTTCAAGCTTTGAAATATTGGATTCTAAGATTTTGGGACTACAGTAGAGCTTCAGATCTGATCCTTTCCAAATAACAATGGTATCCCTCCCCAGCTGGACTGAAGAGAACCTCTAGAAATGTATTGTTCCTTCAATACAGAGCCTGCCGTCCTTCAGATGACACCTGATATATCGTCTTTCATGGTATACCATTTATATAATCTTCTCAAGTCTTCTAATCAGTCCAACACAAAACCTAAGAGTACAGTATTTACCATACCACACCCAGGGAGAGACCCAGATGGAGTCCCTCCAGACAAGAAAATGAAGGAAGAGAACAGAAAGAAAAGGAGATTTATTGATCTCTCCAGAAGGTTGCTTGCAAAAGGGAAAAGGTACATGGGAGAATTTCCTTCTAACTTGCCTCTGAAATAGACCCAAACGAATGGATTCTTCCCCCACAAGGCATAGCTGTAAGAAGTTTTGCCCCATCTTATGCCTCTGTTAGGAGAATAGAAAAGTCGGTAAGTAGTGTGATCATAACCAATGGTTGAGATGTTGAGGAGGCTGCCTTCCGTGTTCATTTCTCCCATGTCTGATCTAGCTTCCAGAGTATGCTTTATGGTCCACAGCACTCACCATTAATTATGTATAAAATGTAAATATATAATGCCTTGGATCAATGTGATAAACCTCTTAACATGATAGTAAAGAAATCTGCACTGAATGACATAAATTGCGGGAGTCTTGCCTAATGCGATTGGCAAACACGTCTGCCAAGACTTTGATTGTATGGAGTCTTGATGCCAATATGTCTTAATGGGTCTTTCCTCTAGGAAGAACTGACTGAGCCAAAGAGGAAAATAACAATTGATTACACTTGTTTCTCTTTGCAACTTTACAGTGTTAACTGGTAGCCCTGGGAATGAATCTAGAATAATTCCACACATAACTATAATGAAATGGACAGCACTTTTGCCTACTTAGTAATCGGTTCTCCGTTTTGTACCATTGCTTTGGAGATGGACATCTTGAACCACGGTGCCAGAGGCATCTCCTCTCCGAATACATTCCGATCCTGAGAGCAATTTTTTTGAGGCGAATGGCAAGCACAGTTCAAACAGTATGGTTGAAGAGTCAGGGAATAACAGTGTGAGATGCAAGCCAATTCCTTTATTAACATTGTGAGTTCCAAGGCAGTGATTGGAAAACATTTTTAGTCCACAAAATCCTTCTTCAAACACAATCTAATGCAGAAACCCTGGACATCAAATAGAAAAGAGGAGAAGCTCTGGTTGAAGGAACCTTCGGGAGAACGGCCAAGGTTGGGGAGAGGGAAAGCTTTACTTGAATTTGGTTTGTTCCCTGGGGCACTTCTGTAAGCCCTGAGATTCTGTGAGTGGTTTGAAAAATCTCTGATCATAGGAGTTTATCACTTTGGGCCTATGGTGCTTTCAGGGCAGCAAAAAGAATGAAACTAGCCTTGATTCATTTTGCTTGGAAAGCTGAGAACAAACCAGTCTAATTTTTAATTTAATACACAGAAACACAGAAACAAAAGGAACATTTCAGAGATTATCTCACAAACTGACTTCAATTGGAGCCACCAAAAGCCTAAGTTTGAGTTTTTAGTAAGTATAACTTGGAGGAAGAGTAAGGATACAATTGTAATGCAATGATGTGCCAAAGCTGGCTCACCCTGGCTAATGAAAGCTGTTAGGTTTCCAGGAACTTCCCAAGACGATTGTTAAACCCTGCCATTATTAAAAATTAAACTATGTATCCAGCAATCACATTCCTTGGTATTTATCCAAGCGAGTTGAGAACCCTATGTCCATACAACAGCCCACACGCAGATGTTTATAGAAGCTTTATTCATACTTGCCAAAACTTGGAAGCCACCAGGATGTCCTTCAGTAGGTGAATGGAGAAATAAACTGTGGTACATCCGGACAATGGAATATTATTCAGCACTAACAATAAATGGGTTATCAAGCCATGGAAATGCATGGAGGAAACTTCAATGCATATCACAAGGTGAAAGAAGCCAGTCTGAAAAGGCTGCTTACTGTATGAGTCCAACTGTATGACATTCTAGAAAAGGCAAACCTATGGAGGCAAGAAAAAGATCAGTGGCTGCCAGGAGTCAGGGGAGAGGGAGGGATTAATAGGCCAAATACAGAGGATTTTTAGGGCAGTGAAACTCTACTGTCTGATACTCTAATGATGGATTCATGTCATTAGGTATTTATTAAAACCTAGAGCATGTACAACCCCAAGAGTGAACCTAATGTAAACTATGGGTTTTGAGTGATGATGTGTCAGTGTAGGCTCAATGTAGGTGTGCCACTCTGGTGGGAGGTGTCGGCAATGGGACTGCTGTGCGTGTGTGGGGGCAAAGGGTATACAAGGAATCTCCGTACCTTCCCCTTAGTTATGCTGTAAACGTAAACGTGCTCCAAAAATTAACCCTATTAAAAAATTCAACTCTATAAATTCCAGTTAAATGAAGTATACTAACAGCAGAGGTAATAAACACAAAAGTCATCACTTCCTTCTTCTTATATATTATTATTATTTTGGTTATTAAGTTTCCTTATATGTATTACACCTGTACAGCGGAATTATACTCTCTTAAGTGGCCTCCATTTGGTAGCCTAGAATTAAATCAGCCATGGTGTGAGTACTCACACAATGGAAATCACTGCATACAGGACCTCCCCCCCGCCCCCCCCCCGCCCCGAGTTGGTTATTAAACATCTACAGCACACCACTAATACTGTGTATAGTTACTGGGCTCAGATAGTAGGATCGGTAACACATATATAGCTGAAGATATTGATCCAGGTAGAGCTTTTGGGAAAAGATTATGGACACAGACTTCATATATGATTAAACTAAGTGATTCACTCTAAAGTCATCCAAGCGCTCTTTAAAATGGTTCCAAGAATTCCCTTTTCTGGAAGCCGGGAACTCCAACCAATCTCAAGAATTAAATCACTCAAATTTGAAGAAGAAAAATATGCCTCGGGAGCAGCTCTCTTACCATCAGAATTACAGAGATCTTGTTCTGAGTGATAGAACCTAATTGCAGACCTGTTTACTATAATTAAGTCTATCAGCATGGTTTGCTCCTGATGAAAATAAAGTTTGGTATATTACATCTTTTGCAAAGGGAGTCTTTTATCTCCCTTGAATTACAAATCTATGATTCAATAAGAGTTCTCTTCAAAACATGATTTTTTCTTCTCAAAGATATGAAGGACATAGGGGTGCCTGGGTGACTCAGTCGGTGAAGCGTCTGACTCTTGATCTCAGCTCAGGTCTTGATTTCAGGATTATGAGTTCAAGCCCCGCATTGGGCCCCAGGCCAGGCGTGGAGCCCACTTAAAAAAAATATGAAAGACTTAAAAAAAAAGAGAATATCACCCACAAGAAAGAAGCTGGTTGCAGACCCCATTATTTCACCACAAACACTATTATATCGTGGTTCATCTCAAGATGGTTTAAACATGTCTGAAGAAGGCGTCTGCCTTCCACCGGCCTCCATTTCCATCCGTAAACTCTGCGATTTTGAAGTAGAGTGCAAGGTGTCAGTGCCCCTTCCGAATTAGTGTGGTGGGGCGACCCCGCAAGTCAAAGATGGGGGCGATCTCGCTTGGAGCGACTTCCCCCAGCCCTGGCTTGCCTATCGGCATCACTGAATGGGGTGGGGCTGGGGGGAGGCTTAAAGAAGTACTGAAGTCCAGACTCCATCTCCAGAGATTCTGATTTAATTGGTCTGAGGAGGGTCAAGGGCATCATTAAGCTGTGAAGGCTCCCCAGGTGATTCTAATATGCATGGAGGCTTAAGAACCACTATTTGAACCTCTAGAAAAGTCATTTGATGCTATTGATGTGAATTTGCTATTTGTCCATCTGATCCTTAGGGGAGCGAGTCAGATATGCTCCTTCTTTCCGATGACATGATTTCCATGACTTTGGGTTAGTTAATAAAAATTGGAGTGGTTCCACAGGAATGATATCAAACAGAATCACTGTGTTTGTTAGACAATCTCCGATGTTGAAAGGGTCTGTTTTGCAGCTACTGAGCAAGGGTACCCTCAACCACCTTCCAGGTCGTTCTATGATTACGCTTCATTCTGCTTGGTATCCTAGCAGTGTCTTGAGTGTGACCCATTTTCCAGGCCAGATCTCAGTTTCCTACCAATTCTGTGAGACCAATGTCTTTCAAAAAATAAAAATAAAAAAAAGCTTTTCCCCCCTTCTTTTTGCTTAAAATAGTCAAAGGCACATTTTGTTCCTTGCAAGAGAAAAGATTCCTAACTGATGCTTTGTCATACCCCTAAAGGAAGCAGAAAAATGTAACTCATTTTTGTAAACATTTTTAAGCCTAAGAACATGAAAATTCAAGAAGAAAAAAGTTGGAAGACTTGCCCTACAAAACTAAGTATTATAAGCTATGTACAAAAAGATCAGTGGAATAGAACTGAGAATCTAAAAGCAGACTCAAACATATGGAAACTCGGGGGTGTAGTAGAGGCAGCATCATACATTGGAGAAAGGATGGACTACTTAATAAAGAGTGCTTGGGAAAATTAGCTATCAATGCAGAGAGAACAGATTATTTCCAGATGTATTAAAAACTCCGAATGCAATCAACAAAACTAAAACATTTGGAAGAAAATATAGGAAAATATTTGTATGCCATTAGGGTAGGAAAGTATATTTTAAAGTGAGAACAAACACACCCGATACTGAATGGGAAGGGCTGATATACTTGATTACAATTAGGTGAAAAGTGGGGCACCTGGATGGCTCAGTCAATTAAGTGTCTGCCTTCCAGATCATGATGGTCCTGGGATAGATGCCCATGTCAGGGTCCCTGCTTCTCCCTCTCCCTCTGCTCCTCCCCACCGCTTATGCTCTCACTCACTAGCACTCTCTCAAATAAATAAATAAAATCTTAAAAAAACAATTAGGTGAAAAGTTTTCCATGACAAAATACTATAAAGTAAATGAAAGGACAAGCCACAGTTAGGAAAAGATTTGTAATTCATAGAACGAAAAAAGGACTAGGACCATAGTATACATTAAACAATTTCTACAAATCAATAAGATATGAACAGACCGAGAGAAAAACAGGCAAAGGATATGAAAGGGCAAAATGCAGAAAAGGACGACTGTGTAGTTCGTAAATATAATGAAGATGTGATCGTTCACTAGTAATCAGGAAAATGTCCATTAAATAACAATGAGCTATTTTAGAGCCAAGAAGTATTGACAAGGATGTAGAGAAATGGGAACTCTCAAACTGCTGACAGAAGTACAAATTGTTTTACCACCTTTAGAGAGTAACTTGGCAACATTTGATGAAAGCGAAGGTGTTGGATGCCTGGGTGGCTCGGTCTTCTGCCTGGGCTCAGGTCATGATCCCGCATCCTGGGATCGAGTCCTACATGGGGCTCTTTGCTCAGCGAGGAACCTACTTCTCCCTCTGCCTGCCCCTCCCCATGCTTGTGCTCGCTCTCTGTCTGGCAAATATATAAATAATAAAATCTTAAAAAAAAAAAAAAGGAAAGAAAGTGAAGGTGTGCATATGTCCCAGCACCCAGCAGGGGCGCATTTATGGTTCTGTCCTAGAGAAACTCATATAGGCAGGATGGAAGATGTGTAAAGTTGTTTGTTGTGCGTTGTTTGTATCAGCAGAAGAAAGGAAAAATCAAAAAGTCAATCAATAGTGAATGGATAAATTGTAGTATATTTATGTAGTGGAATACTATATATACTATCTGGGAGTGAAAGTTAATAAACTCAAGGAAACATACTTCATCATGAATGAATGGCAAAACATAGTGCCACGTTAATAGGGGAAAAGCAAGTTGCATTGTTCAAATCAATACCAATTTTAAATTACTCCAAACAAAAGTATCTATAGGAAAAATACAAAAACATGGTCAGGAAGAATACTCAGTAACTTGGGGATCATGTTTACCTCTACTGAAGGAAGGAGGGGAATGAGATCAGGAAGCCAAAGGCAATTGAAATACACCTGAAATTTCTGTTCCAATCTGGGTGATGGTATGGTGATGTTATTTTCTATACTAGTTTGTCATATTTTAAATATTTTTGTTAATAACAGCCCAACTTCACGTTTTTTCCCTTTCAACTAGGATACCGTTTTCAAATTTCTCATGCCCAAATGGGTAATTATTTTCATTACCTGCTCTGAGGATCTTCACCCTATGTTATTTCTTGCTTCAGGTATGAGGCCCTGGACCACACGCCCTGGTAATCCCTGGCCAGGCTGGTGTGAGGGCAGGAGTCCATCGTACAATGACTAGCCCCTCTCCTCTTCACTCATCCTGGTATTCAACATCCAGTGTGCATGCGTGTGCGTACATCACTGTAAGCCTGGTGCTCTCTCCTTGTCCGCCTGTGTTTGCTCTGTCCTTGTATCTCTCACTGCCACCTACTCACAGCTTGATGTGTTGCTAGTTTACGTTTGTGCCATTTGTTTGCATGTACTCTTCTATTAGTCTGCAGTTGACCTTCCAGCATTTAGAGCCTGTCCTTCCCAGCATCTTGCTCTCTCAGCCACCAACTTTATGAACACTGTCGGTTTTGCTATCCATATCACTGAGGAGGCCATTCCTATCAGGATAGAGAATGGATGTCTATGTAACTCCTTCTCCATCCCCTACCTCCCCGAACATAGGTCAATAATCATCTATTGAGAATATTCCTCAGATACGTCCATCATGTGTGGGCTTCTCAGAGTTGTGAAATACAATATATTGCTGTATTTAAATCCCTGCCATCTATCTAACTATCTATCTATCTATCTATCTATCTATCTATCTATCTATCTATCTATCATCTATCATCTACCTATCATCTATCTATCTATCCATCCATCATCCATCTACCCACCCATCCATCCATCTATGTATCCATTTATTTCAGTGTCACACTACAGTAGCTAAAAAAAAAAAGTAACTGTTTTTGAGGAGAGACAGGTAGTAGAAATAGGTTTATTTAGAGGATAATAAAGATCACACATTTGGGTGTATATATTTCCAGATTTTGGACTATTTTTTTCCCTCAACAAAAGTTGTTGTTACTTCTGTGTAGAGTACCTTCAAAACTGCTTTTTCTCTGAATAATTTATTCCAGACGTCTTTTTCAGTCAATGACCTTGGGCCGCCATATTCCCAGCAGCACTTCGAGCTGGAACAGGCAGGCGTTCTCCAAAGATGGCTGTGGCATCCCTTGTCACCCATGGGCCTCCCAGGTTGCCCTCTCTCAGTATTTCTGCTTGGTTTGGGGCAGCAACAGTCTGCAAGTGGTGCGAACAGGGTTCAGACCTACACACTGAAGCAACTGTGCAAATGCGCACAAGGCTTTTGGTCTGGCTGAGGCAGGGCTGGGAGTCAAGAAGCAGGTCAGGAAGCTCTCCTCATACCATCACACTCTAGCGTGGGATGCTGAGGAATCGAACCCAAAACTGATCTCCCAGGCTGGTATAAAGATAGAAAGGTAGAATTTATTTCACATTTTATTAGATTGTGTAAGAAATTAAATATCTAGACATGTGCTAGTTAAGCCTCCACTTTTTCCTAGATTGGCAAATATTAAGGGTAGACCTGCACCTTCGTGTATATTATCTTTGTGCAACCAGTTCTCTGGCAATATTTCAAACTGAGTAGGAATTCATGGGTTTCTAGAATCAACATTCAGATTCACTGGTTGAAGAACCCCTGTTTTGGAATACCGGTACCGGAATCACACCTTACAGGTTACGTAGAGTTTTCAAATATACCTGTGGTTTCACCCAAAGGACAGTTGCTTTTCTCCTCTTTACACAGAAGGTGGTTTTGTGGTTCGATGGCTTGTCCCCATCTCACGTAGCCAGGTCTGCTCACCCATCCTCCAGCGTCCTTCTTAACTCTCCCCTGCTGCCTTATTTGTTCATTTATTTTCTCAGTGCCATCCTCATGCTGGTCTTTCTGGGGCTGAATATTCCAGGATGGCCTGCTTGGGAATTACTTGATGTCATTTCTAAAATGTCCTTATGGGCCTTCTTTCCTCCTCTAGTTGTGTGACTTGTGCAAATGGCTTTACTTCTGAACCCGAGTTCCTTCAGCATGTTGGGCCAGGGAAGCCACTCTTGCCCAGATCGTTTCCGTGGGGTTGTGCTTTCTCGAAACAACCTCCTGTGAGGCAGTAAGAAGCCAAAAATGGTTCTCAAAATCAGTGGCAGGATGGGGACACTAAAACACCATGAACTCCCTAGGTCCCAACAACAATATTAAAATATTAACAAAATGTAGACTTATTTGATCACTGGAGTGCTTTCGCTTCGTACCAGGCTGTTGACAGCAGCGTCATGATGAGATCTTTCTCATTATAAGCTTGCTAGACCGCGGCGGGGGAAGGCGGGGGTCTGTCTTCACCCTCTTCTTTCTACCTCACCACCTCCTCTTCACTGAAGGTTTCCTTCCCTTCTCTACACCCTGGCCCCTCTTTTTCCTCTGTTACTCAAGATTTGCTTTTCTCTCTTCATCTATCCTTCGGATCAGCCAGTCCTGCGTCTTTGTGCGACTATACTGTTGGAAGGACCTGCGAAACTCGGGTGGTTAGGGAGCAAGAGTGGCCGCTAACCCCTGTGCAGCTGCTGGATCTCCAAGCTCTGGGCGCACGGCTGCCACCCTAGACCCGGGACAGCCCTGCCCACAGGAGCTGTTCTCCACTTAGTTCTCTCTCTCCAACGGATGCTGGGACTCGGCATAGGATTCTCTTAACTTTTAACTCAGGAATCTGCTATCCTTGCCAAGGTCTGTTGCAGACTTAGTCCCCTTAACAGCTCCCTCTGCGCCCACAGCAGTGGTTTCGTCTCCATGTACAAGGATATATATACCTGGGCCTCTCTTCCAAATCCAGGGACCCAGCCCTGCGTCCAGACAGGCAGCGTGGGAATGCACTGGCCTGCCAGCTGACGGTTTGCAAGGTTCGCAAGATATTCCGGAGCCCTCTGAGGGGCGTTCCCCGTCGGCCCCTCCGTCCTGGGGTGCACAGTCTCCCAGCCCAGGCTGCCCCAGGAGGAGGACGTGTTGACCCTGTCATCACTCCCCCTGCCTCCTTTTCCCTCCCTGTCTCCCCACAGCCGACTCTTATCAGGCAACTGCCTCTTCAGTGCTGGTGCCTGTAAACCCCCCCACACCCCCCCAGGACTGAAAAGAGGATGCTGGAAACATGCAAAGGCTGAAGTTTGGGAGAAGAGAGGGCTGGGAGGGAGCCAGATTCTGAGTGGACAGTGTTTGGCTGACTTACTTGACCTTTGATCCAAGCCCCTGGGAAAGCTCACCCTCCTCTTTCATTTTATTTATGGCTTCATGCATGCTTCCTATTTATGTTAACTTTCTGACAGAAGCAGGCTTTTATCTGGCCAGATCCCGAAACTGGAGGATTCTATCCCCTCTGTGTGACCAGCTGCCACTCTGGCAGGCCTGTCTCTCCTCCTACATCTCAACCGGGTTTCCAGGTCTTTCCATTTGGGCTTTTAAATTTTAGAGATGCTGCGACATTAGGCGCACGAAACCGGCTGCGATGTGATTGTGGAAAATTCCGAATCGAAGCCATTTTCATCATTGTTCGCGGGGAGCAGCGCGCAGCTCCACTGTGATGAACGCTGGCTGGTTGCGCAGGCTTCGCGCGCGGTGAGGAAAATAGCAGATATGGGAGGCGGGCTTGGTGGCTCTCCAGAGCACCGGGCTAGGCTAGCCGTGCACCAGCTCACCGCGGTAAGATTCTCAAGGACGAGGTTTTTTATCCTCGCGGCATGAAAGGGAGGGAGGAGCCGAGGAAGCCGGGCGCCAATGTAGAAGTCAGGGTCTCCTGTGACAAATACAGGTGTCGCCCCACCTCCACCCATATCCGAAGGGAGAGCGTTCCCCTGAAATCTTTCATGAGCTTTGAAAATGGTATAAAGCGAAGAAGCAATTACGTGAATTTATATGGAAACTTTCTGAGTTTTCCCAGCCCCCAGCTATCGCCTCTCTGAGGCTTTTCTGATACCTTAGGCCAGATCTCGCTACAGGAGGCAGAAAACGATCGGAGATCAAGCCCAGGTGCTCAGAGACACGGCCCAGAGCTCTGGCCTCCGGCACAATGCCGAGATGCTGAGTGTGGATCCCCTGCAAGGAGCTCGGGGCGCACGGCCTGTGTGACAGCTCCAGCCAAAGCTAACACTCCACGCTATTGTCACTTTCTGTCTTTTTTCTTAGAAGCAAAAATCCTCTTTGGATCTCCTTTGGTTAGTGAAAACAGGGACCAATGTAGTAGGTCTTTCATAAACCGAAGTGGGGTAATGCAAACTTGGGGAAAGCGGGGGATCCCTGTAATGGCAAAAAGATATGAAACTCATATGGGAAGAGAAGGGCTTCAGTCTGACAGTGAATGAGCTCGGCCTGACCTCTGCTATAGCCACGTGGAAAGAAGGGAGACCGGACAGCCCCTGGGTCCTTCCAGAGAGGCACTAGGACCTTCTGGGACACAGCACTTTTGCCTCAGACACCACAGAACACAGATGTGAACTCATGACACCATCCTCTGACTAAAAGTCCCCAAATACCAAACCGGAGGTGTCCCTATTTAATTCGAAAGGGGATAGCTAAGCTTTCTGGAGTGGGCATTTAGGAATGCAGGCCTTTGCCAAAGGGCTGAAACCAGCCCTGGACACGGAAAGCTCTGGAAGTATTTGTCGAGGTCGGTGGGAGAAGAAGTTCCACAGACAAAGATGCAGCTCTTGCCAGTCAAGCCTGCCTCCTCTCTGGCCAAACACGGGACGGATGACTTTTTATTTGCAGAGAGCATTCGGCTGATTCTGTTATTTGCTTGCCTTACATTCAGGGCGCACGGGGCCCAGGCTGTTGGATAATCACCAAGTGTTCTTTTTCTCTTCTTGCGTGAGGTGGGCTCTCCCCATAGGGAAGCTGCCACCAGGTAGGAAGGAATCTGCCCAGTCATGCCTCACCTAGAATATGAAGTCAGAGACGAGACATAAGTTCTCTGAACAAAGAGGACACTCGATTGGGGTCCTTGTGCTGTCCCCCTGGTACTGTTTTTGTCCCGGTCCTTCCCAGCTCTCTGTTGTCTGTCCCTCCCTCCATGCTTGTGGGCAGCACCGGGGAAGTGCTGACCCTCTGAGACCACCCCTCTGGCACTGAGTCGTGTCTAAATCAACCGTCAAACTTTGCCCATTCTATCACTTGTGTTTCCCAAGAAGGGGATCAGAGATCAAGAGAAATATGGAAATTTGAAGTCAAGGGCAACAATAGAGAGACAAGAAAAAGTATCTGCAGAGATGACAACAAAGGGATGCAATAAAATGTGGGAAATCTGGTTACTGGGTCAAAGAAAGCTACAGAGAAACAGGAAGATAACGTGACCAAAAAAATTACAGAATAATCTTATTACTGTGGCCAAGGGGATGACACATGAGAGAGACATTGAAAATAATTGCATAGGTTGACACTTTGTGAACTATCAAAGGTTTAAAACATCTTAACATGTTTTAAGAATATTTCTTTGTTGTTGGAAATTATCCAGAGCTGTCAAAATATTTCCAAATCCCACCCATGAAGGGCATACCCAAATTTCTAACCCAGGTGACGTTTGTGAAACATGGCACGTGAAAACAGTCTTTTTAAAAGGAAATTGAATGCCTCTCATGTTTCACTCATAAAATTTCCATATGTTCTAGCAATCACGTGATACTAAATCCCTCAGAATGTGCAGGGGCTCAAGACTAAAGCTAATACAGCATTCAGAGTTTTAAATAAACATAGAACTTTGTAAAACAATATTATGATGGTTAATTTTCGGTCTCTAAGTTTATCTATCGGTCGTAAGGTTGGGGGCCTCTGCCTGCCAGGGCCTGTCCACCCGGAGTCCTGCATTGACCCACTCGCAAACCCAAGAACATGGGAGAGGAAGAATCTCCACTGGTCTTAACCGCTCCCTTGAAATGTATGGTGGCATTTGTACAAGTGCTTTTGGATTTCAAATCGGGGTGGGGGGGTGGGGTGGGGGGGCAGGCGGGCAGGTCCCATAGGAACACAACTCCAAATTAGGCTTTTAAAATCTGGTTTTAGGGCGCCTGGGTGGCTCAGTTGGTTAAGCGACTGCCTTCGGCTCAGGTCATGATCCTGGAGTCCCAGGATCGAGTCCCGCATCTGGCTCCCTGCTCAGCGGGGAGTCTGCTTCTCCCTCTGACCCTCCCCCTCTCATGCTCTCTCTCTATCTCATTCTCTCTCTCAAATAAATAAAATCTTTAAAAAAAAAAATAAAATAAAATAAAATCTGGTTTTAGAAACTGAAATGATGCTGCCTTGTCTTTGTTGTTTTGCTTATTAGGCAATTGTGTGTTAAGGAAGTGGAAGTAGAAATCACGAGTACAGTTTTTTCGATGCTATACATGGGACATTCAAAAGCTGTGCAGGAACCACACAATCCTTGTTATGCAGGATATCCTTTAGAGAAACAGTTATTCTTAAACTGGTCAAATTCTCCTACTTCCAGAACCCCCCATAGAGCATCTATGGAAAACAGTCGGGGATGAGCTTGCAGAGATAGAGGCCATCCTGTGGAATGCTCACTAAGATTTCCCACATGGTGGATGCTGGACTCATGGGCCTACCACCTTCCCCTGACAGCTTCTTCTTCTCCCCCAGATTGCTCAGCTTCCAACTTAGAGAAAAATGGGATGCAGCTTGGAACCCTAGATCTTTAGCCAATATGTTTACAGATGCTGAGCACTTGAGATTCTGCCTGGTTGGAAGCAAATCCCAGGAGCTAACGGCAGTCGTCAAGGATGAAGCAATGCAACCATATCATGTAGGCTCTTGGGTTAGGAAACCACAGGCATGAATCATATAAAATCATGGTTTATAGTTTTCAATACTATTTGCAAATATATAAACTTAAAGTTTATAC
Source organism: Halichoerus grypus (assembly GCF_964656455.1). Taxonomy (NCBI): domain Eukaryota; kingdom Metazoa; phylum Chordata; class Mammalia; order Carnivora; family Phocidae; genus Halichoerus; species Halichoerus grypus. The sequence goes on along the minus strand of NC_135721.1, from coordinate 83,594,623 downwards.
ATCCCAGCAATGAGCAAGGCCATCCAAGAGCAAATGTGCAAGATCTCTAAGTTGAGGGCGCCTGGGTGGCTCAGTTGTTAAGCAACTGCCTTCGGCTCAGGTCATGGTCCCAGGGTCCTGGGATCGAGTCCCATATCAGGCTCTCTGCTCCGCGGGAAGCCTGCTTCTCCCTCCCCCACTCCCCCTTGCTTGTGTTCCCTCTCTCGCTGTGTCTCTCTCTGTCAAATAAATAAAATCTTTAAAAAAAAAAAAAAAAGATCTCTAAGTTGACCTTTCTAAGACATTGCCCTTGGACATGGACAGGAAGCCTGGGCTATGCTTTTTATGAACAAGGCCTACATTCTGAAGACTAGCACAGTGCCTGGCCCAAAGCTAGTGTTCAATAATTGTTCAAAAAACTAAACTGGGGAGCTTCCTAGCTGGCCTAATGTGCTCCCTGTTCATTCTGTGCATTCCTACCATTATCGATCTCCTACTTGCATGTGAGTAAAATACAGACTTCTCAGTCTGGCCTTGAAAGCCCCTACTTCAGGCCTTGGAACCTACTATCTCTCTGATATATGCTTTCATGAATTCCTCAAGTATTTTCTGAATGTCGTCCACACACCCGCCATAGCACCTACAATGAATAAGCACCTGCCCGCAAGGAGCCTGCTGGAGCCAGTTTAATGGCAATCACAGTTTGGTGTAAAAGGGTAATGTGTGGAGGGAGGGAAGGATGGAGGGGACAGGTGGGCCTGGCACCATTTCGCCTACTCAAGATCACAGGATCTGACCCTGTTGGCAATGATTTATTTTTAAAATGTAGTGATAAACATACAGGTATACACTGTATTTATTATTCTTTACCCCATGTTTGTGTCTTAAGTATCCATTATATATATATATATATATATATATATATATATGTATATATATATATATTTTTTTTTAAGGATGTTGTTTTGCCTTCTTAGCATTCTCGGCTCTGTGCCTTATGCTTGCTGCTGTCTGTCTTTGCTGCGGGGAGAGCACTTCTGCGCCCAGCTGCCTCAGCCGGTGCTGGGTGGTGCTGTGCATTTTCTGCTTATGCCATGTCTACTTTGGGCCCACAAGTACTCTTTCATGAAATGAAGAAAAACAACAGCCCAAGTGTCTTCTACTCCATTCTGACCTTGTCTAGAAAGACTGTTTTATGGCCTGGTTCTTTGTCGCTTAAAAAGACCATGCCCTATGAATCATTGAATAAAGCCAATAAGATCTTTAGGAAAAAAAAAAAAAAAAGGACCATGCCTTTCAACAGTTTATAGCACAAAACTGCAGGAGCACTTTTAAGACAACTGATGGCCGTGAGAGTCAGGCTTCCCACCCCCCTGATGAGGGGTGAGGCTTGTCCAGACTGAAAATTGCTTTGTGGTGTGTCTGGTTTGGGTTCACTGTTTGTCTGGGGGCATGAGGAGGAGGATGGTTCATCTACCTTCACATGGCAGTCCTTCCATGTCTTGATGCCTATCTGGATCATTTGCATCTTCGTACCTTTCCTGAGGTGCAGCCAAGCACCCACATGGACGGCCTCACCAACCATCACAGGGAACTGTTGTGCTGGGGAGGTTAAGTTCTGGTGCATCATCTCCAGCACTTTCTTGTGCTTTTCAGCTTCGGCATCATAACAGTCTGATATTTTCCAGGCCGGTCTACAACCCTGATAAAGGTTTTGGGTCTTCCCCAGCTTTTAACAGCTCTAAGCTGAGCAGACACCAAGATGCCATTTAGATTGCTTTTCCTTTAAGACTTGTACTAATCTGCTCAGGCTGCCGTAACAAAATACCATAAAGTGGGTGGCTTAAACAACAGAAATTTGTTTTTCACAGATCCGGAGGCTGAGAAGTCCCACATCAAGGTGCCGGCAGACTTTGTTCCTGGTGAAAGCTCTCTTCCTGGCTTCACAGATGACTGTTGGCTGTGTCCTCAAATGGCAGAGAGAGACACAGCAAGCTCTCTGGTGTTTCTTCTTAGAAGGGCACTAATCCCATCACGGGGGCCCACCCTCAGGACCGTATCCAACACTAATTCCCTCCCGAAGGCTCCATCTCCAAATATCATCACATCGGGAATTAGGGTGTCAACACAGGAAATTTCCAGAGACCCAGTTGAATCCATAGCAAGGCTCACACCACCTTGGAGTTTTACTATTTCAGCTCGTGGGTGTTCACTTGTAAAGTCAGTCAGTCACAGCGGACACATTGCAACAATTTGTTTTGTCCATAGCTGTGGACCCTTGGAGGAAGGAGCTGGGCCTTCCCTTGCTGGTGCAGTTACTATGGAAGGGGATTATTGAGGGAGTGCGAGCAGTTCCAGAATCCGCATTGGCCTTTGTCCCTGCCTGATAGCCTCAGCTGTGTGCGTGCATTCGTGTTGGGACAGTGCTCTGGAAAACCATTTCAGCCACAGAAACTTCCGTCCAAATGAAACATGGTGTATATAAACCAGATGAACTGCTTTATTAATGCAGGATGCAAATATAGTAGCAACTATTTTTTTTCTAAGTAATTGCTCAAGCCCTCACCTCACATATTAACCAAAAAAATTCAGTGTATTTCTCGTAAAGCCTCCCTTACAAAAGAAAATGTATGCTCATGCACACACACACACACACACACACACACCCCAATATAGTTTCCAGGAACCCCAGGGTATCCACCCAAGATTGTGGCCTGGCGACTTGCTGGCCCTCAGCCTGGCCATTGCACACGGGTCTTGAAGAGTACAGGACCCACTTACCCACAGCTGCCAGGAGCCTTCCCAAGCACAGAGCTCTCCACTGACCAACCAGGATTTCAGGACACGACGATCCCCTCAGCCAAGGACACCCTCTCAGCGGGGCTCCTGCTGTCACTGTTCTGATTGCTCGGTCCCCCAACACTGGGACCACTTACACGGCCTTAAGACTGATGTCCTTTCCCCACCTGGGGCTCCACACCAAAGGTTCAGGCAGTTTTTCCTTTTAAGCCTACAAAACATGAGAGGTAGCTTCCCCTTCCACCCTCCTGAAGGCACTCCCCTCATTGTCTCTCTTTTGGGCAAGGTTGCCTTCTGTGACTCCACCACGATGGAGTAAGGAAAGACTCTCACAGATGATTCTCTGATGAGGCCTCCCACCACACCAGAAAGCCTGGTAAGCGTAAAGAATTAAATCCGGGTGTCTAGGAGTAGCTGAGAGGACTCATGGGAGCCCCAGGACTTCCTGGAGCAGAGTTTGACATCCACTGGCCTAGCTGATGCTCATGCTTACTGAACTGCTTAATGACAAGGTCCTCTGAGGCCCCTTCACAGTCCCTCAGGTCCTGGGAAATGACAAGAGTAGTGGAGAATGTAGTGTGCACCCAGACCTCACCAGCAAGCTTGGCCGCTGACCACTCACATCTCTGGGACTTGCCCTTGGCCTAAAGAAGCTGCCTTACCCAAGGTCATGCTCCTTCCCAGGGAGAGTAGGCATCCTAAGAATGGTCAGTGTGGAGGTACAAGGTCCCGCTCCCTGACCTTGACTTAGACCATCTCTAAGGGGCAACCCAGCCCCAGAGTTCCCTGTTTGAAGGTGTGGGGCCTCTGCTGCCCAATCCCACCTTCACTTCCCAGAGCATTCCCACAAAACCTCCACAAAAATCTCAGAGTCTCGGGGTCTGTTTCCAGGGACCCTGACCCGTGACAACTACTGATCATGGCACACCCCACACCTAGTCCCAACACAGTCACTGACACGTCTTCCACAACCAAAGACATTGGATTAAACAATGGAACGAGACTTATCTCTGGTCAACAAGGCCAGGATGTAAAGAAAACATACTTGAACTAAATCTGAAGATATTTGAAATTTGAGATAGAAATAGTTTTCTGGATCGAAATGGTTAAAGATGGCAGGTCGAACCCACACATTTCATTTCCTCTTCTTCCAGAGATCCCAATAAAATTATAGGAAAGGAATAAACAACAAATAAATGCAAAATTAATGAGGAGAATCACTAATAGACAAGACACTTCAACAGAACGCTGGGAGAAGGAAAGCAGATAGGGAGGTATAGGAAGTGCAGGTTGGCCTGGTTTCAAGGTAGAACAGCAGATGAAGGAGTCCAATGAGCCCAGCCGACCCTGTGGTTCAGGTGTGGACCCAGGTAGCTCTGGAGCAGGCATGGGACATGGGGCTGAGCACAGGAGATGGTCTCAAGGTTGTGAATAGGTCTGTCAACCTCACCATCCCTTTTCTTTACATGTTTCCACTGTTATTTAACTTCTTGAACCATCTGCATGTATTCCAGTTTAATAACAATGGAACAATATTTTAAGTAGAGAAAGATGACTGTTTTGAAGAGGATCACTTTTCACTCGTTCCTGTACCCCGTTTGGTCAGACAGGATCTCAAACAGGCCATATGAACGATGGCTGCTACTGGGTAGGTAGGGGTGGAGTTCTGCTGGACTCTCCCACCCCTCCTGGAGAGTCCCCTCAGACAGCTCTGTGGGAACCCTGGGACTCCAGGGAGAGGAGTTTGAAAACCACGGGCTAAACTACGGCAGTAGAGAACTAATCTGCTTTCGAGCAGTTGTGTCCCTCTCAGAGGAGGGTGGGTTACCATTTCCTGACCCCTGGCGGGGTCCTGGGCATGGGGTTAGCTGGACCGGAATTTCAGTGCGCCTCTACTCACCAACAGCCTTAGGGACCCAAGTTAAAGGGAAAAGCACATCCTAGAAGGATTCATGGGAACGGAGACCCTTGAGATTCTTGCGGGGTTTGTCACCTTCGGGAGCATTCTTCCAAACCCGCCAAAGGCAGTCTCCTAGCTCCAGGCAGTAACGCTGGAAACGCTTCAGGACACCGCTCTTGGGATTTTCCACTCTCGGCATCCTGTGGCTCCCAGAGTGCCACTGCAGAGAAGCTGGGGACAAGCCGCCTGGGAGGAAGGGGCGGCAAAAGAAGGCTTCCATGGTGATAAAGAGACAGAGTGATTTAGTGTGCGCCAATTCACAGATGGCCTGGGATGATTTGGAACATACTCAATCAGGAAAATTGGGGGAGCTGGGAACAGCGTGTCTGTATTTCATCCCGGAGAGAGTGTGGGAAAACAAGCGGAGTCCCCACCGAGCGTGCGATCCGTCTGCCTCCCAGGCAGCAGTGGAGAGACAACTAAGAGGAACATAAGAAAAATTGAGAGTGGAGATGCCCCCGATATTCAGCAAGCAGAGAAATCCATTCCCTTGGTGTAGTTAACAGTGTCCTCAGGTCAATGTTATACATGGCTTTTTCATAGCATTATTCTAAGGAAACTATAAAGGTTTGGTAAAAACAAACTGGAATCGGTGAGCGAGGGCCCTGATTATGGGGACAATTTCACTTCTGCTGATACTTTGTGTGTTCCTGTCTCCTCCATCTCTGTGTAGGGCAGAGTAGAACGTGGAATTCATGTGGTTTTCATGGCTCCCAGCAAGGTAGGTCTGGGCAGGTGGTCTCTTTATTTTATAGCAGAGAGAAGACTCCCAGAGACTGGGGAGTCCTTGCTAGTAAATGACAGCAGCAGACATTGAAGCCGAGGTCCCCACTCCTGCTTCATTCAGCGTCCCGGTGCCTTGTTCTCTAGGAGAAGAGTGCCACAGCACTTGGCCAATGTTGGTTTTAACCAGCCCTTCGGATCATTCAGATGCCCACCCAAGTCTGAGAATCTACCCCACTTCACAGCAATTAATTCAGGATCTCCGGGGTGGGGGCGAGGGAGGTGTGGGTTTGTTAAAAGTTTACCTGGTGATTCTAACTAATGAGCGGTTAAGGTTGAGCTCGTGCTGATCCTGTCTTGAAATGAAGGCAGCTACTAGACGTACAATTAAGGGGAATGGCCAGGGTTAAGAGAGCAGGAAGAGGAGAAATGGAGAGAAGCAGGGTAAAACAGGAAGTTGTTTTTTTTTTTTTAAAGATTTTATTTATTTATTTGACAGAGAGAGACACAGCGACAGAGGGAACACAAGCAGAGGGAGTGGGGGAGGGAGAAGCAGGCTTCCCGTGGAGCAGGGAGCCCAATGCGGGGCTCGATCCCAGGACCCTGGGATCATGACCCGAGCCTAAGGCAGACACTCAACGACTGAGCCACCCAGGCGCCCCAGGAAGTTGTTTTAAAATGTCCCCAGGATTTTGTTTTAATCTGGTGCAGTAAAATGACAGACACGGAGACAATGCCTTGAAAGGAGAGTTATCACTCAGAGTTCCCGAGAGGGTGGGGGCATGCCTGTGTCGCCAGCCACAGGGGGAAGTACCAGCGTGGGTCTGGAGGCAGAAGGAGCGAGGGGAAGGCAGAGGCCAGGGCCTTTGTTGTGGTTTTCCTGGTAAGAAATGGGTGATACAGGGTTGGTATGCTGAGTAAACTCAGGATGGCATAGCTTGAATAATTTCAGTGTGGTCTGGCCACAGGGGTGGTCCCCAATTGTCTGGCACCTGGCTCTGGGGTGCATTAGGGCAGGGGTGGCGGGGTATATTGGCTGGGTGTGTGACAGTTTGCTAAAGGATGTGAGTGGGGGGGTCTAGGCTCAGGACAGGTTAGTTTGCATATCAAAGAAGTGCTCTGAGACTGGTCAGTTCCCTATCTCTAGGAAATAGCTAACCCTGGGAAAGGCAGTCCTCCCCAGGCCCACAAGGCCCTGAGATGTCAAAACATCATAAAACACCAGGAAGAAAGGACTGAGCCACCTTTCCCAGAAACACAGTCTGACAGAACCCACAGGCTCAACTTCTAGAGCTGGTGGGACACCTCGTTAACCCCGGGGACCTGGAGCATGCTCTGTACTCCACCTTTCCTTAAAAAGATAGTCTCGGAAAAGACACATCACACTTACACTGCTTGGGCTTGGTGACTAAGAACCAAAATTATCCGAAGCCATAGCTATTTGAAAAAAGTATCTTCTTATTGAATGGAATTTACTGATCTTACTTTGGAGGAATGTATTGGTGTCCTATGGCTGTTGTCACTAATCACCACAATGTAGTGTTTCAGACAACACAAATTTACCATCTTACGCTTCTGCGGGTGGGAAGTCTCATGCGGGTCTTACCTGGCTAAGAGAAAGGTGCTGGCACTTCCTTCCGGGGGCTTGAGGGGAGACTCCGTTCCTTGCCTTTTCTGGCTTCTAGAGACCACCTGTGTTCCCTGGCTCATAGCCCCCTCCTCCAGCTTCAAAGCCGGTTATACATGGGCAAGTCCTTTTCATGCCGCCATCTCTCTGTTTGTGTGCTTTCTTGTCACATCTCTCTCTGACTCTGACCTCCTGCCTCCTGCTTTCCCTGATCAGGACTCTTGTGATGACATCAGGCCCAGACAGGATCATCTCCCCATCTTGGTCTTTAACTTCATCACAACTGTGAAGTCCCCTGTGCCATGTAAGGTACAAATCCACAGGTTCTGGGAACTGGGATATAGATATCTTTGGGGGCAGGTGAGTGGGCAGGGCATTGGTCTGTCTACCGCAAAGGAGGAAGAGGTGGGCACGCACACAAACACAGGCTAATGGGGAAGCTGAGACTTTTCTCGGGGTAGGCAGAAAGATGGCATCCTTGGAATTCCTGCCTGATATCATGACAATGTGGATTGACTGTTTTATTACTGGTGGTCCAGTCTGGTGTTGAGTGGGGAGTGATCAGCTGGGAAAAAAAGGACAGGTCGGTCGCTGAGTGTGCCAAAAATGTGGTGATTCTGGTCCATGCACTCCTGTAAACAGGAGTTTTTGTTTTTTTTTCTCATTTTTCTGAGTCTGGGCAACTTTCCATGCATAACCCAGGAGAGTCAGAAAAAGTCATTAGCTCAAGAATGCTCCTCATAGAGCACTCCGTCTTTACATATAGTCTAAAGATTATAGGTCAAAAAACACATGGGAGTCCCCCCAAAAAGTTGTGACTCCAGCTTCACAGCCTCATTTGGGAAACCCAAGGCTCCCCAGAGCTGGGAAATGACTCTTTGGAGTGTGCTTGAATTGAAATGGAAGGCCTCCCAGGATGTATGACTGGCAGATGGGGGCTTTTGTGTTTACAGAAAGGTATGGAAATAACTGTGTCAGTTAGAAGCGGCTACCCAGAATAAGAAGAAATTAAATCCCATTTTCAGGTCATTGGTTTTTTGTTTTGTTTTGGGGTGCCATGTATTCCAGGAAGAGGGCTGCCATCCATAGGGCAGACCCTGGTTCTTCCCGAGGGAGAGCCGGATGGTGCCAGGCATGTCCTTATTCAGCTCCCTTGTGCTTGAAGGATACCCCCTAAAGGACTGAAGGCCACGGTTACGCATGCTCTCTGTGTGGTGCCGAGCAAGCCATCCAGTGATGTCCTCCGATCCCAGGCCCATCTCCCCATGCCAATGTCCTCTTCATCCTGCCATTCTGCGACCAGACCACCATCATTTGACCTGCTTTCCTCTGGGTTAAGCATTGCCCTCTCTGGGCAGCACATTTAATGTTCAGGTTCTCTGTGGAAGAAAAATTAAAACCAACTCTAGTCAATTAATCTGAAGGCCATGGCCCTGCCTGGAGAAGGAGATGGATACTTAGTCACTGGAAATGGGGAAGGAGCACCAAAATCTGGACAAGGAGCATCCGGGAAACTCAGTTTCTGAAGGTCTCGCATCTGCCAGGCGTTGTGCTTGGCATACTCATTTGGTGCCATCAACAACTCTATGTTCCCAGGTATTGTTATGCCCATTTGATAGAGGAGAGAACGGAGGCTCACGAGGCCCCCAGCGCAAACTAGGCTTATTTCCCACTTCTGTCCCAGCTCCATGCCCAGCGTATGTAGGAAATGAACCCGAGTTTCTGGTCTCAGAGAGGGTTCTGCAATTCAGGAGGCTGAAAGATTCCTCAGGTCTCACTCTGGGGCTCAAGACTGGGTGTGGCTGGACTCATGGGGTTCTTAGATCTCAAGATGGCTTGCTTTGGAACGCTCAAAAATTCCCTCTTGTAGAAATGCAAAATGAACCCGATTCGCATATACACCACGTGCAGTGTAAGTAAGCCCCTTTTGCTATTTGAATGTTATTCAAATAAGGGATTATAAGCCATATTGGCAGCTTACATTACCAATGCAAAAAAACACACACACACACAAAAGATTCAGCATTTAGAACAAGGGATTTGTTATTTGAGCATAAAGAAGAAAGGCGTCTTTCTTTTTTAATTCAAAATAATGGAAACTCAGGTATAGAAAACACAGAAGAAGACATTCTAGACTAATCCCTTCTCCTCACTCCACCTCCTACACACACAAAAGCATGAACCCCTTCCAAAACATCTCTGACAAGCGGCCTTCAGCTCCTTCTGTGACAGGAACAGGCCTCCCTCCAGAGGCAGCCAGGCTCCATTTAGTCTGACGGTGGAATAAGTCCCTGACTCACGTTTTAACAATCTAGTGAGAAACAGAATGGGGAGGCTTGATTCCCTTTTTCTCCACTCTGCTCCTCAGGAAAGGGGGCCAGTATTAGTCTCCTGTGGCTGCTATAACAAATTCACACAAACGCGGTGACTTAAAACAACACAAATCTACTAACTGACAGTTCTGGACGTCTGAAGTCCAAAATGGGTTTCACTGGGCTAAAATTAAGGTGCCAGTCGAGCTACGTTCCTTCTGGAGGTTCTAGGAGAAAATCTGTTCCTTTGCCTTTGCCAGCTTTAGAGACTACTTTCTGTCTTTGGCTCATGGCCCTTCCTCCATCTTCAAAGCCAGCAATGTAGCATCTTCAAATCTCTGATGCTCCTGCCTCCCCCTCCCCCTTCACTTGCATGGACTCTGTGATGATAGCAGCCCACCCAGACAACCCAGGATAATGTCTCCATCTCACAATCCTTAATCACATCTGCAAAGTCCCTTTTGGTCCATAAGGTAGCATATTCCCAGTTCCAGGAATTGGGACTTGGACATCTTTGGGGGCCATCGTTTTGCTTACCACAGAAGCTCAACTTTGGTTTGAAAGGCAAGTTGAAGGAGCACCAGAAGGAACTGGGATGAGGACATAGAGGACAGGTTTGTAGCTGTAGGAGCTTCCCATTTCAACAACAATAATGACAAGGCCAATCATTTAACTAAAGAAATTTTGAATATATTGTATTTTGCCATTCATTTAAATGGGAAGTAATAATAGAAGTCTTCCTTTATTCAAGGGAGTTAGGGCATTAGGGAAGAAGAGGACAGGAGTTCTTGCTTTCCAGAACCTTCTATTCTCTACCAGCTGCTGCCCAATGCTCTTAGTACTATTGATAGAAACCAGAGGTCGGGCTCTCTGAGGTTGTTGAGGTTTAACCGTCAACAGATGAAGCTGAAGATGGTCAGACTGGTGTGCATATTAATGTGTCCTTTGACCTAAACACCCATCAATGGGTATTTTGTAGTTTAAAAAAAAGTCAAACATATGCACTAAAAATGTATGGAAATTACTCATGATTTCGTTTGAAGGCCACCATTCGCTGGCCCTAAAATATGCAAATAATAGGACTGCTTCTTTCAGTTAGCTCTACCCCAATCCATGAACAGGAATTGCTACAATTGCATGGAAGGAGACAAAATGGGACAGGTATCTCCCCACCCATCCCCTTTTCGGATGTGTATTAGTCAAGACCCTTTGGCCCAAATCAATAGAAACTCAACTCAGGCTAACTGAAGCAGAAGAGGAATCTAAGGGAAGGGAAAGACGGGAGAGGTAGCTCATAGTCTGGGAAGAAGCTAAAAGGACATTGTCTGCATGAATCAGCTTCAAGCATTTTCCCTGTATCACTCAACTCAAGAGTCCCATGCCCAGAGAGGAGATTCTTATTGGTCTGGCTTGGATGGCATGTCCATCTTTTGGTCATAAGAGAATGGGATCACTAAATGAAACATCATCAAGAATGCTCACTGTGGAGGAAAAGGAGCTCCTCAAGAAAAACTAAGCAATGTTATCAAGAAAAAAGAGGAATAGAGGATGAAACAACAAATTTCTGCCGTGATGGAACAGTACATTAAAATACAATCAGTCCTTACTATTCATGGATTCTGTATTTGTGAATTCGCCCACTCACTAAAATTGATTTGCAACCACCAAAGCAATACTCTTGGTGCTTTCATTGTTGTTCTCAGACATGTGGAGGGGGGAGGGGGCAAGGGATTTGAGTTGACCAATGTGCACCTTCCCAGCTGAGGTGGACCAAGGCACTGATCTACCTTCTTGTTTCACCCCTCACGTTGTAAAAGAGTGTCATCTTCTCAATGTATTTTGTCCTACCACATTTTTTGCATCTTTGGGCTTTTTGTTGGTGACTTCATGTTTAAAAAGGCCCCATGGGCAGTCAGTCACTCTGTTCCTAAGCACAGGAAGGCTGTGAAGAACATAAGGGTGTTAGATGAGCTTTGCTCAGGCTGTCAGCCATGAGTTCAATGCCAGTGAATCAACCCCGTATATCAAGTAAGGCATCTTTAAAAAGAAACATACAGAAAATAAGTTTATGTACTGATCCATTGATCAGAAGCTTGCAGAAACCTAATTCTGTATTTCTTCTATGAGCAGTGGTTCAGTATTCACCAATTCAGTGTTTGAGGTGACTTCATAGAATATAACTACAGTTAACCCTTGAACAACATGGCTTTGGACTACCTGGGTCCACTTATACCCAGATTTTTTTATAATACAGTACTGTAAATGTATTTTCTCCTCCTTATGATTTTCTTAATAGTTTCTTTTCTCTGGCTTACTTAATTGTAAGAATACAGTATATAAGACATATGACATACAAAATACGTGTTAATCCACTGTTTATGTTATTGGTAAGGCTTCTGGTCAACAGTAGACTATTAGCAGTTCTCTTTGGGGGGAGTCAAAAGTTATGCATGGATTTTTGACTGAGTGAAGGTCAGGGCCCCTAACCCCTATGTTGTGCGAGGGTCAGATCTACTGTGAGTAACAAGGTTAGACTGTATGTATGTTTAGCTACTTGGTCTTTAGACTTCTAATTGCTACATTACATTTCTCTCAGATTTATGGTTACTTCATTTACCTTCAAACTAATGATTTTCTCCTAATTCTTGCATATTTATGAGTTGATTGCCATTTACTTATGTGCCATGTCAACATCTTGGGCCTTCTCACCCCAGTGTAGGGAGGAGAAGAAGAGACTGGGGAGACAGGCAAAATCTTCCTGAAAGAGATATCAAAGCCTTCCTATCAGGTTGAAAAGATGACAATCTTTTTCCCATTTAAGGAAAGCAATCAGCTCAGCTCACACAAATGCTGCATTTCCCTTGCAAATGAGCTTCATTACCAGCTTGTTTTATGACTTTTCTCTTAGCTAGAGTGAACTTCTTTCTTATGGCTCTGTGTCCTAGCAGAAAATTGTTTCAGCCTTGAATTATGTTCTCATCTATAATCACATTTAATTATGAAGTTTGCCATGAGGTTGTGTGTGAGTATATTGGAAGGAGCTATCTGGTCCAGTGAGATTTCTCTCAGCTAAATACAGACCCTGGATTTGTAGAAAAATATTCTTTTAACATATTTTATCTTTAACATTGAACCTATTAATGCCAGGCTTACAGTCATTAGGAAACATTATCAAGTGGCTTGGCTCAAACTAAAATCAAAACCAGAGTCCAAAAGTTCCGAGTCCACATAATTATCCTCCCAATAGTACTATGTGACTTGATTAATAATACCGCACTCTGGACGTATGCCATTTTACAGAATAGCTCATTTGCTTAGGGGAATTTTTCCTGCAATTGTGTTCACAGAAAATTTGCTTTAAATTACAATATCTTCAAGGGTCAAGCTATCTGGTTCTTTAGACAGTCAATATGAAAATAGGTAACGAGAATGTGTTAATAATTTACAAAATAAAAAATAGGAATAATCAATAACCATATAATAATGAGACCAAACTCACCAGTAAAGAAGTAACATGCAAATTTAAACAAGTTACAATTGTTCACAAATTGATACATACTGTTTATTATTATTATTATTATTTTTTTTTTTTTAAAGATTTTATTTATTTATTTGACAGAGAGGGAGACAGCGAGAGAGGGAACACAAGCAGGAGGAGAGGAAGAGGCAGGCTTCCCGCTGAGCAGGGAGCCTGATGCGGGACTCGATCCCAGGACCCTGGGATCATGACCTGAGCCGAAGGCAGACGCTTAACGACTGAGCCACCCAGGCGCCCCCATACTGTTTATTATTAAACAATATTAAACCAGTGTTTATGGAAGTACAAGCCAACAGGCATGCTCAGAAGTTGCTCAGTGGTGAGGAAATGGGTACATCCTCACGAAGGGGATTTTGGCAGCTAGTATAAGCACTTTGAGTAATGTATGTCTTTGTAAATTATCCTAAGGAATAGTCATCAGCTGCTCAATTAAAGGATATTCAATATTCAATGATATTCAGTGAAGCATTGATTCTATAGTGAAAAATTGAGAACACACGGTATATCCAATAATAAGGGAAAAGTGAATAAGTTTTGATCTCTTTTTAGGATAGAGTATTATGCATCTATTAAAATTGTGTTTTGGGGTAATGAGCAAGGTTAATTAAAACCACAGAGATATAATATTTTACACCCATCAGACTGGTAAAAATCTGAAAGTCTGACAATAAGACCATGAAGCTCTATGAAATCTATGCACAATGGGCAATATCTAGTGCCCCACAATTGCACTCTGTGTATATTCCCTAGAGAAATTCTCCATGGCCAGGAATGGTAATAGCAACGATGTTTATAACAGAACAAACACTGGAAACAATAAAGAGGTGCATTAGTAGGCTGGTGGATACATTGCAGCTCACCAGGTAGTGGTGGGGATGAACAGCCTAGAGGGGCACAAGTTCACGTGGGTGAATCTCCCAACAAAATATTCTCTCTGCAAAATAACGGGAAGACAAAAAACAAAATAAAGAAAAATAAGGCATCGTTTTTTTTTCAGTTTAAAAATACAAAAAAAACCCCCAACATTATATCTTGCTAAAGAATGGAAATATATGAGGGGAAGGTATAAAGAAATGTACAGGACAGTGATCACCAAAATCTGCAAGAGGGTTTCCTCTCTGTGGGGGAAAATGAGTTAGAACTGGGAGAGGCTCACAGAGGTACTGAGCTGTATTCGAGTATCTTTGTTCTTTGGCTGAAAGATGGCTACAGAGATGCTCTTCCTGTCTTTTGGTGAGTAGTAAATAATGCACAATTTCTTTTATTTTAAGTTTTTGTTTTAGTTCCAGTATGTTAACGTACAGTGTTATATTAGTTTCAGGTGCACAACATAGAGATTCAATACATCCATACATCACCATGTGCTCACCACGACAAGTGCACTCCTTAATAATGCACATTTTTTAAAGAAATAGGTGATGGTATGAGAAGATACAGTTTCATATAAACTGGAAAAGGCAAATATGAAATTAGATTCAATAGAATTTTGTATGGGTGTGCATATATATATATATATATATATATATATTGCGCACACACACACACACACACACATACAATGTCCATAGTCACTACCTCTAAGTATGGGGATTGTGAGTGATGTTCATTTACTTCTCACATTACATTTATGCCTCTCAAAATTAAATACGCTATTTCTATCACTGGAAAAAATCATTTTTATTGAAATGTTTTGAATGTCACATTAGTATCCTATGGGACCTTTGATTGGTGTGTGTTTTAATCACAGTTTCAGATTAAGTTGCAAGCTTCTTGGGAGTCAATGTCTTTCCCAGTAGAGCCGGGAGGCTGCAGATGCAATTTCAGAAGGCTCTCAATTACGAAGTAATATTCCCCTTGGAGACAAAAATAATCATAGCGGTCAGAATTGGTGATAGACCTCTATTAGTAGTTATTGGTCCTGGAAAGGCCATCCATTGAGAGAAGGAACAAGTGTGTCAGCGGGAGAGAAAGAATGCTGGTTTCATTTATTTTAAAATGCGCATGTCCCTGGGAAAGAAGGGGAGACTGTTTCAGAAAAAATGTTCTTGTAGTGGTTAGGAGTTTGTCCTCAACCAACTGAAGAAAACAATCACATTGCTTTTCGACGAGGTTTCTGTTTTTCTTCAGCATTTCTTCTTCAAAAGGCTTTCAGACATGAGGGAATTTTAGAAAGGAGAGGAATTGCTCAAGGTCACAGGCTATGTAGGGTGAGAAGAGGTCTAGAACCCCAGGTCCTGAGCATCATTTTGGGTCAGATTTGGGGAGTTTGGGGGAATGACACATAGAGGTCAGGGCTCAGAAAGATTAAGTGATATCTCTCCCATCTGCTTGTTCAGCACTAGAATCTTCCTTCAGAATTCTGTTTTGGAATATGTAGGCCATGCAAAGAAGCAGAATAATAGGGTTCAGTTAGCTCTGCTTATAAACTGCAAAATATTTCCAGCAAGCTAAAAATGTCCCATAAATAATTGAGTGAGTGCTACTTTGTTTTCAGATCCACTCTAGTGATATCTGAGAGTTATATTCTTGGAAAACTGACAGCATTTTCCTTTTATCAGTCTGGGTTCTTCCCCCTTCTCTATGACCTGAGGACTGCTCACAGCCAGGTTTACCCAGGTAATGGCTCCTAGGAACCTGGCAAGCCATCTCTTAGATTCACCTGGTGTTGAGGCTGCTTGGCCAAGTCCAAGGGCCTGCATCTGAACATCAAAAGTAGGCAAAGGATATCAACCTTGTCACATAAGAGCTCCAGCTAAAGTGCCAGGCAAGGGGAAAAAATTCTAGGAATGCTAGCGATGCTCCGAAGGTAAGATGTGACACTATGTTTATTTTTCAGCATTTATCAAAGTATAACAAATACAGATAATTACACAAATCACTGATATACCGCTCGATAAATTTTCACAAGATGGCACTAGGGTTTAAATGAGAATATATGTAGATGAGGCCGGAGCTCATCTTTCTCTTTTTTCTTCATGTAAAAATACAGACTCCTTAAAATCATGCCCAGGGAGCAGAAGCCAGAACAGAAAACAAAGCAAAACAGAGTAGTATGTTTGCAGCCCAGGAGGCTCAGCCTGTATGAAAATATCTCTGTAAAATTGTTCTCCATAGAGTCTTAGCACTGAATGCCAAGCCAGCTACAGTGGCCCTTGTCCCCCGGCAGATCCCACAGCTTCCGTGGGTTTCCTGGTGGCCAGCTGTGGCCACCCTCCATGTCTCAGCTTCCCCCCTCCATTGCAGCTTTGGCTTGGAGACAGGGGCTGGAGAGAACAAAATGGTGAGTAGAGTGACCTGATTTGTGTGTAGCAGTCACCCAGGGACAGCAGCGTGAGGTGGTGGAGTTGCTGGGGGGTGGGAGAATCCCCTCCCCATCCTATTCTTGTTGGACATCTTGATAAGACGTCTCTGGCTGCCATTTTCCTCCCTGCTGCTCCCACATGTTTTCCTCCTCCTTCCCCAATGGTCTAGTGGGTAGAGCCAAATGATGGTATGGCATTCATGATGACGATCCTGGGGAACGAGATGTTGAAGGTGACAATTTTTTT
The DNA here is from genome assembly GCF_964656455.1 of Halichoerus grypus. Classification (NCBI taxonomy): domain Eukaryota; kingdom Metazoa; phylum Chordata; class Mammalia; order Carnivora; family Phocidae; genus Halichoerus; species Halichoerus grypus. The sequence continues at coordinate 83,578,137 of NC_135721.1, read as the reverse complement.
TTTATTCCCTAACTTGGGCTACAGGATAGAATGTAGGGGAGATGGGGAGAAAGTAGAGCCATCATGAATGGATGAAAGAAATATCATCACAAGCCAACTCTCAGAATGTCATGGAGGCCACTGAGGCCTGATTTTGCCTTACCTTGAAATGTTGTCTGTAGGAGATACTGGGAGTGCTCCACCTTTATCCCCTCAATCCTAGTTCCCCAAAGGCCTCCCCCAGGCCCTGCCAGAAGGGCTGTCCTGAGGTGCTGCTCTTCATCAAAGGACTGACAGCATGAGGGTCTATAAACACTGGAGCTTTCTTATCCTCTGATCAGGGTAACTCTGCCACGTGACCCTCACAGTCCAGAGATCCCTGTGGTATTGAGGGGACATTTGCTGGCTCCATGAGTCTTTAGTGGGTACTGCAGCTTTGTTTGGCCTTCTTCCTTCCCTTTTCTACTCCCCAACTATGGATCTTTCCTGGGAATACTAAGAAATCCCTTTGATGTCTTTCTCACGGTCTACTTCTGAGGAACCTAAACTAAGACAGTACCATTTCAGCTCCACATAAGTATTTTTAATGCTTCCTTGATTCATGAAACTCAGAAAAGAAACAAATTCCTATTTATTGCAGAGTGGCACATGATCTGGAGCCACAGTTTAATCTAAGGAACACTGCTAGTGTTACTTTCTTGTTGACTTTCATGAAAACGCTACTTTGAGACAAAATTATGAGATACGTGACTTGGAAAAAAGGAGAAAATGTATCACCCATATAATCATTTGAACCAAATTGCCTTCTGAGGAATAACTCAAGGTCCCTCAAAACTGGAGAAAGAATTTGTGTTATCTGTCATCTACGAACTGCCTGAGAACAGATCTCCCTCCCACTGATGAATGAGGTGAGGGAGGAGGTGGGTGCCAGGAAAATTTCATCTCTGAGCTGCAGAGTGCTGGGTGTGCCCTTTGAGTGACTTCTCTCCAGGCCCTGCCTCTCTAGCCCCTGTGATAGTCTAGTGTACTCATTCTCCTGCCCACCACTGCTCCTTGCCCACAGTTCAAGGATATACCCACTCTGTTGGCTAGAGAAAGGAAGATATAGCAGAGTGGGCATGGCCCTTTGCTTCACACCTGTGGCTTAATAACCAACAGAAGTTTATTGCCTTGTCATGGAAAGTCCAGTCAATAGTGGTGTAGGAGCGCGGGTCCATGCAATCATTCAGGGATTCAGGCTAACGGAGACCCTGCTATCTTCAGCACAAATCTTTCCTGTAGTTCTTGGCCTTGACAGTGGCAGATGGGGAGAAAGAGCCAGAGAGAGTCATACCAGGTGGCCTAGAAATGACACACCTCACTTCTGCTCATCCCATTGGCAAGAATTTTGATGCCTGATGCCTCCATCATTTTTGATCATTTTGAACCTAAAGAGAAGGGACAAGTGTAGGAGAAGCAAGGGAGAGGCCAATAAAGTGTTCTCTGGTAAGCAAATAATAATAGCTATCATGATTTTATGCTTGGAAACTTCCTATTGAGTATTTATACTGAGGCTTTGTGACATTAGTACTTGTAGCAAATCCCCTGTAAATGTTTTTCATCAGAATGCATGTGATACATTTCCTCATATCTGCTAAAAATTGATTTTTCATGGAGCAAACCATTTTGGGAGGTGATGTGTCTTGAAACACTGCATCCACAGCATCCATACTTACTGCTTGGAGCTGAGTGTTTTCACTTGCTTGTCCAAGTGGGCTGGGAGTGTTTGCTCTGTAACCAGGAACATGTTACACTTGGAAAATATCTGTTCTGCCTTTTGTTTTATAGATATGTCCCTGGTTTACAATGCAAAAATGATTTCTTTCTGTACCTCCAAGTCATTTTTTTTCCATCATTCTCTAAACCCAATTTATTTTCCCACTTTTATTTTCTCCTATCAATCCTACTCATGGTCTGATAGCTGGATCGCAAGTTATCTTCATTTCAAAAGTACATGAACTTACTAACCTGACACCCCCAAATATGGACAACCACTTGCCTCTTTTAACCAGCGAAATGCCATGGTGACAGGGCCATTGCTTTATGGCCCCTTTCTAGAAGAAATGTCCTCAGTTGTCATTCCATAGACTATCAGTGTGCATCTTCTAGAAGCACATTTTTTCCCTTGTTATAGCCTGAACATCAGTCTTTGGGTAGTAATTGTTGTGATTTTTATAATTAACATATTTGGCAGCTCATCCATTTATTCATTTGCTTACTTATTCATGCAACAGAACTTTATGAGTTTGCTGCATGTCATTATTAGACTTTGCTAATGGCTGTCAAAAATTTCAAGAAGTCTTGTTGGAGAATAGCATCAAAGAGCTGATAGGAAAATAAAAGGGAGTGTGAATGATTCACTTTCTCAAAGCTTAGAGGTGAACAGAGAGTTAAACGGAGGAATGAAGAAATGAAGAGAAACCTGGGGTCAAATTCCTCTTCAAATGTGAAGTCCAGGAGACCCTCTTAGCCTGTCGCCACTCCCCAGGCTTCCTGGATGCATCAGCCCTCACTCCCCACTCCCCTGTCAGATACACTGGGTGGGGCCAGTTCAGTGCACTCTGCTTCAGGCTTAAAGACCCCTCTAGTATATATCCAAGCACATGTGGCTCTGGTCTGCTCCTTGAATCAGATGTGCTCCATAAGCAAGTTGTCTTTGTTCCCAAATTCATTCTTAACATTGTATAATTTGTTTGAATATTATCTAAGCCAACGAGATGTGAGGACAAAAGAAGAAATAATGGTTGCTTGAATGGCGAGTACATTGAGTGCTTTGGAAAGAATCACTAGCCTGAACCCTCCGTGAGCCACAACGAACTTATACTGACAAGTGCAATATATCATGGACAGACACAGTCCAGAGTTGTTTTTAAAATGTCAACCGTTAAGATCTTTTAAAAGGGGGTAAAGGTTAATAAGATTCATAACATAGGCAAGAAAAGGACAGACAAGTCAGTTCATAAAAGAATCCTATGTACATATCACATAGAAGAGTTTATCACAAGTTGTTATCAAAGATATGCAAATTATAATTAGAATTGACTGTTTCATGTAAAATTGGCGGATGGAAAATAAGACTCCGTGCTGCAAAGAATAATGTAAGAAGGCATTCCTCTTCACTCTTGAAATGAGTTTGTACTGAGGAAAGTTTCCTTAAAAGCATTGGTTCATATGTATCAAGAGCCATAAAAAACATTATTTCCTTTAAACTTAATGACCCTACTTCTTGTAATTTATTCTAAATAATCAGATATTTGGTCAAAGATGAATGCACAAAGGAATTCCTCACAGCATTATTACAGCCAAAGATTTGAAGCCACCCAAATGTGCTAAATTAGGAGAAATATATATATATACATATATATATATATATATACACACATATATATGTATGTATTTATACATTTATGTGCATATATATGGAAATTACATAGCCATTGAATATCAGATACTCAAACAATAGTAAATGATATGTGGAATTACCTACTTTATCATTTGAAAAGAAAAAAACTCACAAATTTATATATACAAAATGATATCATTTTAATTTCATTAATGAAATTAAAATGATATCATTTAATTTAAATGACCCTACATATTCATATTTATGAATTGAAAAAAAGAAGTAATAAGGAAATGTACCAGAGTGTTGACTAGGATATTGAGACAATTTTTCTTCTTTTATATTTTTATTTACTTTTCTAATTTTCTGCACTGAAGATTTTATATATATTTATATATATATATATAAACACATAAGAATAACATGTTATTTTCAAAAAGGTGTTAACAAGAAGCAAAATGTCATACACACACATTCTGGGAACAGCTGGGTGAGGTTTCCTAATCCAAGATACAGCACTGGCAGTTAAAAATGACAGGTGTCAGAGAAAAGGCTCATTCTGTGCTGGGAAGAACCATGAATGGTTCTAATCTGGTGACCACATGATTTCACAAACATTTCCAAAGATGTTTTTCCAGATTAATTTCACTTTCTATAAAGAAAAATATATAGCACTGAGATTCTAGAACAACACATTTAAACCCAATTATTGGATGGTTGAGTAATTTGATGACACCTCATATTTCATTGGCATTGAGGCCTTATATTTTCACCAAATTGTCCAGGTCAGACCCTCTCAGCCTCAAGACTTTTCCTTATAATGATACTACCACATCTGTGGTCATAATGACATCAACTAGCAAACAAGAAGATTTTGGCATGCTTCTCAAAATTAAATCCAGCCTAGGGTTAATAGTAAAGGGCTAAGATGATTTGTTTCTACTTAAATCCTGACAAACCCCCAAACAAGAAATCTACTAAAAAGTACAGATGGATTTGAAAAATATCTACCAATTCAGTAGCTGCGAAACTTCATCTGTGAATCTCATAATCAATTTTATTTCCAAGTAAGCAACCTAGAAAGGAGCTGAGAGCTCTTCCAATCACCACCACTCAATTACTCAGAGTTCCTTTGTTCAGATTATCCTAGTTTTCCCAAACTCCACAGTCTTGATACATTTGAAATAATCTACATGCTACAGAATGACAAATGGGTGAACAGAATACAGATTCATCTTTAATTCAGAGTTCCAAAGATCAGAACTCTCACCTACCCACAAAGAAAATATATTGTTTTTAGAATAAAGGAACTACCAAAAATTGTCCTTTTTCTATTAAGTTAAAATATTATTCAAGCCACATAATAAAAGCATAAAAACATTCTTTAAAAAATTTCCTATTACAAAACAACCACCCTTTTAAATAAAATCATCAGTAGAGGCCAGTAAATTTGATTTAATCAATTAAATTTGATGAAATCATGCCTGTTAACAGAACGGGGGAGGCAACTTGGCTTTTTTTCTGAAAAGGGCATGGGGGTTTTAGATATCCATATGTTTATTTAGAGCTAAAAATGGCTTACAGATGCCAAAAAAAGCTAGTGAAATTTTAAGCTGTATTAATAAAAGTACAGTGTCCATTACAAAGGGGATAATAGACCCATTGTCTGGCACACTTGCGGAGGACAGCCCATCTGGAGTACTGTAGCCAGCTCGGCCAGGGAGGCCTGCCGCACGCAGGACCCGTGCGCTGGGCAGCCTGGGAAGCATGTCAAAGAAGAGCAGATGGGCGGGCTGGAACAGGCTAACGGGGGAGCGGGGTGGCATGAGATATGGGTATTCCAGCATCTGAAGAGTTGTCCCAGGAAAGGCGGATTCAACGGAATTTGTGGCTTCAAGAGGCAGAACTAAGAACCGAAGGATGGGATTGACAAGGAGGAAGAAGGTTTGAGCGCCGGCCTTAGAGAGAAGGACAGTGCTGTGCCCTCCACAGGAGAAAGGGGGGGAGGGGCAGTGACTGGGCTTCCAGCCTATGAATTTGCAAGCATTGATTGGCAGAATTTTCGCGTTGGAAGGGACCTTCACAGGTCGTCGGAAACAATCTCCTCCCTTCACTTAGAGGAACCGCGAGGCCCGGGGGCTGATGATGAAATCACACAGGTCATCACAGAGGTGGAGTGGGGAGGGCGCCCCTTTCCTGACAAGGCGGTGGCCTTACCCTACCACACAGCCCGAGTGTTTTGTTTTCACCGGACATGGACATTGTCTGTATCTCTACCTGACGTGCTGATTGAGATGTGAGTTGAATTGATGACCAGCGAATTCTATTACGTTTCTAGTGTTTGCAATGCATGATGGCTCGGCCATAAAATGTGAGTGGAGGGAAATGGTGCTAACCCCAAAAGAGTTTGTCAACTGGTTTAAAAAAAAAAAAAAAAAGGAGAAATTATATACAGGTGGAAATAATCCCATTGCAAGGCAATTTCTGAGTCGAAAAGTTGGTTTGGATGCCCAGTGCTCCAGGAATTCTGGGGAAGGGAGGCTGGGCTGGAGCCGAGAAGGTGGAGCACTTGAAGGCCAAGTAAGATGCAGAGTAGGCGGGAGGAGGAGGGGTTTTCAGGAGAGAAGCGAGGGGAGCAGCCCACTGTCAGCCCAATTGCTTGTCTTCTTCACCGCTCTTGCAAGTCCTGGGGCGGTAGTTGGCGGTGCTCAGAGCAAGGCGTTAATTCATTGCCGTATGGAAAGCTGCGCAGGCGCACCTCACAGCCCGTGTCCCACCTCGGCCCCGCGTTCTGGGGTTGTCCTGATGACACCCTTGGCAGGGCTCCTCAGGCTCGGGGGCTGCACATCTTTCACCAGGAGGGTTTAGACAGCATGTCATCACCCCCCACCCTCCTTCCCCCATGGCCTATGTGCAGCCGTGTCCCCATAGCTCAGGGCAGCCCATCGGAGAAAGGGCGGATGCGCGGAGAGTAGTCACCTCGCCCCTATTCGGTGCAGGCAGGAGAGAGGGGTTTATGGCCATCCCAACGGGGATTTCTGCAGGAGTTTTTGTGAGGCTTCGGAAACTTGAATTTACAGCTTTGGCTATTCCTAGCAAAAATGTAGAGCCAATTGGGACCCAAGGTTCCTAATCCTCAGTAAGCAGGCGCCGCCAGGGAAGGCGACTATTACGTCTTACTTAGCTAGATCTTTTCCTTACCGTCAAGGCAGAGAATAAATGACACTATCTGGAAGTCAAGGCAAAGAGAATGACCAGGATCTGCTAGATTCCTTCCTTGCCGGTTTTTCTCTTGCCCTGAGTATTTATAGAATGGGAGCTAGAGAGTTTGAGACAGGGCGACCTGCCTCTCTTAGGTGTCACGTTCTCTTTTTTCCAAACTCAGGGGACAGTGATCACCCACAACCAGTCATCATGAAGTTTACAGTTCCTGTAAACATTTCACTTGGTTTTCAGAAAAGATGAGCCAGGGTGTCCATAACATATCTGTGAGCTAGAAGGAAATTCTAGCAAATGAGCAATGAGCAGCTCCAGACGTCAAATGAGGAGTGTTCCCTGAGAGGCTATGGGGCCAAACAAGCTCTGGTTTCTTTCTGTGAAAAGTTGGTATTTTTAGTTCTGGGAACAAACATTTTAAAGATGAGGGTCTTGTTTATACCCCCATCTGTTGCTGTTGATTCTTCGAGGGAAACCAAAGGGGTGCCTGTGGAAACCACCCTTTTCGGACTCGTGAGCTTCTTGAGAAGGGCACTTTTCTCTCTGTTTCAATGCACTTATTTGTATGTATCCCCAAATTACACAGTGGTGATCTATTCGGCGACAATCAAAATTGCAGTTTCGCAAGGGTCCCGACTCCAGGAAGAGAGAGCTCTATTGTAGTTCCCACAAGCCTGGCTGCTTTGAGAGAAAATGAATGACTTCGGAGACTGACATTTCTGCAAGCCCCTGAGAAAAGGGGCATTTCCTGTTTTTGCTGATCAGAAAGCTCTGGTGTGCGATTGCTCTATTGCAAACGAAACCCTTCTGCCTCAGGGATGCTACCTTACCGAGCCCCGGACGGCGGGTAACCCAAGAGGCAAAGGAGAGGAGCCTTGCTTGCCTAAGGATTTGCTGTGTTACATTCTCTCGACATGGTGAGCTCTCCTAGCAGCGGTGACCCGGTGTACTGACAGATCCCACTTGTTCGCGCTCGCAAGCTCCTGCAAACCCCGTGTCCTTTATTGTTGGGAATGAGTTACAGCACGAAGAATTGGAGGGGCGGGAGGGAGCGAGGCAGTGGGGTGAGGCAGCTGTGCCTAATGAAAAATTCCCCAGACTTGGCGGTGAGAAACCTGAGTGCAAAACAGTGCCTGGCACGCAGCAGATGTTTAATTCAAACAATATCATGTCAACAAAGAAGGCAGAGAAATTCACTTTTTTTTTTAGGGAAAAACAAACAAAATACCTAAGCAGATGATTCTAAGATTCCGCTTCCTTCCTAAGAAGTGTTTCCTTTTTGTTCGGCTTTTCCCGATTTGGGACACACAGCACTCCTCCGCTGCGCCCCTTCTCCTCCCGGGCTCGTCGCCGTGGGCTCCGGTGGCCTCTGTCTGCCCTCACTTTGGTTTCATTAGAAATAAACCTGCATCCAAAGCGGACTCCACCACTTTCCAGCTGTGAGACTCAGGACTTTCTGGCCTCGGTCGGCTCCTTACTAAAATGCGGATAAAAACCCCCCACCAGAGAGGCCCGCGAAGAGCCTCAGAGATGCTGTGTGGAGCAGCGCTTTCTGAACCCTGACGTGCTGTGCACATCTAAGGAGCTCTTCTGCGAAATGCTGAAATGTGGGCCAGAAGGAGGAGCGACAGGCCCACCTGTTGCTTGCATGCAGCGGTCTCCTCTGAGCCGAAGAAAAGCCACATGGTTACGCCTGCCTGTGGGCCTCTCAAGAGGACAGGTGAGGTAGGGAGACAGGTCCTTCTCAGCCTCCCCGAACCTTCCTACTGAGATCGTGTATTTGCAGTGCCGAAGCATCCAAACCAACCTTGCTTACAAGGGCCCAGGTGGCCGCTGACAGATGTCATGCCAAGATGGCTTCAACAACACTCACTTACATCCACGTCGACCCCCCAGGGAACTGGAGTGAGGGCCCCCTGGCTCCCTGCCCTCCCCGCTGGGAACATTTAGTCCCTGCTTTATTTCCATCATCTGCTTTAGTAGAAGCCGTGGTATCGCTTCCAAGTCCCAACAGGGTCTATTTGGGAAGCAGAAAGCCTGCCCCAATGGTTGACACCTTCAGTCACCTGCTCCAAAGAGCATGCTTGTCACCCCCATGATTGTCCCATCTTCAGGGACCCATATCTTAGCAAGAGATGGAAGGAGGCGGGGAATATTTGCTCGGAAAGCAAAACTCTGTTGTCACAATCTGTAAAAGCTGCTGGAGGAATCTCATTGGGAGAAGGTGTCTTTTAATTAGTGAGCCTTCAGTTGTTCCTTGTCCTTAAAATCAGCATCGCGGTCTGGACCATGTCCCTCACAAGGTGCTGTCATGTCCGGTGGGATTCTAGGGGGTGTTCTGGAACCTGCAAGACATTCTATAGTGTTCCTGATCAATCTGCCTCTCTAGATCTCCTAGTCTAGATGGAAGACTCATTCCTCTTCAGACTTGCATTTTCTAGCACATTCCTGGTACATAGGAATAAAGAATGAATGAATAAATAATGGGATACATGAATAAATAGGACTGTTGATATAAAATACAGACAGAATCCAAACAGTAGCAAGCTGACGTCCTTGACAATCAAAAGAGATAGGGCGCACTGCATAGTCAATATGCCTTATTAATTGTGCACCTACTCTGTGCAGAACATATTACAAAATGGGGGGAGGGGCTTCACCAGGTTCCCCTTGCATTGTTCGGACATAAGTTTTCCAAAAATCAATTTTCTAAGGCATTTCTCTCACATCAGTGTCTCACCGTGGCCCCAGAGAAGGTATTTCTGTAACATGGGTGAGGGCCAGGAGGAGGCGGAGAGGAGAGAAACATTGGAACGTCACTCATAAATGGTGGATTCAATGAGGTGGGCTGTCCTCAAGCTCTTAGCACACCTGATGTATTATGCAAAATGAACATTACCAGTTCGTTTCCTCTCGTTGTGAGGGCATCAGATTTGCTCCCCATGGAGACCTATCCACATGCACTGTTATTCCAGCAACACGTATGTAAACAGATCAATGGCATGACAAATGCCACAATAAATTGTTTTTTTCCATCAGCCTATTAAGAGCAGCAGTGAATGCTAACTTCTCTCTACACCTGTGAGATCATTGATCTCTAATGCCCAGATGATGGATAAAAACCATGTTGAAGATGGGCAGAAAGGATCTACAGCTTTGCTACAATAAGTGCTTGCAGGGCCCCCTTCTCAGGCTGTGAGAACACCCATGTTAGAGTAGAGAACATTATTGATCTATTTGGACAGAGTGTGGCTTTCATTTATTTTAGGCCCTTAGCTATTTATCTTCAGATCTGGCTCAGGGCCAGTAAGAGAGGAACTGGTACCTAATGATTAGAAAAATTACTTGGAGCAAGGGCTTCCGGGGTCTGCCCCCCAGGGCCCTCCCTTTCCTCTGTTTGCATGTTGGAAAGTCTCTGAGACCTCGAGATTTCTAGTTGTAAAATGGGAAAGGTCAAGTGCTTTGCACACAGTACAGATTTGTGAACCTGATGAATTGCAATGATACTGGGAGTATCCAGCATCCCAGAGGGGCGGCTAGGATGTCTAGTACATCCCAGGGTCTAGTACAGTGATTCTTGGGCTTTGGCGTGAACCTGTCAGATCACATGGAGGCTTGTAAAAACAGGGTGCCAACCCCTCACCCTGAGGTTTCTGAATCATCAGGTCTGAGGCAGGGCTGAGAATCTGCCTTTCTAACAGATTTCCATCTGGTCCAGGGACCTCGCTTTTAGGTCTAATGGGTTTAGTGGCATGAGTTGTGTAATCAAACGGTGAAATCCAGCTCTTCTACTTCCTGGTGGTGTGATCTTAGCCAACTACCTTATCCTCTCCAAGGCTTAGTTCCCCCTCTATAAAACAGGAAGAATAAGCCAGTGGCCTGGTAGGATGGTTTTGAGAATAAACAAAGAATTGTGAGCAGAGCCCCAAGCCTAGTGCATATTCAGAGCTCAGTATCCTGTGTTGCTCTTATCTACCGTCCCAACTAAAGTTTAGAAGCCTGGAGAATTTTAACAACTTCCAGGCCCACAGTTCGAGTATTACTCAAAAGAATTCTGTGCTTGAAGAGTGAGTGTGAAGGACCCAAAGTCGTGGTCTCTGTGATGACTGAGGTTTAGGATAAGCGGAAGGTCACTTGCCAGGCAGGATGACAAAACAAGGAAGGCTTTGTTCCCCCCGGAGCCCAGCAAGGTGAATGTTGGAGTCCTGGGGATCAAGCCATGTGTTGGCAAAGGACCATGGCCCCCAAGGTCAGGAGGCCTGAGCTCTAGTCCCAGCCTCATGTTGGCTGGCTGTATGCCCTTGTCTCCCTTTAAAGTCTTGGAGACATAAAATGAGGAGGTTGAATCAGATGACCTCTTGGGCCTCCAAACTTCTAAGAATCAAACACTGAGAGTCCCAGCTTTAGCAGCGAGTGCAATGCCTGCCAGGACAGGAGCAATTCTTGAGTGATGGAGGGAGAGGGCGTAGGAGGCAGGGCCAGGGCCTGGGGAGGAAAGGGAGGGACAGGGCCACGGAAGGGACATGCAAAGGGGAAACTTTCTTCCAAATTTTCCCAGGCTCGGCTCACCAGAAAGCAAATTCCAGGGAGGAAAAAAGGAGCACATGTCTCTAGCCTGATGGGACTGAATTCTGCAAGCAGCTTCCAATTTTGGTGGGTGCTCAAGCCTGCTGGTGTAGCTCAGGAAGAATAGGATCCTGGGAAGCTACTAGAAAATGGGAGGAGCCACAGAGACCACACGTCAATGCCAATGTCACAGAGAGGGTTGTCTTTGTCCTGAAAGATAAAAAGCAAAGGACAAGGTTCCAGTAGTCCTCAGTGGTATGTGTGGTCCCTAAAGACCCAGTTAAATGCGTGCTCAGAGACCACTGAGGGTTAGACATTGCTGGTTTTTGAAGAACTACCAAAACACTGAGCTTTTTGAGAACTATTCCTCTGAAGGTTTCAGTTTTGCTTTTGTTTCTGATGGAGAAGGGCAGATGACATGACATGACATCCTAAGAAATGCATGAGCCATGGTTTTCCAAGGGATTGAGATCCCAAGGGCTCTAAACGTGCTATTAGCAACCCTTTTCCCTTCAACCTTACAAAGAAAGTCATGGGTCGATGATAAGGAGGGGTCTTTGATGATGAAGGAGGACTACAGTAAGATTTCCTTCTAGTGTAAATGGAAACCAGGCTCCCGTTGGACTGAGGGCTTCATCCTGGGAGCTTCACCTGGGGAAGGGCTGAAGAACCTCCTTACCCAGAAGGGAAGGGGAAGGATGGAGAAGGGCAGGGCACCTGGTAGTGCTTCCCACAAGGCCACTGATGGGACATAGGGATGCGAGGAGGGAAACCAGAGCTGCAGATGAAGGGAATGTCAGAACGGGGAGGGAGATCTTCCTAGCCATTGCTGCCACAGCCCACGTGGCTGAACCAACTGTCATTTGAGAGCAAGAGCTCATCTTTCATATGGTATCATACGTGTATTAGTAGCTCAGCAGCCTCTCAAAAGAGCTCCATCTTTATTATCCGGACTCCGTGTCAGGGAAATGGAGATACAGAGAGGCGAGGTGAGCCTTCTCAGTCTGCAATGGCAGAAGTAGGCTGGCTCCCGAGTCTCTGCCTTTACCACCACGCTAGAC